>NC_047085.1:205710638-206013668 GCF_902459505.1 Geotrypetes seraphini | reverse complement strand
CCGTGACAATGTTAACTTCACTCCCCAGATCTGAACCTGAACTAGATTGATCATGGCATGCCACTTGCCAATTGCTGCATAGAGCCCACTCAGGGAGGAACTGTGGCGTTATAGAGAAGTGCACTTATTCAATGGCCATCTTGGTCCTTGGATTTCTCAAGTTATAAGCCAAAAGGAGTCTTACATTAAGTTTTATATATATATATATATATTTTTATTCATTTTTAAACGTACAATAGGTGCATCAATATACTATAACAAATAGATCATAAATATATCACTTAATAGTCATCAAGAGTACACATAAAATGCTATTAACCCCCACCATCCCCAACCCTTCCTATTATATAATCAAATACAATGTACAATATACATTAATAAAATAATAAAATTATCCCCCCTCCCCCCTCGTAATTGAACCTGTAAATCAAGGGAAAAGAATCATTTAATCATTGCAATATTTTGTTAACGGCTCCCACACATCTTGAAATTTTCTAAAACACCCTCGCTGTATTGCAATATATCTTTCCATTTTATATATATGACATAGGGAATTCCACCAAAAATTATAGTTTAGTCTACTCCAGATTTTCCAATTGTACGTAATTAAGTTATATTGATGTATAGCAGTGTCTCTCAAACTAGGTGCCAAGATACAGTGGTACATATCGAGAGATTCCAGAATATTACTTTATTTTTAAAAATTCCCTTGAAAAGTATACACTAGAATAGATGACATGTATATGTCACGTACACAAGAGTCTGTCAATGTTATGAGCGTCTGTGTGCATAAGGATACAACCTCCCAGACAAGCATCTTTCTTTGACATGATTGGTCCTTGAAAACTAACAGCAAGTGATTTTAGTTTTATTTTTTTATGCAGTAGTTATCCTAACTTGAGTAAAAAAGCAATCAACGCTTTGTTACCGTTTAGATCTTTTTATCTTTGTGAACTTGGATTTTCAGCTCTGATAGAAATTACATTTTAAAAGAGAACAACTGCAGATGGTGGATGATGAAATGTATGTTTGCTTGTCAACTATCAAGCTGCGTTTTGAGTTAATTTGCTCTCAAAAACAAGCACATCTATCGCATTGATTAACAATTCTGGTTTCCTTATCTCAAGAAAGATAGCGGCACTAGAAAAGGTTCAAAGAAGAGTGATCAAGATGATAAAGGGGTGGAACTCCTCTCGTATGAGAAACGCATTGCCAGAGGTTGTGGTAAGAGCGAATAGCGTAATTGGTTTTAAGAAAGGTATGGACAAATTCCTGGAGGAAAAGTCCATGGTCTGTTATTGAGAAAGAAATGGGGGAAGCCTCTGCTTGCCCTGGATCAGTAGCAAGAAATGTTGCTACTCCTTGGGTTTTGGCCAGGAACTAGTGACCTGGATTGGCCACTGTGAGAACGGCTACTGGGCTTGATGGACCATTGGTCTGATCCAGTAAGGCTATTCTTTTGTTCTTATGTACTTTAGTTAGTTTCACTGTTGTTACAATCACCCATGCATAGCTTAAAGATCTTCAAATAACATTTTGCCATTTTATAATTTCAATTATAATGTGCCACGAAAAACATTTGCTCCTTTTAGTGTTCCGGAGCCAAAAAAAGTTTGTGAGATATTGAGGTATAAAAACAGAGAAAAATGAAGGCAGATAAAGACCACATGGCCTATCTAATCTGGCTATCCATGCCATCTACTATTCTTTTCTCTCCTGTAGAGATATAGAATGCTAGGGTTTGTTTTTGTTTTTTTACTTCCCCATGAATGTATTAAATATCACAATAAGATTCTTGCAATCTTGTTTTGATTTGGTTGAGAAAGAAAGCTTATATTTTCAGATGTTAATGCATTTTATTAGGGACGTCTTCAGCCTGCAGCTTTGCTCTGCTGCAAGAAGTAACTATTTCTTTAAAAAAAAATTCAATAGTTCTTGATACAGTAAATCCTGTGAACATGTCTGTTTTGAAGAGCAATTAGATTCTACCCACAGAACATCCATTAATTAAAAAGCTTTTTCACTTTCAGACTGAAAAAGGGTTTTGTTGCATTCATTTATGATGTCTGCTGATGTCTGCTATAGAACTGTATTCAGCTCAGGAGATAATATTTCCAAATAGATATACAGATAAAATAGAGTCCAGAGAAGATCTGCCAGCGTTACATTTACTTACACCATGAGTCCTAGAATGAGAGACATAAGAACATTAGTACATATAACCTAGAGCCATGAGGGGATGTATCACAGAGACATTGTGATGCTTTTTTTTATTGATAATTTTAACAACGAGTATACATTCAGTCGAGTCTCTTTCATTTGAAAGGAAACTCTCCAAACAGAGGGCATAGGATTAAGTTTATTTTTTATTTTTTGTAATTCTTTATTAATTTTCAGAATGGATACAAAGTGCAAACAAATATGCATTCAGATAAAACATAAAACAGCACTTATAATCGAACAAATATTAAAACAAAGCACCCTTCCCCCCTCCCTCCCTTTCTGGATGTGTGTAAAAATCATAGAGATAGATACGTTTAAATACCTATGTAATATAAATGTGTATGAGTCGAGTTTCTTTCATTTGAAAGGAAACTCTGCAATGAGAAGGCATAGGATGAAGTTAAGAGGTGATAGGTTCCGGAGTAATCTGAGGAAATACTTTTTTTTACAGAAAGGGTGGTAGATGCGTGGAACAGTCTTGCAGAAGAAGTAGTGGAAACAGAGACTATGTCTGAATTCAAGAGGGCCTGGGATAAGCACGTGGGATCTCTCAGAGAGAGAAAGAGATAATGGTTTCTGTGGATGGGCAGACTAGACGGGCCATTTTGCCTTTATCTGCCGTCATGTTTCTATGTTTCTAAATCTACATCATGGAAAGATGAAAAATAATACACATTATTTAAGACAATAACAAAAATCAATTTGAACCTGTGTTCAAAATAGGCTGATTTTATACCATTCCAGCTACTCTGGTTTTAAAAAAAGAATTTATTTTTATTAATTATAACTTTTTCACAAGTATAACAACTTGTTTAAGGAAATACAGAGCCATAATCCAACATGAAAATAAAACTAAGTACAAATTATGAAGTAATAACAATCTTATGGAAATAGCTCTTCCTTAGACCACAAACAAAAGGAAAGGAGGAATCAAAATTACCAAGAGATAAGTTACAGGAAACCATTTAGGAAAAGGGTTAATATGTCAAACCCCCAAGTTACTAATTATTTGAACCAGACACGCCATCTCTGATAAACCCCTTGAGGTCCAAAAAGGATCTTAGCTGATCGGGTGCATAAAATATATATTTCAAACCCATCCTATATAATAAAACGCTAGCCGCGCATGCGCACTCAGACCTGCGTGATCTGTAATCCCTGATCCGTAGGTCCGTGGCCAGAGTGCGTATGCGGCGGCTACACAAAGTGCGAGAAACAGACTCAGGATGGGAGGATGCGCCGCAGCAAAGTGCTGCAAAGGTACTGCAGGGGAAGAGACACATAGAAGACACATAGACACATATCGCTTCTACACAAACCTCCCTCCAGCGTTGGCAGTCACAGCACGTTAAACAGGCTGCTTCGCGACTTTCTCCTGCAGTTGAGTCCCTCTGCCGCGTCACTAATGATGTCATCAATGATGCGACAGATAGACTCAACGGCAGAAGAAAGCCGCAAACCAGCCTGTTTAGCGTGCTGCGGCTGCCAATGCTGGAGGGAGGTTTGCTATTAAAGTCATCTCGCCGGGAGGGTCACAAAGTCAGCGGGGGGTGGGCTGGGAGGGGAGAGAACCGTCTGCCTCGGGTGCTTCAGGCAGCAGCAGCGTTTACAATTCGCTGCTGTTGCGGCTTCAGGCCTTCCTCTCTGGCAGGTCCTGCCTACTTCATGAACACAGGACCCGCCAGAGAGGAATACCTGAAGCCAGCAACAGCAATGAATTGTGAATGCTGCTGTTGCCCGATGAAGTAGTTGAAGGAGGAAAGTGAGCACAGGGAGAGTGGCTTGGAGGGAAGAACAGATGGCAGGGCATGGAGGGAAGGAGGAAGGTATGCCAGACCAAGGGAAAAGGAAAGAAGAGATGGAGAGAGGCCATATGGCACAGAGAGAGAGGGGGCGCACACTGGATGGAAAGAGAAGAGAGGGCAGTGAATGGAAGAGCAATATAGAGGGTGAAGCACCCATTAATGTAACGGGCTTAATGACTAGTATATTTAATAATACACTTTCAGGGGTAGGTTAACATAAAGGTAGCACCCAATTTCTTTGTCTCATTTCTCATTGCAAGAAATAACTTGCATATTTCTTGGCCACAAAATTGTGAAACAGAGCTTTTGAAAAATAATCTCATTATAGAATTAAGATCTTGTTCAAATATAAAACTAACAATCAGTGTAGCTCTCTCTTTAATATCAGAATACGAGCTTTCCAAAACTGCCGTTAAGTTCTGTAAATCAGTGTCAATAGGTAAACTATCTGACATAGGTAATCCAATTGCAAGTAATTATTTGAGGCAGGCAAATAGAACAATTTATTTATTGGTGGTATCTGGTCAGCCGGAAACTTCAAATTTTCTATAAGAAATTTTTTAAAGATTTCATTCCAGTAGAGAGTTGCACGGGGACAGAAATCCCACTCGTCCCCACCCATCCCCGCAAGGAATTCCCTCCATCTCTCTAAAAAGCAGCAATTACTTCTGACAGGATCATCAATTCCACAGTTTCTTTCATGTTTGCGCTGCTGTTTTCCTTGTGGAATCTCTCTGGTGGAACCCTTTTTTTGTTTTCTGTTCAGGTAATTAACTTATAAACCCCCTCTTTTACTAAGGCTGGCGCGTCCATTATATTCTCTGGATGCATTATCATTTAGCGCATGCTAAATCGGCTAGCACGCCTTAGTAAAAGAGGGGGTTTATAAGTTAATTACCTGAACAGAAAACAAAAAAAGGGTTCCATCAGAGATTCCACTAGGAAAACAACAGCGCAAACATAAAAGAAACTATGGAATTGATGATCCTGATGAAACCTTTATTTGAAAAAGGTGCAGACAAACTTCCCTGCCCTGTGGCCGCAAGTCTAAATTACCTTCTTACATCAGCGAGCATTGTAGTTGCATATGGCTGCCGTAAAGGTCGTCTCTGACGCATCAATATAACTTAATTACGTACAATTGGAAAATCTGAAGTAGACTAAACTATAATTTTTGGTGGAATTCCCTATGTCATATATATAAAATGGAAAGATATATTGCAATACAGCGAGCTTCAATACTCCTGCTTCAATACTCCTGCAATACACACGCAGCTTCAATACTCCTGCTGCTATAAGAAGGTAATTTAGACTCGTGGACATAGGGCAGGGAAGTTTGTCGGACTGGGCCTGTTGTAAGTCAGTCGGGTGGGCGGGTGGGGTGGGGGGGGGGAAGCGCCAGGAAGATATATTGCAATACAGCGAGCTTCAATACTCCTGCTTCAATACTCCTGCAATACACACGCAGCTTCAATACTCCTGCTGCTATAAGAAGGTAATTTAGACTCGCGGACATAGGGCAGGGAGGTTTGTCGGACTGGGCCTGTTGTAGGTCAGTCGGGTGGGCGGGTGGGGGGGGGAAGCGCCAGGAAGGTAAGGGGCAGGGAGGGAGAAAGGGAGCTGTTTCTCCGCTGAATTTTCTGGACCTGGCCGGCTGTGCATCCCCCCTAAGGCTGCACCCAGGGTGGACCTCCCCCCCCCACCCCCCCTTTTGGCATGCCACTGCTGAGTCTCAGAGCCCCGTGTGTTGTATATGTTTCAAAAGCACACTAGAAAGGGAATTAACCTCACTGGCTCATGCTTCCCTCCTGCTCTATTTACTATCCACTGACCATTTAATCCTACTCTATGTTTCTGTCTTTCCTCCTATCCCATGATTTTCTAATTTCCTCAGAAGTCTTCATGAGATACTTCATTAAATAGCTTTTGAAAATTCAGGCATGCACAACTAATCAGTCTCAGGGAGATTCTGGAAACCAAATTTAGGCTCTTAGGGAGGAAGTTAAAATCCAGAACCTCCAGGGTGGCACTTTCAAATACTGTGCATAGCTCTGTTCAGTGGTGGCATTGGGCTTCTCTCCCAACTCCCCTGTAGAGTCTGCATGGTAGGTTCACTTTCTCCTCCTCCTGCCATGCAATCTCTACAGGGGAGTTGGGAGAGAAATCCAATGCCACCACTGAACAGAGCTATGCACAGTATTTGCAGAATTCTGTATCAAATTCTGCGCTGCTCAGTTAGGCAGAATTCCCCCATAAATCTGTCTGTACAAATACTAATAAAATTTTGTGTTATATGAGATTCTTATAACTCGCTAAATTCCTACGAATAAGTTCAAAGCGGGTAATAATACTGAAAAAAAAAAAAATCAAACCCTAGAGAGATTTTTCCTGGATCCTGACCATTTCTGAAGTGTAGTAAATCACTCTTGATAGTGCCAAATATCTTACTTCAGCATCTGAGAGTAGCCCATTGTTTCTATAAGGCACAGTGTCTCGCAAACTTTATCCGCCATGGCACCCTAAACCCGGGGCTGCATCTACAGAGCACCTGAGCTTGCGAGGATTTCGACCAATGGCATCACCGGCATGTGCGTGACATCATGACATCGACATTTGCGCATGCTCAGAGACCCTGTAGATGTGGTACTGAGCTCAGGGGCCTTCCAAAACCCAAACAGCTGGGTTTTAGAAATCCCTCCATCGCTGGGAGGGCAGAGAGGATGAGAGGTGCCGGCAGTGACCGACTCGTCTCTTTTGTGGCCCACCTGGAATCTCGTTGTTAGATCAACCAAATATAGTAAAGGTACAATCGTATTCTGTGAAGAACAATATTATATAAATATACGTTGTAGATAGTTAAAGTAGGGGTTCATTCACACAAAAAGTAACAAGAACAGGACAGTTGACCAAATCATAAATAAACGGAGAAAAATAAACCATTTTGAGAGAAACAGGCCTCCCGGTATACAGCTGACAGCGTGGAGATAACCTGGTGTAAACGAATCCCCTGAAGTAGCCTGCTTTCAGGCGAAATAGAAGATCTTTTCTATCGGGACGAAGATGTTTCTTCAGATGAGTGTTTGACTCTCTTATACACGCTACTATGCAGGTTTTATAGCCACGCTACTAGACCCTGTTTTGAATTTATCTACAGCTGTAGCTGATTGCCACACATATAGTTAGTTTGGGGCAGTTTCACCTATTTATAGAAAATTATAGGACATTGAAATTCAAATCCTTTGAGAATGTTTTGAAACTATTCTTTTAAAGAGATGTTGAAGTATGAAAGTAACTTATAACTGTACGGAGTTTTTTTATAAACCCGTGATGAGGTGGTGAGCTTTGGGTACTTGTGTAGTCCCGGCGACCCACAATTGAGGTTTATTTTTCTCCGTTTATTTATGATTTGGTCAACTGTCCTGTTCTTGTTACTTTTTGTGTGAATGAACCCCTACTTTAACTATCTACAACGTATATTTATATAATATTGTTCTCCACCTGGAATCTCGCCATGGCGCACTATTGCACAGTTTGTGATACACTGCTATAAGGGCTAGAATTATACAGATCTCACTTATTCATTCTTAAAACTGCAGAGTTAAAGCCGTGCTCAAGGGATTTTCATTGTTGTTATATTCCATAATAAATGATGAAGCATTCTAGCAGCCATTTTGGTCTTGGAGTTAAAATGAATAGTTTGTAGGTAGTGATAATTTCTGTTGGACTAGCCTAAGCTTTATATCCCGTGAATCCTTTATGATCTCAGAAGCTCATACTGCTAAAGCAGTCCTGATAGTGTGCCAGTAAAATATATTGCAGCCTGCAGAAAGTCTCAGCAAAGAAAAGTGGTCAAAAAATGCAATGATAAACTAGCCCTTTTCATGCCTAATCAATCATATGCGGTTTGATCCACCCACATTGGGTACTTTAAGGGCTCCTTTTACAAAGGTGCGCTAGCGTTTTTAGCGCACGCACCAGATTAGCGTGTGCTATAGCGCGAGCGAGCTGAAAAATTACCGCCTGCTTAAAAGGAGGCGGTAGCGGCTAGTACGCAGGCCAATTTGGCGCATGTTATTCTGCGCGTTAAGGCCTTAACGTACCTTTGTAAAAGGAGCCCTAAGTTTACAACCAGAAGTTACCCTAAGTTAAAAAAAAAAAAATGCAACTTAAGAGGCCCAGCATATCAGGGACAACTCATAGAAAAGCAAAGACCGTAATGGGCATTTATAGCAGAATGCTAGGTGCTGGGCCGGCTCAGCACTTGTACCACAACTTGGCCCATGCTGGAAGGAAACTATCATTGTACATTAAATGACATTGCGTACCTGGTCCTTGAACCTAAAATACACCATGCATTTAGGTCCCAGAGCTCCTCTTCCTCCCTCTTCACTGCTGCAGCCATGTTCCTTCCCTACCTGTACATGCAGACTCTGCACTAGGGCCAGCATTAGAGGGGGAGGGGATGCTACCAGGGCAATTGCCCTGGGCCCTCATGCCATAGAGGCTTCTAATCTAAGTGTGCCTGAATCTTGAGACAGCATGACCTGTCGGTGGTTCTTGGGTCAAAAATAGCGAATTGGAAAAGGTTGGTGAGAAAAACATCTATCTGCCCCTTAGAACATAAGAAGTTGCCACCACTGGGTCAGACCTTTGGTCCATCGTGCCCAGCGGTCCGCTCCCGCGGCGGCCTGTGAGGTCCGTGACCTGTAATGTGGTTCCTGTCCATTTCTGTAACCTACCTCTTCTTTTATCTGTAACCCTCAATCTCCTTATCTTTTAGGAACTTATCTAAACCTTCCTTGAGACCCTGCAATGTGCTCTGGGCTATCACAACCTCCGGAAGCGCGTTCCATGTGTCCACCACCCTCTGGGTAAAAAAGAACTTCCTAGCATTTATGCCACTTTTTGGACGTTTTTTCTTTTTTGAAAAATGAGCTCTTAGGACAGTTAAAAAATTATTTTCTCTCTGATAATAGGAAGAGAAAGAAAGAGGCTAAGATATTTTTTATCAACTGGCTTCTAAATTAGTGGGTTGAGGTATGCCCAAAGGTGGCGTTCTTGGCACACCATTTTGATAGCAAGGTGGAAAGCTTAAGGAGGCTGTGGCCTAAGGGAGACTGGTGGTGGTGGTGGGTGGCTAGCAGTCAATAGGGACTAAAATAAGGATTTGGTGATGAGGACGTGGTCAGAATTTGTGAGAAATGATCTTGCTATCTGCTTTTCATTTCTACCTGATGCTACTGGACGTCTTACTTACTGCAAATGTGTCCAGTTCAGCCTAGATAGATTAGAGGCAGTACTGAGAAATCCTTGGTTATGTGAGCGAGCTGAGACATTATCCAAAATGCCATAGAGAGTCTATTTTTTAACTGCAATATTTTAAAAAAGAAGCTCACAATGTCGCCTCTTGTTTGGGCTATTCTTATATTTCCAGTCTCCCATTAGATTGTGGAAAAGGTAGTAGGTACTCAAATAAGTCCGTTTTTGGAGAGAAATAATAAATTAGACATGGATTAGGCTGGGAATAAGTACTAGTGACAGTAATAAGCCAAATTTATTTCATTTAGGAAAAAAAAATAGTATCTTGGTGATTTTAGGTCTCTCCAGTGCTTTTTATCTGGTTGGCTATGACCCGTGGATAACTGAGTCTCACTGGAACAATACTGACTTGGTTGAAATAATTTTTGTCAGAGAGAATGGAAAATATCAGGAAAGGAGAGACCGGTGGGATATTTAGATGATTTGTGGGGTCCGGGGGGTGTCATCCCTTTCTACAATTTTATTTCATATATAACATATATTTTGCATTCACCGCAGGACCTGATTTGATCCTTGGCTATTTTTAAGCTAGATTTATGCAGATGACATTTCCTTTAGGTAAGGATCCTGAGAGGTTATTAAAGGATCTAAATCACTGCCTTGCTGAAGTGATTATGTGGATGAAAAAGAGCTGGCTGGTTATTAATTTGCAAAAGACCAAGATCATCATTTTAGGTGGTTTTAATTGGAACAAGATTAGGCAAATAATAATAGTCGAAGACCTATGATTGAAGATAGAGTGATAAAGTTTTCTACGAAGGTTCATAGGTTAAGAATAGGGATAGCCAAATCTGCTTAATTTTGTCCCCAGATTCTCAGTGGTATATAGTAATTCTATATTACGAGGCTAACATTTGCTTGGTGAACATATGTGTACATGACTAGAATGCTGGCTTTATATGTGTACATGTACATAGAAATGCTGAGATTCTGCTTATATGCTATTCTGTACATACAGTATTAATAATAAACCACTCTGAGTTTATATATTCACTGCACAGTTTGTCAAAGTCCAAAAAAATTGCTTTTAATCTCTAAGATAACTGAGTAATAAAAAAATCATAAACTATTGACCATCTAAGAAAGAACGATTCTGTACATATACACATGTATTCTATATACAGTACTCCCCCGATATTCGCGGGGGTTCCATTCCAGGAACCCGCTCGAATGTTGAAAAACCACGAATATGATTTTTAGCAGGGGAGAGAGGAAAGGGCAGATGGAGAGGGCAGCCGGAGTGCCGGTGAGTGAAGGGAATCACTCGCGGTATGCTCCGACCGCCTCTTCCTGTACTAAAGTAGGGCCTCACCAATCAGGAGCTGCGTGTCAAAGTTTACTTTCGGAACGTAAATCAAGAATTTTCAGGACAAAGAATTTGGATTTATCCTGATGTATCTAAGACAACACAGGACCGCAGAAAAGAATTCCTTTCTATGCGTTTGGGGGCTTCCTTTCTTTTGGCATATCCCTGTAAATGTTTGATTCGATACTTGGGGATTAAGTACACTTTCTTTTTACCATCACAATTGAGAGTCTTTCTAGACCTTAAAAAGATCTCTAAAGATAAGTAATGTATATAATCTGTTGGATTTAAAAGATA
Source organism: Geotrypetes seraphini (assembly GCF_902459505.1). NCBI lineage: Eukaryota > Metazoa > Chordata > Amphibia > Gymnophiona > Dermophiidae > Geotrypetes > Geotrypetes seraphini. The sequence continues at coordinate 206,002,718 of NC_047085.1, read as the reverse complement.
AGTGGGGTTGTTTAACGTAGTCAGCTTTCTGATAAAGGTTTTTGATTTTATTTCTCTCCATGGAATTATTGGATCCCTCCTTTTTGTTGATTTTGAGGTCTAAGAAGGATGATAATTTAAATGCCGCATTTATAATTTTGTTCGGCATGTCGTTATTTGCTTTCTGTATTTCTTTAACAAGTGTATTACTTGTGATAATTTTCAAATCAATAAAAATAAAATTTAAAAAAAACAACACTTTTTTTTTTTAAATTTATTTATAAATTTATTCATCATTGCAACAAATAAAAATAGGAATACACACCAATGTAGAACAAAATTATTACATTCAAGAAAATAAATCTTTCAATTCCATGTCCACATTATTGGGACTGTAACTTCACCCAATAGATCTCATAGAAAAAGGTAATTTAAATTATAACTTCAGACAAGCAGACAACATATCTATATTCATTTCTTTACTGGGTATCCTGCTTCTATACTGCCCACCTGCCCCTTGGAACAATTCCTCCGAACTCGTCATTGAAACCATAACAAACGCCTTCCTCAAATTTCAAAGATTACTGATCATCGGAGACATCAATCTCCACCTTGATGATGTCACTAGCAAGGATGCATCCGAATTTAATAGCTTCCTCTCCTTTTTAGGCTTTCCCCCCACACACACTCTCCCCAACCCACGAAAAAGGCCACACACTAGACCTCATCAGCTTTCTAGATCTTACTACTAACAAAACCTCAACCGACGACATTCGCTGGTTAATCATCCCCTAGTCTGACCACTACCTAGGGGCTTTCTGTCTCCCTATCTTCATGTCACATCTCGGGCCCCCATCCCACACCTCAAATTCTATTATCTTCTGTAAAAAAATCTTGAGCAATCTGTTCTGGTCCAATTTTCTCGACAAATTTTCCCCCATCTCTAAACCTGCAGAACCAGAATCTAACTGGCAAAACTGGGTCACCCTCTCTGAGTCTACCTTCCATTCCCTTGCCCCTCTCTCTACTAAAACCATTTCCTACTCCCGTAAGGCCCTTTGGTACCTCCCATACCACAGAGAACTGAAACAGAAATGCCATGCTCTGGAATGAAAATGGAAAAAATCTAAATCCCCTTCAGACAGACTCTCCTGGAGGGTCAACATTAAAGTCTACAATACCGCTCTAAAAAAAGCAAGGAAAAACTTCTACGGTGACAAAATCTCCAAATCCAACAATCAGAGTAGCACATTATTTAACATCTGGCGTTCCTTAACCTCCAAAAATGATTCCATCCTTCCCTCCTCCCCCTCAGCCGATTCTCTAGCAAAGTTCTTCAACGATAAGGTCTCCACCTTGAGGCGCTCCTTCCCACCTGCAATCTCCTACAAATCTCTGATTCCAATCGACCCCCAACCCTATCCTAACAGACTCCTACCCTATCCCAGCAGACAGATCCTGGTCTTCCTTCAAACTTGTTTCTGAATCCCTGGTCTATAATCTCTGCCTCAAATTGAAATCCTGCAACTGTACCTTGGATCCTTTCCCCTCCTACCTTTACGAGAACACTCCCCCTCAGGCCATCTCATCTCTTAACATTCTCATAAACTCCGCCCTCCATTCGGGTCTCTTCTCCCCAGAAATGGGCCATATTTCCTTAACCCCACTACTGAAAAAACCTGAGTTAGACCCCTCTACACCATCCAGCTACCGTCCAATAGCTTACATTCCTCTTCTTACCAAGATGCTAGAGTCCATCATATCCACTCAACTATCTTCCTACCTTGAAAAATTCACCATTCTTCAACCCTACCAACACGGCTTCCGTCCCAATTTCAGCACCGAATCCCTTCTGACCTCCTTAATCTCAAAAGTTCAATATCTCCATTCTTACAACAAGTTCGTCGTCCTTCTTCAATTCGACATCCTCAGCTTTTGATGTCATCCATCATGATATTCTAATTTACCAACTCCACAGTCCTTGATTGGTTCTCGAAGTTCTTACGCTCCCGCTCCTACATAGTCAACATGAAGGGCACTTCTTCCTCCCCATGGAACCCAATCTGTGGAGTCCCGCAAGGCTCACCTCTCTCTCCTATCCTTTTCAACATTTATATGTCCTCCCTTAAACTGCTCCATCTCTCCCTCCTTGAAACATTCTACACTTACGCAGATGACATCTTTGTCCTCCTCGAAACCGACCGGATCCTCACCAACCTCTCGGCGAACATATCCTCATGTATATCGAACCTTCAATCCTGGGCCCACACTGTGCAGATGAAACTGAACGAATCTAAAACAAAACTTCTCTGGCTCGGCCCAAAATTGTACCAACTGCCCACCTCCATCCCACTGTCCTGTGGCCCCACTTTGCATCTTGAATATTCAAGTAAAGTTCTGGGAGTCATCATCGACTCTACACTTTCCTTCAATGATCACCTCAACTCCCTAGTAAAAAAATGTTTCTTCAGCCTTCACATGCTGAGGAAAGTGAGAACCTGTTTCCATCAAAAACACTTTGCCGTCCTTGTCCAATCCACCATCCTTTCCAGACTGGACTACTGCAACTCTATCTACCTAAGCCTAACAAAGAAAAACCTTCAAAGACTCCAGCGGATTCAGAATGCCGCTGTTAAGCTTATCTTCGCAAAAAGCAAATTCGACCACGTCTCGTCGCTTCTGTCCAAGCTCCACTGGCTTCCAATAATCTCCAGAGTTCACTTCAAATGTGCCTGCCTCACTTTCAAGATCCTACACGGCATCCTCCCTCCCTTCATTCCTCTTTCTTGGAACTCCTCTAACCCCAATTCCACCAGATCCACCCAAAAACTGAAACTTTCCTTTCCCTCTCTATAAGGCATTTCTCTTGTAGGAAAAGTAGGTTCTTCCCTCCCTTTCAGAATCACTGAGTTCTGGAACAACTTTACCTCCCCTCTTAGGAATCTGAGCTCCCTCCAACTCTTCCGTAAACATCTGAAAACCTGGTTATTCTCAAAAATGTAACTCTTCCTCCCTCTCTGGTTATTCTAGTCCTTTAAATTTTCTCTTCATTTTGCCTCCATTGGAGTTCCTTTCTACCCTAACTCTTGTTAACCGTGTCGAGCTTTATGAATGTAGAGATGATGCGGTATACAAACCTAAGGTTTAGATTAGATTTAGATTCGATCACTTCTTATCAACCTCTGCAATAGTCTCAGGTAATTTATCTACTTTAGGTTTATCTTGTAAAATACTTTCCAACTGAGATGGATCAACAAAACTGTACTTATTACTCTCATACGTAACCAAACATTTACAAGGAGATTTAAGGAAGAATAAAGCTCCTATAAATTATCGGGGGAAAATCTATCTATCTGGGCAGAGTGGAGAACATCTTTCAAATACATTTTCAGTAACTCCAAAGGAGAAAGGAAATGAGACCAAAAACTTTAATAGGTTGTCCAGTCGGAACATATGTTTTGACTTAGACCAAGTCAAAACAGGTATAATTTCAAATAGGGGCCGATGAGCTGATCGCGGCCGCCGCGATCAGCTCAGCAGTCACGGCAACCTGCCCACCCCCCCACTGCAACGATCGCAGCAGGAGAGATGCCTCTCTATGCCTTAAGTTTGTAAATATAATTTGAGATATATAATACATTATAATATAGGGCCCCTTTTACAAAGCCACAGTAGTGATTCTCCCACAGAAATGAACTGAAGCCTATAGGAGCCTATAATATAAGCTCTCTCTCCTCTTGGTTTTAAGCACGGATTAGCACGGCCAGAACAGAAATGGGATAAAATAAATTAAAAAGCGACAATTACATAGAGACGTCATTACTGAAGAATCTGGTAGCCGCAGCTTTCATCCAATAATGAATGCTGAGTTACAATATGAAACAAAGTCTTAAAACGTTACTTTTTCCTGAATAAGAAACCAAAAACTAGTCTTAGAGACATTTGGGGCTCCTTTTATAAAGCAGTGCTAGCGGGGTTAGCGTGCGCGACTTTTAATCACGCGCTAACCCCCGCACTGGCCAAAAAACTACCACCTGTTCAAGGCAGACACTAGTGGCTAGTGCGTCTGGCGGTTTAACGCGCACTATTACGTGTGTTAAACTGCTAGCGTGGCTTGATAAATGGAGCCCTTGGAGCATTGAGATAAAACAGCAGATTTCTGCGTCTCAATGGTCACGAATTTGTACAGCATCAGCATCTATGAGACAAACTTAGTTTTTCTTGTTGCATAAAAGTTTTTGGACCCCTGTCCGGTTGCAGAAGTTAGATAGTTCTAAGTCATCTCGATATAGAGACAATGGATCACCTGCTCTTCTTTTGTCCCTTGATACTTAACTTTTGGCGATCCATTTGGAGTCAAATCGATACTGGAAGCTCCAGTGTGATTGACATATGATACAGTGCTATTTGGCACATTAATGAGGGCTAAAAGCCCAATAACTTCACATAACCACAAACTTCTCTTTATTATGACAGAAATTGCCATACAACTTACTTTGAAGAAGTGGAAAAACTGGGCCCGATTAAATTATAATTTCTGGTGGGAATCTTTATGTCACACTTTTAAACTGGAACGTATGAGTGTCATATAACTGGGACATTATAGAAAATTTAAGGATGTTTGGGAACCATTGATAAAATTCTTTAAGGAGTGATTATTGATTTAGCCCTTTGATTATACACATCCAGGGTGGGGAAATACCTTTAATTTAATTTAATTTATTGTTGATTGTAATTTTTGTGTGTATAAGGGGGGGGGGAAGAGATATGTATTTGTTATGAAATATAATTTGATTGAATTTAACGGCCTCTTTTACAAAGCCGTGGTAGCGGCTGTGCTGCGCTAATGGCCCCGAAACCCATAGAGATTTAAAGGGCTTTGGGGCTGTTGCCACGCGGCAGCTGCTGGCGCAGCTTTGTAAAAGAGGCCGTAAGTGCTGTTTAAAGAGTAAAATGTTTGTATAATATCTTGCAATTATTGTTAGCTTTAAAATGAATAAAGATTTAAAAAAAAGAAATACAAATTTATCTTCTTGCTTTTGAGGTTTCTTAAATTGTACTTAACATGCTACTACTCACAGATAAATGAGTTTAGTAATTGCATCTGTACAATTCTGGTCCTCAGACATCTATCACTGAACTGTCTGAGGATCTCCTAGAGTTGTTTAAAAATATGTGAAGCACTGAGAGACGTGGTGATGGCGTATAATCTGCAGGATGTACAGATGAATTCTTATCAACTGTAGCCAACGTAGCTGAAGAGCAAAGCACTTTAGACTGCCATGTTTCAAGCATATTTCTTTATTTCATTTTCAATCTCATTCTCCCCAATGAGCTCAGATCGGGTTACAGGCTAACATACATAATACAGTACTCTCTTGATATTAGAAACATAGAAACATAGAAAGATGACGGCAGAAAAGGGCTACAGCCCATCAAGTCTGCCCACTCTACTGACCCACCCCATTAAGTATTAAGTCTGAGTGCATATGACTTAGTTCCTTAGCTCGACCTTCGTAGGGATCCCACGTGGTAGTCCCATTTATTCTTAAAGTCGAGCACGCTGGTGGCCTTGATCACCTGCACCGGAAGTTTGTTCCAATGAACCCTCGCGAATGTTCCAGGAACCCCCGCGAATCTTGAAAAACCACGAATACGGTTTTTCGTGGGTGAGACTGGAGAGGGCAGCAGGAGAGGCAGGAGAGAGCAGCCGGAGCGCAGGCGAGTGAAGGAAATCACTTGCTGTATGCTCTGACCGCCTCTTCCTGCACTAAAGTCGGGCCTCACCAATCAGGAGCTGCGTGTCAAAGCATGTTTTACATGGTCTAAGTCACAACGTCCAAGTTCCGTCGATCCTGGGCTCTATAACTTTCGGTTATACATGCTGTACGACTAAGTCTAAGCTGGCCCACGTCCCGCCCTCGACACTCCTCCCGAAACGCCCCGTTTAGCATTGGTCGTTCAGTGGCACTATGAAGGCCTAGGTCGTTTAGAAATACGTCCAAAACCCATTTTTATTATTGGCACTTGAACGTATTTGGGAAATGTTCGTTCAAGTGCCGACTTAGGCCGTTTTTTGGACGTTTTTCTCTTTCGATTATGAGCCCCATAATATACAGTTTACAGGTTACAATTTGCCAGTTACAGTGCAAGATTTCCAATACAAGTTTTTATCCTAACACGACATATACTGAGGATCTAGTACCAATATACATTTCTTTGTAATCCACTGGCCATAGGCAGGGGAATTAGGTTGGAAAGCTAGTCTGTGAACTAGATTCTATAGGCCCAGTATTCACTGGCAGTAGCTACTGTATAGATTTAAATGCTGGTACATAAATTAATACGCATATTGAGTGCCACCACACATTTAGGTTAATATACCGTATTTGCCGGCGTATAAGATGACTGGGCATATAAGACGACCCCCCAACTTTTAGTTAAAATATAGAGTTTTGTTATATACTCGCCGTATAAGACTACCCCTTCTTCCGCACACCTTCTCTACCGCCCCGGGTGCAGCACAGCCGGCCAGGTCCCCTTACTTTTGTGGCACTTCCCCGACTGACCGATAACAGCCCGGGTCCGACAAACCTCCCTGCCCTTAACCGCGAATCTAAATTACCTTCTTACAGCTGCTGTAAGAAGGTAATTTAGATTCGTGGCTACAGGGCAGGGAGGATTGTCGGACCCGGGCTGTTATCGGTCGGTCGGGGAAGTGCCACAAAAGTAAGGGGACCTGGCCGGCTGTGCTGCAACCGGGGCGGGGCGGGCCGCTCCTCTCCTTTGGTAGCCACTCGAACCGCGAGGCTACTCTCCTTCTCCTTATCTGCCCTGCCTGCAGCACAGAGCCGAACGGAAGTCTTCCCGACGTCAGCGCTGACGTCGGAGGGAGGGAGGGCTTTGTTTAAGCCCTCCCTCCCCTCCGACGTCAGCGCTGACGTCGGGAAGACTTCCGTTCGGCTCTGTGCTGCAAGCAGAGAAGGTAGGGAGAAGAAGAGCCGCGTACATCCAGAAGACTGAGCATCCAGCCCCGCAGGAGCCCCGCGACCCTCGGAGGCGTCCCCATGGGATCCCCGCGACCCTAGGGGCGTCCCCGTGCAGCTCTCTAAACAGTACCCGGCGTATAAGACGACCCCCGACTTTGGGGAGGATTTTAAGGTACTGAAAAGTCGTCTTATACGCCGGCAAATACGGTATATAAAAACCAAAAAAACAGAAGGAAAGTAAGGCGATACCTTTTCTATTGGAGTAATTTAGGGCTAGATTCTGTAACTTGCCTCTCCATGACCAATCCGTTGCCGATCCTCGGCAGGCCGACCAATTCACGAAGGGAGAATATTCAAATGGGGGCGATCGGAGGCACGCCTCATCCAACGACACGGATTGCTGTGTAGCGATCCCGACGCATGTGGAGACCAACTACTTTGCCTGTAGATGGTCTGCGCATGCATTTACTGTCCCACCTGTTCATCCGAGCCCTCGGGAGTCCTGGCCTGCGTGAACAATTCCCCTCTGTGACTACAACTTCACAAGCACTTCAGGGTTTTTCATAAAAATTTCCCCTGCGTTCGGCCCTCCAGCCATTCCAAACTACGGGCTGTAGCCACCGTGCGCTCCCAGATCCGTCACCTTTTCTCGGACTTCACGAAAACGTTTCTCCTGGGGTTTGCAATGTGCAGACTAGCGGCGCTCAAGTTCACTCAGCCCAGACGAGTCCCCCACAGCTAAACAGGCATAATTATTGATTCTCCTGCTCTCTGCCGCCCTTCCCCGCAGGTTAAAACCACGGGCTCACACTGTGGGGAAGGGTGGAAGAGAGGAAGAGAGTTGTGGCGGGCAAGAGCAGGATAAGGGCTAGTTCACTGACTCCGGTTCTGTTCTATCCTGTGCAAGGGTCGTCTTGGGAACACTGGAAGGAGAGGCAGCAGAGGGCAGAGAACAGGGCGCTTTTGATGGGGCAGAGAGCAGGTTTTTTACACAAGCGACTGGTCCTCACCAGTTGCTTGGTTTTTGATCGGCCAGCCAGTTGGTGTGCCAGAAGAAAGTTTAGTGAATTGCGTTCTTCCTGCTTTGCATGCCGTTTCCCCTCATTTGCATGCACAGATCGGGATCAGATGGGAGGATGATTGGTACACAGGTTAGTAAATCGGGTCGGACGGAAATTGGGTCGCATACCGATCGGTACATGATTGGTTTGTTTAGTGAATCTAGCCCTTAATACTTTTTTGACAAGCTTTTGAAAGCCAAAATGTTCTTCCTTAAGTCAGAGCAGTATGAACAACAAATGACAATATCAGAATATACAAGTGAAACATAAAAACATGCCGATGTCAGTCTCAAGAGGAAAGGTATGAATAGGGAGAGGGAGAGATTGTTGGGTGATCGGAAGCTGATAAAGCAGTACAAGTACAAATGTATAGTTTATAATGTGGTAGGAAATTCAGATGTTTGTTAAATCCCATCTTATCACAGTACTTATCATTCTAACTTCAAAGCCTCATTCTCTAGTGTACTAGTTGAGCAGTGGGTGTGGTCTATTCTGAGCAAAGGCGAGGGGGGAGGGGTTGTGGGTCCATGGTCTGCATATGTGCAGTTCCTGCCCCCTCTCACTTTAGTTTCCTGTTCCGGGGCAGGGGACAGCATAGTCAGTAGTTGTACATGTATGGACCTCGGCTCTGCAACTGCTCCATGCCATCCCCCTGACTACCCGCAGGAGGGGGTGCTCTGCCCCAGATTGCTGCCAAGGCAAGTACGGCCACTGGTCTCAAGTTCCTTGGCTGTTCTTGGTGCAGTGCTCTGGTCTAAAAAGTGCTCTTCCAAAGAGGTGACACCTTGGTTTGCCCTATGTCTGTGTGAATTGATTCTTTTATTTAACATCTAGCGTCTCCAACACGGCATCCAGTTTCCTGTGATATGTGCTGGCATAATTTGCACCTTGATGTGAGCTACTATATGGCTCCAGAAAAAGGAGGATGGATTCAGACATCCGGGTTTTACTTCCATTGCTTTCGGTAGAAGTAAAACCCGGATGTCTCAATCCATCCTCCTTTTCCTGGAACCATATGGTAAGCCTATGTTTTGCAGGAGCTTGCACCAGTCTCTTCTTTCTGAGCTTCTGTAGGGAGTTTGCTTCAAATTTGATGGTGGTTGGAAGAGCAAGCACTGGCTGAGCTAGGCATATCTCTTTCAGTAATTCATCCTTCCGGAGTAGTGGCTGTTAGTCTTTTATGAGTTTTCTCCAGATCTAGATTGTATGTCATGACAAAGGGGATTGAGGTTTTCTTTTCTTTGTACTGCTGCTGTAGGTTTTCTCTGGATGGCGCTTGTTCTGGTATGCAAATTGTCATCACCTATATCTATCTTTCTGGTTCACGACAGACAATTTCTGATTCGCTGCAATTAGTATCAGTTAGCTCTTATCTAGCCAGTCAGAGATTGTTTCCAGAATCCTGACATTTGCAAACTGGACGGATAAGGCATGACCTTTCTACCTGACCTTGGAGTTGCTTCTGTCCCCTGGAACTCAGACTGAAGCCTAACTTGGGGGTCCTTTTACTATGGTTGCACTACAATGTGGCATTTAGTATGTGCTAAATCTGTTCTTGCACCTTAGTCGAAGGACTGCTTAGTGATATTTAATATTAGTAAAGAAATTTATTAGCTTTGTTGATAAGTGCTTTGTTTGAAAAATTAAATTATAGCTATTAAATTATCATGTACAAGGGGCCGCTGAAAAGTTCTCAGCCCAACCAACAAAGTTGGGGCAGTCTCCATCAAAGGTTATACACTTTGTCCAGTGATTTTCCACTTTTTCCGTTCCCTCGGAAAAATACAGAATGAAAAAAGTGGAAAATCACTGGACAAAGTGTATAACACTTGATGGAGACTGCCCCAACTTTGTTGGTTGGGTTGAGAACTTTTCAGCGGCCCCCTCATATGCGATGAAGCAAATATTCAAGACACCCATCAATCTATTAATATTAATTAATTTAGGGACAATCTTCAGCCTGTGGTGGTCAGTAGTTTTTAAATTGCTGACCACTGTGGACTGAATTAAACCCAGATATTCAGTACTGGGCTTAATACAGGTATGTGCACTGAATACTGTAACCTTCTATATTTAGTTTGTCTAGCTGATGCCTGGAAAAAGCTACAGATGTTAGAAAATATGGTGGTTAGATTAATATTCTTTATGCCAAAATATGAGGGAATTATGCCTTGATCTGCTAAGCTGCATTGGCTCCCTGTGGAGACCAGACTAATTTTTAAGCTATGTGTTTCTATCTTGCTTATAATTTATGGTGACATATCAGACATATGAATAATATGAGTAGTATTTTGTTACCAAATCATAATAGAATAAGAACAGCTAAACATTATTTGGAACACCTAAAAAATGTATATAATTCAGTGCTTTCTGAGCCTTTTCAATTCCATGCAGCAAAATGATAGAATTTATTTCCTGTAAAACATCGAGGGACCTCCCATTATGGTTGTATTTGCAAATCACTTAGACCTGGATTCTCTATAGGGCACCAATATTATCGGCTGCCTAAAAAGCGGATCGTGTGTCAATCACATGACGGTGCCCTATAGAGAATCGCCCCTCCGCGAAAGATAGGCGCTGGAAACATAGGCCAGGGTTTTCCGGGCCTACATTTCCAGCACCTGTCTTTGTCGTGAATCGCGCCTACATTGGCGCTTTAGGCCGCCTAATGCCACTTCTGGCATTAGCCACGCCCATAGTGGTGTTTGGTGGCCTAAAGCACCTACATAGGCGCAATTCCAGCTTGTATTATTTAGGCACTGGTAGGCACTTTAACGTGTTGGTTTTAGTCATTTTAAATGGCATTTGTTACTTAACCTAGGTGCCTAAATATAGGCGAAAATGAAAAAATCTGTGGAGATGGTGATGTTCAAGATGCAGGCTTTATTTTAAAATGTACAATTGGATAATCCACATAAAATATATCTAGGACCTAAACCATAGGGCTCCTTTTACTAAGCCGCGTTAGGACTTTAACGCGTGGAATAGCGCACGCAACATTGCTGGCCTACATGATAAGTAGACGCGGCCGCTATACCTAATCACGGCAAGGATTAATGGTAAAATAACAAGGATTAATGGTAAAATAACACATCTCAACAGTAACACATTTTGATAATTCCACTCCCACCCCCCAAAGAAATAGTGCTGAGTCATGCTGGTTGTCTGCAGCAAACTAAGGGATGGTGCTGAAAGAAGGGATGAGAGGAGGATTATGGGATTTAGGACCAAAAAGGCTATATAGTACAAAGTAGAGAATGACATGGGGGACAAATTTTTCTCCGTCTCCACGGGAACTCATGTTCCCGTCCCGATGATTTCTTTTCCTGTCCCTTCCCCATTCCTGCAAGCTCTGTCTTAATCTGCACAAGCCTCAAACACTTTAAAATCATACGTGTTCGAGGCTCGTTCAGTTAAGGCAGAGCATACAGGAATGGGACAGGGACAAAACTCGTGGGGACAGGACGGGGGGAAACTGAGTTCCTGCAGGGACGGAGGCAAATTTGTCCCCATGTCATTCTCCAGTACAAAGAATCAGGCAGCTGAAAGTCAAAGTGTTGCAGAGAAAAGGGATATGCATGGCCAAAAACAGCTTTTAACCTTGCCTAATCGCTTGACGCTTATGTCCATCTATTTTTTAATCCATGTTTTTATTGTGAGCCGCTTAGGATTTAAGCGGATTGTAAATATTTTAAAATATAAAAAATAGTTGGGCTATTTTTTGTTTTAAATGCAGATTGCAGTTTTCATGGTTTTTATGTCTTCATGTTATTATGCATCTTCAGTGTACACATAGAAGGCTCACCTTTTTTGCAAATGAAAATCAACTGTATGCACATTAATTCTTTGATAGGGTTGTGCACAAGTGATTTGTGCATACAAAAATACTTTAGACACTCAATCGAACTGAATTTACCGTAACAAATGGACACCACAAGCAGAGAACTTGAAAGAACCAAATGTCAGGAACCAGTAGTGAGAATGACGCGGGGACAAATTTTTCCCCGTCCCTGCGGGAACTCACTTTCCCATCCCATCCTGGAGAGATTTTTTTTCTTGTCCCTGCCCCATTCCTGCAAGCCCTGTCCTCCTCTGCACAAGCCTCAAACACTTTAAAATCATAAGTAGCAACATTCTAGAGCTCAGACTGTGATGTCATAATGCCTCATTCCACCAATGCCTAAGCTCCGTCCTCCTCTGCACAAGCCTCAAACACTTTAAAATCATAAGTGTTCAAGGCTTGTACGGTTAAGGCAGAGCTTACAGGAACGGGGCAGAGACAGGGACAGCGACAAAACCTGTGAGGACGGGACGGGGAAATTGAGTTCCTGCGGGGATGGGGAAAAATTTGTCCCCATGTCATTCTCTAGTTGTTCCTTTGTGGGTAGTCACCCCATTTCCTCAGACTGATGCCATCTTCCCTCCTTGAGGAGAGTGTGGCACAGTGGTTAGAGCTACAGCCGCAGCACCCTGAGGATGTGGGTTCAAACCCTGCACTGCTCCCTGTGACCCTGGGCAAGTCACTTAATCCTCCACTCTCCAGGTCCATTGGATAGATTGTGAGACCATCTGGGGAAAATGCTTGAAGTACCGGTACTTGTATGTAAAACACTTTGGGCTTCTTAAACGGCTTTATTGCACGCAACTTTTTAGCGCGCGCTAACCCCCGTGCTAGCCAAAAAACTACCGCCTGCTCAAGAGGAGGCGGTAGCGGTTATTACGTGCGTTAACCCTTTCAGGACCAAGGGACATATTTGTCCCATAACTTTAAAATCCTATAAATTTTGATTGGGATAGTCTACAGTTCTAAATTTGATATGTACGGATTCCATATGATACTGCCTTTATGTAAACAAACTGGTTCCGACATTCGTTCATTAGCGTCGTTGCCAGATTGACGAGAAGATTCACTTGCCACACTGTCCATAAGCCAGAAGTGTGATTTTTTTTAAATAAAAATAATGATATTTCACAAAAAAAATCAATTTTTTGGCATCTGCAAGCCCTTTTTACCATAAAAATGTCGTCAAAACCACAAAAATTGGCCTACGATCCTTATGGTCCTGAAAGGGTTAAACCGCTAACGCAGCTTCGTAAAAGGAGCCCTTTGAGGGTTTACAAGTTTACAAGTCCCTTTTCCTTTCATTTGAGTTGTTTCTTTTTTTAATTCTGTGGAAAGCTGGATATTTCTTTTATATTAATTTGGAAATTGCAGGACCAGTTTCTTCCCTTTTAAGTCTGTAAGAGAAATTCCAACTCAAAACTGTCAGCCATTTGCAGCTTATTTAGTGCAGTTCTCTCACGGAACTCGTACTCTTTAGCTTGTTTGCACATCAAGTAACATAATTAGGCGAGCCTTCCATGTTAGAGAAAGGATTACATGACAGAGTTTGGTTTCTTAATCACATATTTATAAAGTCAAGATTAAATTCTTAACTAACAGAAAACAATTAGGCCTTTTCCCATCAAAAACATTTAAAAATAAACGCATTAGGCCTTTTCTGGTTAAGTGATGAAACGGAGGACTAGCCTAATGGTTAGAGTGACAGGCTGGGAAAGCTAGGGTTTAAATCCCACTGATGGTCCTTGCGATCTTGGGTGAGTGTTTTAACCCTCCACTGCCTCAAGTACAAGATTAGCTTAGCCTGTACGGAAATGACTTCTCAACCTGAATGTACAGTATATAACTCACCTTGAGCTAGAATTGGAAAGGGCATGGGCTGAATTCACTCTCCCCACCTACTAAATTTATACAAACATGGAGGGTCAGATTTAGTAACCTTCTTGTTGAAAATGCTATTAATCTGTGTGTCATATAGGCGTTTATTATCTGGACTCTATATTGTTAACATCAGTAATAAATCTCAAAGGGAAGCCTCAGCCCCACCACTCCACCGCAAAGCCGCTTTTCAAATTGCGGGAAGCCTTACGTGGCGCCTCATCATTGGCTGTCACCTTCTTGATAGTAAACTTTTCTTTGTTCTGCTTTTTATGTGGTGAAATTATCTAAAAAAATTTTTGTTGCATAATAGCATTTCCTCTAATAAATATATATAAATATAAAGTGCTTAAATAGTGCATTTGTACTTAGCTTATATCACAGCCAAAATCTAGGAGTCTGACCCGACATGTTTCGCATACATTGCTGTATCAAGGGTCCCCCTACGGAATAAAGCATAAAAAGCAGGAAGCTGTGAAAAAACCATTCATACAACACAGCTACCCACTATAATCCTTTCAATGCTTCTTATATAAATGAATAGAATGTAGCTCACCGAGGTCGCTGTTGTCATCCGACTCCAAAATCTGTGAGAGAAAGATGGCCGCAGCGTACTAACCAGTGTTTATATACTCCTCCCCATTCTAATTCAAAACCTCCCTCCCCCTGTTCCTATTGGTTAGATTTAGCCAAGCCCTGATAGCCATTCTATTTCCCCATTTAACCCTCTAGGGTTCACCTTATCCAACAGGAAAATATATCGTTGTTTGCTTTGATTTAACCTCCTTTGATCTTTCCCTCCGTCCCTCCCTGTGATCTTAATAACTTGCCATCTGATCTCCTCCACCGTATAATTGTGTGTGATCCAGTGTTCCACTAAGGGTGCCTGCATGACTTTGTTCACAATACGTGATTTGTGTTCAGTCAGTCTAATTCTTATCCTCCTATTGGTCCGACCGACATATATCAAGTCGCACGGACACATAATCACATAGATAATATCCTGCGAGTTACAGTCAGTGTCAGTTTTCGCCCTCAAAGTCACGTTTCTACCTGGCACCTTCCACGAGCTGCCCTGAATAGTGGAGGAGCACCACTGGCACTTCCCACACTGTTCATGGCAACCCCATGTCTCCTTTATTTTCGCCCCATATTTTTGAAAATTACATTTTTGGCCCAGAGTTATACCCCTAGAGTAGGCTATCCGTGGAAAATCCTGAAGCGAGCGGTGGATCTGTACTATATACCAATGTTGTCTCATGAGGTCCACCATTAGGTTAGTCGCTTTAGAAAAAGGTAATACGCAGGTCAAAACCTCATTATCTATCTCACTGCATGACTTTTGCTCCTCTAGAAGGAGTTCCTGTTGGGCAAATCTAGCTCGTAAGTAAGCTAGTTTTATGGATCTCTCCGGATAGCCTCTCTTTCTAAGTCTATTGGAAAGTAACTTAGCCTGGCTCTTATATTCTTCCACAGTGGAGCATGCTCTCCGGGTCTGTAAAAACTGCCCTACCGGCAGATTAAATCATAGTTTAAAAGGGTGAAAACTGTGGAAATGAAGTATCGTATTGTGTGTTATTGGCTTCCTATATAAGGAAGTATGAATCTTACCCCCATGTATCAAGATGGCAATGTCCAGAAATTCTATCTGCGTCTGATGGCATGACATGGTAAATTTTATATTGGGATCCACCAAATTCAAATATTGGTGGAACTCTTCCAAACGCTCCCTTGTATCGTCCCAAATTAAAAAGATGTCATCCAAAAAAAGGCACCAGAATAAAATATGGGATTCCCACAGTGTCCTGTATACCTGTGTATCTTCAAATGTTCCCATATATAGGGAGGCCACCGAAGGGGCCAGAGTGGCCCCCATCACTACCCCCTGCACCTGCTGATAAAACTGCTGGTGATGTTGAAAATAATTATTCTGGATAACCCATCGGGCCAATTACATCAAAAATTCAACAGAGATACGTTGGAGGGTTTTCTTCTATCGGAGAATTTCAAAACTAATCTGAAGTGCCTCAGTCTGGGGAATCTGGGTATATAAGGAGGTGACAGCATTTACATATGACAGAGGAGGTTTCAGGTGCTTAACACAATGCAAATTACCATCCCTGGACACAGTGAAGGAGCTTGCTCAGTTCTAGGGTACACAGCGCTCCTATGCCTGAGCCAGTGGTATAACTGTGGGTGGGTTCAAGTGGGCATAGACCCACCCAGCAGTGGCACAGCTAGTTTATGGCTAGCAGAGATTCCCAAGCCCTGCCAGCTGAAGACTCCTGGTGATCCAGTGTCTCTAACTTACATTACATTACTGTTTTCTATCCCGCTAATACCTTTCAGTTCTAGGAAGTTTACAAAAGGAATTAGTCTGTGCATTCCCAGGAAGGTTACAAAAGTTGATAGATAGAATGAGCTTACAAGAATTGATAGAAGGCATGAACGATGGGATCTGGGGAAGGGTTTATAAGGTTTTAGTTAAGTCATTTGACAAATTTTTTTTTAAAAGTATAGTTTTCAGTTCTGTCCTGAATGTTTTGTAGTTGGCCGTCTTAGTCAGTAACTTGGAGAGGTGGCGGTCTATTGTCGCTGCTCCAGTGGCTAGTAGATCGTCATATAGTTTTTTGCTTTGTATGCTTTTTGCTGGGGGATGGGTGAAGAGAGCCTGTGTTCGTCTAACTTCAAACTCCCGGTACCTTTAAAGTCCTTTGCTGCTGGGCTGGTAGTGAGCAGTGAGCTTTCCTTCTAAAGTAACTTCCTGTTCGTGGGACCAGACATATTAGTGGCTCTGGAAAATATCATTTTAGATTTGAAGTAATTTTATATTACGATATGTCTGTGTCTTGTTGAATGTAACATCTTTTCTATCTGAATTAATGGAGTTCTTTTTCATGGCTCATTTTTAAAATTCTGAACCACTACGTTCTGTACAAGGTTGAAAGTATATCAAGTTTTAATAAAACATAAACATAAATACTGAAGACATTATTATATTCTCTGTTTTGTTCTCCATTCCTTTCTTAATATTTTCTAACATTTAATTTGCTTTTTTAGCCCTTGCTGCACACTGAGCAGAAGGCTTCAAAGTATGAGCAGTGATGAGGCCTAGATCCTTTTCCTGGGCAGTTAACTCCTAATTGCATCACATAACTATAGTCTGGGCTTTTCTTTCCTGCATGCACTTTTATCACATTAAATGTCATCTGCCATTTTGACGCCCAGCCTCCCAGTCTCACAAGGTCCTCTTACAATTTTTCACAATCTTCTGGCGATTTAACACTTTTAACTACTTTGTGGCTTCAGCAAATTTAATCACCTCGCTCATCATTCTCATTTCCATATCATAAGAACATAAGAAGTTGCCTCCGCTGAGGCAGACCAGAGGTCCATCTTGCCCAGCGGTCCGCTCCCGCGGCGGCCCATCAGGCCTATTGCCTGAACAGTGGTCCCTGACTAATTTTGTAACTGCCTCTAATCCTATCCCTATAACCTACCTCTACTCCTATCTGTACCCCTCAATCCCTTTGTCCTCCAGGTACCTATCCAAACCTTCTTTGAAGCCCTGTAGCGTGCTCCTGCTTATCACATCCTCCGGTAGCGCATTCCATGTATCCACCACCCTCTGGGTGAAAAAGAACTTCCTGGCGTTTGTTCTAAACCTTCCCCCTTTCATTACTATGTTAAAAAAAGCAGTAGTCCCAGCACAGACCCCCTGGGGAATCTCACTATTTACCCTTCTCCATTGAGAATATTGACCTTTTAACTCTACTGTATGTTTTCTATCTCTTAACCAGTTCTTAATCCACAATAAGACACTACCTTCAATCCCATGCCATTCTAATTTCCTCAGAAGTCACTCATGAAGTACTTTATCAATGCTTTCTGAAAATCCAAATACACAATATCAGCTGATTCATCTCTGTCCACATGTTTACTCACTCCTTCAAAGAAATGTAGAAGATTGGTGAGGCAAGATTTCCCTTAGCTACGAGTAAATCCATGTTGGCTTTGCCCCATTAATCCATGCCTATGAATATGTTCATTAATCTTGTTCTTTATAATAACCATTTTGCTCACCCAGTACCAATGTCAGGCTCACTGGTCTATAATTTCCTGGGTCACCTCTGGAACCCAAGTTAAAAACTGGCACTACATTGACTACCCTCCAATCTTCTGAAACCACGCTTGTTTTTAAAGATAAATTACATATTACTAATAATAGCTCTGTAAGTTCACTTTTTAGTTCTATCAGTACTCTGGGATGAATACCATCTGGTCTAAGTGGTTGGTTACTCTTTGGTTTGTCAGATTGCCCCATTATACCTTCCATGTTTACAAAAATATGTTTCAGTTCTTCTGACTCACCCCTATTAAATACCATTTCTGGCATGGGTATCACCCCAAAACTAATCACCAGGACATTCAAAATCAAGGCTCACTGCTTCGCTTCTCCGGCGTCCCGCCCCTCTGTGAGCCTTGATTTTGAATGTCCTGGTGGCCCTGACGCAGTGGATGCCTAAAATTCCCGCGAAACGCTGGCCGCGTCGGCAAATAAACACTAGTGACTGAATTTCTTTTTAAAGACAAGTCAGCAACAAGATAAGTCTTTTTTTGGTCTATGTTTTTCAAATCCTGGCTTGCACTTACACAAAATATCCCTGAAAAAGTTTCTCAAGTTCAGGGTTTAGTCTTAGCTCTATTGAAATGCTTTAGAAAACTATTTTAAAAAATTTATACACCGGCCAATGATTGGAGCAGGAGCTATATCACTATGCTGATTATCCTCAGTCTGTGATTTTCACTGCTGTGCGTAGGCTCCGATTCTGAGGCCATAGCCCTTCAAGTTTGTCGGGCTAACAATACTGATGTGTATTGTCTGCTATTAGCGGTATTTTTGTTTGATTTCTACTATATGGGTATCACCCCCACATTTTCCTCAGTGAAAACCAAAGCAAAGAATTAATTTAGTCTCTCTGCTATGGTTTTGTCCTCCCTGAGTGCCCCTTTTATCCCTGGGACATCCAGTGGCTAACTGACCACTCTCGCTGATGTCATTTCCTGTTTTCTCTCTGGTGGGAGGCGGAAGAGTGAAGCTTGTGGGGCCAGTGCAGTGAATATGCATTGCTGCTGCTGCCAGAAACACTTTGGAAGTACACTGGGGAAGTACCGGGGTGATTCGTAGAGAGGGGCAGTTGCTACAGACAGTTGGGGGCAGAGAGAGAGATGCAGGCATATTTAGATCAGAACAGAAGGGATGGAAGGGAAGAGAAAGGGAGAAATGTTGGATACAAGGCAAAGAGGAAGGTAAAACCCCCAACACACATTATATATCTAGGGGTGGGTTGGGAAGGGTCCACCCAAGTTAACTCTGGGCCCACCCATAATAGCAGGTCTGGCTAAGCCACTGTTTGAAAACATAAGAACATAAGAACATAAGCAGTGCCTCTGCCGGATCAGACCACAGGTCCATCTTGCCCAGCAGTCCGCTCCCGCGGCGGCCAAAAACAGGTCAAGGCCTGTCTGAATCATCAGAAGGGGCTCCCTTGCCACCTTAGTTTCCCATTTAAGTTCTGCCCTCCTATCGAAGTCCTAGCCCTCCGGTCTTGCACATGTATGACCAGGTTGGTTTACTCAGTACCCCACGATCCCTCTATCCCTCAGGAATCCATCCAATCCCTGCTTGAATCCCTGTACCGTACTCTGCCTGATCACTTCCTCCGGTAGCGCATTCCAAGTGTCCACGACTCTTTGGGTGAAAAAAAACTTCCTTGCATTTGTTTTGAACCTGTCTCCCTTCAGTTTCTCAGAATGCCCCCTCGTATTTGCTGTCCCCTTCAGTCTGAAGAATCTGTCCCTATCCACCCTCTCTATGCCCCTCATGATCTTGAAGGTCTCTATCATATCTCCCCTGAGTCTCCTTTTCTCCAGAGAGAAGAGCCCCAGCCTATCCAGCCTCTCGGCGTATGAGCAGTGTTCCAGCCCTTTTACCATTTTCGTTGCTCTCCTTTGGACTCTCTCAAGTACCGCCATGTCCTTCTTGAGGTGCGGCGACCAATACTGAACGCAGTATTCCAGATGCGGACGCACCATCGCTCGATACAATGGCATGATGACTTCCCGTGTTCTGGTTGTTATGCCCTTCTTTATGATGCCCAGCATCCTGTTGGCTTTTTTCGAGGCTATCATCTAAATTACCCATGCTGTTGAATCAATACTGTCCTTCCTCTAGATCTCCATTTTACCTCCACAAGATGTTCAATCAAGGCTCCCAGAACTTTGCTACCCAATTATTTGAAAATATTGCACTGCCACCTTTTACAAGAGATAAAGGGATGTGGAAGGGCAATACTTAAAGCCTTTTTCATGGGTAAAATACTGTTCTAGCTGCAGAAATGAACGATTAGATTCATGGACACCCTGTCTGTTTCACAACATGCACACCTTTACCCAAAAAGTTCTGGAGGCATTTTTGGATTGGGTTAGCACCAGGGTGGAGGAGTTACTATACATATGGTACTACTGTGCTTCCCCGAAAATGCATTAGGGCTTATTTTCGGGGGATGTCTCCTCCACCCCAATTCTTCCTCTTTCCTTTCTACCCCTCCCCATGTGCAGCATCTTTCCTTCCCTGTCACCCATCTCTTTGTGCAGCAGAACCCCACTGACCCTCCTATCATGAGACTGATATACCTGCTCTCCGAGGCCTCCAAAAACAGCAGCAATGGCAGCTGTTTTGGGAGGACTCAGAGCGGAGGTATGTCAGGTCTCACCAGGGTGGGAATTTCTGAATTGATGAGTCCGATTTTTTTTCAGTGAATCGAGCAGCACTAGTGTCAGGGATGGAGTCGGGGAGAGTCGGGGACATTCAGGGGGGGGGGGGGCTTTGGGGTCGATCTTAACTAGGACTTATTTTTGGGGTAGGGCTTATATTAGGAGCATCTTTAAAAATCATGCTAGGACTTATTTTCGGGATAGGTCTTATTTTCGGGGAAACAGGGTATATAATCAAAAGCACTTGCATAATTTTGCTATCAAAAGTTACCTGTACAATAAACAAGTGCTAATTTTTGTGGTACTTTTTATTCCTTTACTAATAATCAAAGCCAAATTCCAACATAGTTTTGTTTTGATTATGGCAAATCCTATGGGTAAAATTCATGCTTGGGATTTGCCTTCCCCCAAGTAGTCTGACTATTCACACTTTTATGCCTGAAATGAGCATAGAACTATCTATTTGAATTCTAGTGAGGCAACCTTTGACAGATTCTGTCCATGGCATGCAGATTTTTTGACCACGCCATGAGGTCTTTTTTCCCCAGACATATTATTTCCACTGTTGTGCCCAATAGAATACAAAATTTTAAATATCATTTTAAAACAATTTGTAGGAACAGGTGCATCTGTCATGAAGCAGTAACTTAATTTCCACACACTGCTCCTAATGCCAATTTAATTCAACTCAGTTTTAATTATTTCCTGCAAGGAAAGTTTCCTCAAGAAAATATTGGTTAAATTTGCTAAATTATTTATACAAATAAAATAAACCACTGCATGGTGTATCTTACTGTCTTTTCTACTTTGCATGTAATTTGTAATCCGCTTAGGTGGTTAAGCAGAATAGAAATGTTTAAAATAAAAAAAAAAAATACTATAGAAGGCACAAAATAGGTATCATATATGTAATTAGTCTGGACTGGTATGGGATAAATTAGGCAAAACCAAAAGACTTCCCTCCAGAAAATGTGTGAAAATCTGCTTCATCACACATTCTGGAATGGCTTAGTGCATTTTATAAGACATTTAGGAGGTCTTTTACTTAGGCATGCTAGATGATTTCCACGCTAAATGCTAGTGCGTCCATAGAACATAATGGACGTGTTAGCGCATGCTAAATCGGCTAGCGCACCTTAGTAAAAGGACCCCTTATTTAGAGGAAAAACATCTAGTGGCTTTCCATGAGGTGTAAAGCTATATTTTATCTCACATATTATGGAGAAAATAGTGTATATTATATAAATTAAGGTTACTGTTGGCCTCCAGGTCCTCTGAGACAAGTTTGACCAATACTGGATTTGCTCCACTGAGCAAAGCCCACAAACATAATCTAACAAAAGTGGATTGACTCGGCTTGTCCCTGATGACTTGGAGTTGTTTGCTAGCCTTACAATAAATACCTAGTATTGAAAGGTAAACTCATGCTTTCCCAAGACTCTCTATACATTTGTGAGTCCTTACCTGCACTGTGACTTCATTTGCACACTTGATTCACTTTTTGTTATGTTCTGTCTTCTGTTCTTGACAAACCCAGCATTTTCACTTAGGCCGTCTTTTACTAAGCTGTGGTAGAGGTTTCTAATGTGGCCCGGAGCACGAAATGCTCCAGTGTTGTTCCGAAGCTCATAGAATTCCTATGGGCGTCAGAGCATTGTTGGAGCAATTTAGTGCTCTGGGCCATGGTGCAAACCTCTACCACAGCTTAGTAAAAGATGGAGTTAGATGGTAAGCCCTATGGGACATATATGTACCTGAATTTGTAGTTTGCCTTTAGCTCAGAGTTGGAAAGACAAATAAATAAATCTAAAACCCAAATCCTGTTGAAGTTATGGGTGTTCAAATGTCCCTGATTCAAATTGCCCAATAGGGATGCGTTACTTAATAGAACAGAGAATTAAGTGGAGACAACTAGCTTGCATCAATAAGCCCCACCCCTACTACACTATAGGCCAGGAAGTCAGGCTACCAGCCATTCAATCTACAGGTTCTAAGAAGAAAGACAAGGCTTTAAAGCTGCTGGATGTCTGCAGAGTTCTCTTGTGTTACCTGGAAGTGCCTGAGTTTCATCTATCAGATCATTTCTTTATCCTAACCAAAGAATCAGCCCGAGGCAGACCAGCCTCCAAGGCTACCATTTCCTGGTGGATTCTGCCAGCAATTTCCTCTGCCTACAATGTCTGTGGCAAACAACCGCTGGTGTCATTGAAAGCACATTCAACTAGAGGAGTAGCCTCCTCTTGGGTAGAATCATGGGCGATACCTCTGGAGAAGATATATAGATCTGCAACAAGGTCTTCCCTACACATTTTCACTAAATTTTATAGGGTAGATATGGTGGCAACGAGGATTTCACTTTTGGTATCTCAGTACAAAAAGCAGACTTATTTATTCTACCTGGGACTTTAGGGACTGCTTAGGTACATCCCTAAGGTTCAGCATACTATTCTTATTGCAATGGAAAAAGAGACTAGGTTCTTACCTTGATAATATCTTTTTCCAGTAGATAGGAATGGTATACTGAACTTCCCCACCTGATAATTACTGATGCATCTGTATATGCCTTATTGCCAGTCAGACTATAGGTTCAGAACCAGTTTGTAAATAGAATCTCAAGAGATAATTGAGCTCCACTAATATTCAAGCTGTTGCTTTTATTTGATGTGTTTTACTGTCCAAGCTAGTGTGAGCTAGGACCTAACAGAGAGAGAAAAAGTATTTTTGTTTACACTGCAGCCCCAGCATGGGGCTGGAGAGGACAAAGGGGGATGGGGTAAGTGAAGAGGCTACAAAATAAACCCACCAGGACATTTGAAAAAAAATCTTATTGGGTGGGAAAAGTGAATCGAATTGAATCAAAAAATCAATTCAATAGGCCAAATCGAAACTTATTGAAAAAAATTTGCCCTGAATCGGGCAGCACTAGTTATAACGTTAATATAAGCAGATAAGAACCTTGGTTTCGGGGCGAACCCTGTGTTCCTCCTTCGCCTGTCTTTTACTCTAGAGCTCTTGCATGCTTTGGAATGAACTGAAAGGGGTAATAGACTCCTGGGAGAAGGAGGAAGTTTCATAAAATGTGACTGACAGGTTTCTGTAGCATGCTTGCAAGAATGGACAAAGTACCCTAAGGTTCAGCATACGATTCCTATCTACTGGAAAATATATTATCAAGGGATTCAAGACAAAGTTGGACAAGTTCCTGCTAAACTGGAACATACGCAGGTGAGGCTGGACTCATTTAGAGCACTGGTCTTTGACCTAGGGACCGCCGCATGAGCGGACTGCTGGGCACGATGGACCACTGGTCTGACCCAGCAGCAGTAATTCTTATGTTCTTATATGATTTAAATTGTTTATGAAAATGAATATAGGAAGAGCATGATCTACTTTTTGATGGGAGAATATTCCAAAATTTTATTCATTTGAAATTTGATGGACTGCCTGGCTCTAGCATTGTTCCCCAACATTGAAGTCACACTCCAGCCCTTCCAAATTTTTCCAGCCACAATTGAGGCACAGATCATAGAAGTCTGCCCAGCCCTGGCCTATCTATCCAGTCATGACCAGGGCACAGACCGTAGAAGTTTGCCCAGCACTAGTTTTACTTCTTAATTACTGGTTTTGCATCTAATCATTGCTAAGCTTGTTTGGTTCCATGCCTTCCATATAGGATTCCTTTGTGTGTATCCCATGCATTTTTGAATTCCTTTACATTGCAATTTCATCTCTATCACCTCCTGCAGGAGGGCATTCCAGGCAACTACCACCCTCTCTGTTGAAAAGTACTTCTTGACATTATTCCTGAGTCGCCTCTATTCTAAATTTATGCCCTCTAGTTCTACCACCTTTTTTCCTTTGGAAAAAGTTTGTACTTTCAAATATTTGAATGTCTGTATCGTTTCACCCTTGTCTCTCCTTTTCTTCAATTCATCAAGCTTCTCCTCATACTTATTGTAGCATAAACCCCATACCATTTATGTCATGCTTCATTGAACTACTTCGTCTTTTTACATCCTTAGCAAGATATGGCCTCCAAACCAAAACTGAACACAATTGGGGCCTCACCAATGACTTGTACAGGGCATCAACACCTCCTTTGCTAGTAAAAGTAAGAATAGCCTTACTGGGTCAGACCAGTGGTCCATCTATCCCAGTATCCTCTTTCCACAATGGCCAATCCAGGTCACAAATATCTGGCAGAAACCCACATAAGAGCAACATTCCATGCTACCTATCCCAGGGCAAGCAGTGGTTTCCCCCTTGTCGGTCTCAATTGCAGACTGTGGACTTTTCCTCCAGAAACTTGTCCAAACCTTTTTGAAAGCCAGCTGTTTTAGAAGAATTAAAATATACATTTATTAACTTTCATCCACTCTTAGGGCTCCTTCTACTAAGGTGCGCTAGTGGTTTTAGCGCACGCTACAATGCTGTGTGCGCTAAACACTAACACCTCCATGGAGCTTGCGTTAGAATTTTTCGTTTAGCACGTGGTTTGCGTGCGTTAATCTTTAGTGCATGCTAAAAACGCTAGCACACCTAATCTTCCAAACGCACAAAGTCAACCTGTCCAGATACATCTGGTGATTTGAACCTAGTTGGCAAAACAGTTCTATGGCATCTGCATAGAAATTGTAATCTAACTCAGTTGTCCTTAAAATGACACAAAAGGGATAATTTTATAACAGATTAAAAGACACATGGATGCCTGAGTTTAAAAAAAACAAACAAAAAAAAACAGATCCAGCAAAAATGGTGCCTAGATTGAAGCATGAACATTCCACCTACTGTAGTTCTTTTTGTCTTTGGTTGCCTCTCTTTTGAGATATATACAGGACAACGCCTTCATGCAATATTGGGCATAGTTGTCTTGCAGCTGACTGCTCTATTAATTTTTGGAAAAAGGGGCGTTTTGAGATGGATCTGTAATTCTTATCCAATCTAGAATTCAAATTAAATTTCTTCAGTTTTGGTTGGACAACAGGTTTCTTTGCTTTTGGAATAAAAGCCTCCTTTTAACAGTCTCTCCAGATTTTTGTTAATTAATTTATTGTATTAGGTCCCAGATCCAAATCACAGTAGTTTGGTAGCGTCTTATGCACTGAGTTCTGGACATCATCAGTACATCCAAACCTTTTCATCTGTCTAAACTCATAACATGATCAATTGACCAAAAATGGGAAAGGGGCATTCCTAAAACCAAATTTCCACCTACTTCTGATAGAATTCAACTCATATCAAGCTGACTGATTTCAAAATAATCAGCTGGGTTGGCAGCTGATGGGTTCTGTATCAGTTTAATTAAGGGTTTCTGTCTCATGGGTGTAATTAAAGTATTCATCTAATCAAATAAAGCCTGAGGTTTACAGTATTATCCGCTTGTAAAATTTTATCCTGGTAATCTTTTTACTATTTCTGATCTTATTATTATATTCCCTCAAAGGCTGTCTATGTCTTTGCTTATCAGATTGAATTACGTTATGATGCCATTACTGCTCTAATATCCTTTTAAGGCTTATAATTCAGTACTTCAAAGAAAAATTCTCACATAGACCAATTTAACTTGCATGAGTGCAATGGTATCAGTAGTATATGAGCTCATGATGGTCAAGTGCTCTGTCACAAAATCAAGGTCATCAACAAAGACCTTGTAAAGCCACAAGTTACTTCACTATTACAAACAATTCGTACTGGTTCACTGCCTCATGTATCTTAGCATATTAGATCCCAGAGCTGGATTTCTGTGTTAATCTTCCCTAAATTCTCCTTAGCCTTGCTGTTGTAGTTTAGTCTTTGTTTTTCTTGACAGGACAGTATACTTCATGGAGTAAAAACTGTTTGCTATGTGTCTCTGGACAACACTGTGTACATCTGGTATATACTGTACAATTCATGAAAATAATAATCGGAATAATGGAGTAATCCTTCATAATAGACTTTCCTTCCATCAGCAAATCAGTTCGGTTGTACAGAAGTGCTTTTACAAGCTAAAATTAATTTGCTCAATATCAGCTCTCTTGGAACCAAAATCTCTTAACATTTTGATTCACTCGTTAATTATCTCTCATCTTGATTATTGTAACTCCCTCTATCAAGGTAAAGCCCAGAATGAAATTAGAAGACTTCAGATCATACAAAATACAGCTGTAAAAATGATATATAAGGCAAAAAAAAGAAAAAATTGATCATGTCACTCCTACTAAAAGATGCTCCTTGACTTCCCATATCCCATCGCAAAACATTTAAAATCTTATTTCTTACATTTAAAACAAAATTAGAACATTCCCCTGCATCTATTGACAGATTATTAATTCCTACATTGCCGCACGCACTAGACCAGGGGTGTCCAACCTTTTGGCTTCCCTAGGCCGCTTTGGCTGAAAAAAAATGTTCCTGGGGCCGCGCAAACGCTGCAGCAAAACAGAGGAGGGAGCCGGCAAGATGGTAAACACCCGGGGGCAGCAGAGGGAAACACTGCATCGCCCTCGACCAGGGCCACACAAAATACTTCACGGGGCCACATGCGGTCCTCCGGCCACAGGTTGGACACCCCTGCGCTAGACCTTAACACCAGCATTGAGTTGGCGTTAGTTCTAGAAGCTTGGCGCGCGGTGTAGCGCGTGGCAATTTCCTGCGTGCGCTAAAAACGCTAGCGCACCTTAGTAGAAGGAGCCCTAAGTATGATGATCTTACTTTTATCATATATTTTAAACTATGTTTTGTAAACCGCTTAGACTTTATGATAGGCGGTATATCAGTTTTCAAAATATTTTTATTGGATTTTTGTATAATAACAAAAGAAATGCATTCCACAGAAAAATATGATACAAACAAGAAAATAGAAGCAGATAAAGAGCAACAAGCTCCCATATATAATGGATGGACAATAACAACTATATGAAGCCATAATAAGGTGATAGCAAGTTCAGTAGGAGACCCATGGAACATATATCCAATATAATCAACATGAGATGATAAACAGATAACTGGCTATGAAGAGATAATATTGATAATGAGACTGTTGGAATATATAGGAATTTCAGGAAATAGAAGGAAAGCTTTCTAGAGGGGACCACATTTTTATGGATTTGTAATCTTCATTCATAATGGATTGTAATGAGTCATCATTACAGTGGCCCACCACAAAGTGGTATTTAATAGGTGGGCAGACTTCCAATATGATAGAATCATTTGTAAGGGCTAAAAGGGCATCTAGTAATTTAGGGCTCCTTTTAAGAAGCTGCGCTAGCGGATTGCCACGCGTGCTAGATGCTAACGCCACCATTGAGCTGGCATTAGTTTTTAAACGTAGTGCGGGGGTTAGCGCGTGCTAAAAACGCTAGTGCACCTTAGTAAAAGGAGCCCTTAAATTGCCATATTCCTTGGACGTTTGGCAGTCTAAATTGCCAGATGCCCTGATAGCTGGTATATCAAATCAATAAAGAACTTGCAACTTGAATAGACATTTTTTAAAAATGTGTCCGAAGCTTTGAGAAGCAAACTACAGAGAGGCTCTTCCGATCTGCACCAGCAGTGATAACCCCCCCCCCCCAAAACAAAACAGATCCCGGACGGACAGCTCCAAAACAATGTTTCTAGTGGTGCAGTGAGGGTAAGAGGCGCCCAGGGCATAGGTACTCCAGGCGCCCTCCTCTCCGTTGCCATTGCCACACTTGCGCTCTCCCTTCCCACCGCTGTACCTCGAAATCTTCAACTGGCGAGCAGCTTCTCTGGCCTGCTGCTCGCGCTGTCATTCCCTCTGATGTCACTTCTAGGTCTCGCAACCCTGAAATCACTTCAGAGCAGGGGTCTCAAAGTCCCTCCTTGAGAGCTGCAATCCAGTCAGGTTTTCAGGATTTCCCCAATGAATATGCATGAGATCTATGTGCATGCACTGCTTTCAATGCATATTCATTGGGGAAATCCTGAAGGAGGGACTTTGAGATCCCTGCTTCAGAGGGAGCCAGGCCGGCGCAAGCATCAGGCTAGAAAAGTTGCTCACGCTGGCGATGAATTTTAAAGAGGTATGTGTGGGGAGGGGGCAGCGGCAAAGGGAGCCCACGATCGTGGCATGAGGGGGCAGAGAGGTGCTGGCATCTCCAGCAAGACGGCGTCTGGGGTGGTTCACCCCTCTACCCCCCCCCCCCTTATTACGCCACTGCATGTTTTGCCTGCTCTTGGGCTACTTCAGGGGTATAATACTAAAAGTGGGAAAGCTAAAGGATTTACGATCCCAGCTAAAATGTACAAAACTGTTCAGCGACACTCATGCTTACAGCATCATGGACACAGACTGTTCTTACTGCCAACAGCAAACAATGAGAACAGTCTGTGTTCATGCTGTTGTGTGAGCACTGAGTGTTGCTGAATAGTTTTGTACATTTTAATTGGGGTCGCAAATCCTTTAGCCTTCTCTGAAGCGGCCCAAGAGTGGGCAAAATGCAGACCACATCGGATGATTGTTTTAATAAAGAAGTTTTGTTTTGGAGCAGTCCATCCGGGATCTTTCTTTTGCATCAAAGTTTTAGAAAAACATCATATAGGGGGGGGGAGGGTGATTTTGAGTCTAGCTATTGAGAAGCCCTGGTGACATATTGACTCGTGGGAAAAGCCAGCAGGTTCTTCTTGCCAAGGGGATAGGCTTGGGCACACATGAAATCACAGTCTCCCATAACATGACTGTTAGCCACTGCATTAAAGAAAGGTTGATCTGTATACTGCTACTAACATCACACATTGTAAAATTAATTTTGTAATAATTGAAAATGACCAAATGAAACAAAGAAATGTGAAAATTCTATATATTGTGACGGGGAAAAGGCACAGCCCAAGGAAAATCCTGAAACACCTTTCCAAGATAAGAAAACTTCCCCTATCACTAGAGAAAGAAAGCACACGCACTTAGGAAATAAATCCCAGGTTAACACTAAGGGCTAGATTCACTATACCTAGTGATCCTGAAATGACGATTACAAAACCAGTTTTATTGGTTTTGCGATCGTTCCCCGACTCCGTCCCGATTCACTAAACTGCTGCACGATCAATCTCTCATCTGATCCAACCCAACCCATGCAAATTAGTAAAACCCCATGCAAAATATCCATGCAATTGATTCACTAACAATTGCTTGGCTATTTGGAATCGGGTTTTACTATCCTAAAACCCGACTGCTGCAGACCTGTCAGTTACTTTCTTACTATTCAGTCCTCAGTTTCCCTCTTTCACTGTGTCTACCTATAGCTTGCACCTCTTTCCCTCACCACTTCCAGTATCTAACTCTATCATCTTATCTCAATCCAGCATGTGCCCTTTTTTCTTTATCCTCCCCACTTCCTTCCAGCGTCTGCTCCCCCTCTTCCCCCACACTTCCATTCAGCAGCTGTCCCTCCTCTCCCCCACACTTCCATTCAGTGTCTGCCTCCCTCTCTCTACCCCTTCCATCTACTGTTCACCCTCTGTCTCGCCCCTTCCATTCACTGACCTCTCTGCCCTTTCCATCTGGGGTCCACCCTCTCTCTCTCTCTTCCATATGGCATCTTCCCTCTTTCTATGCTCCTTCCATAAACTGTCTATCCTGTGCCCCTTCTCTCCTTTGTACATGATTGATTTCAGCTCTGCCACCTCTCCATTTTTCTCTCTCTGTCACCACCCCATCCCCTATGCTCTGGCATCTTTCACCACTGAAGCCGTCATGAGATTCTCCTTCCTTCCCCCCCGAAGTAACGAGGCCTCTCGGGTAGTGTCCCCCCCAGCTTCACAGTTTCCTGAGTATGAATTATGCTTGACTGACAAAAAAGTGGCATAGCAACAATTGAAATCCCCTCTGTTACCCTCCCCAGATCCAGTGTCAGTTCTCCTTTGTTCCAGGTCTCCCTCTCTCTTCCCCTCTGTCTGAACCTCCCATAGTCCTGCATCTGCCTCCTGTCTTTCCCCTTTTGTCCAGGCCTTTCTTTCTGCAGTCTTTATAATCTGCTTAAACCCCCCCCCCCTTTCTCTGCCTCTTTCTCCCAGCAGATTTTAGCATATCTCTCTCCTCCTTTTCTCCCCCAGATCTAGTTTCTGTCTCCTTCCTCTTTTCCTCCTCCCAAGTTTGGTATCTGTCTCCTCCCCTTCCCCTCTGCTCTGGCATCTCTCTCTCTGCTCCCTTCCTCCTGTTCTTCCCTCTCAATTTATTTTCTGCCTCTGTCTAAATTCTTTCTTACTATTCAGTCCTCAATTTCCCTAATTCACTGTGTCTACCTATAGTTTGCATCCCTTTCCCTCACCACTTCCAGTATCTAACTCTATCCTCGTCCCTCAATCAAGCATGTGCCCTTTTTTCTTTCTCCTCCCCACTTCCTTCCAGCGTCTGCTCCCCCTCTCCCCACACTTCCATTTAGCGTCTGTCACTCCTCTCCCCCACACTTCCATTCAGTGTCTGTCTCCCTCTCTCTACCCCTTCCATCTACTGTTCACCCTCTGTCTCATCCCTTCCATTCACTGCCCTCTCTGCCCCTGCCCTTTCCATCAAGTGTCCGCCCTCTCTCTCTCTCTCTTCCATACGGCATCTTCCCTCTTTCTATGCTCCTTCCATAAACTGTCTATCCTGTGCCCTTTCTCTCCTTTGTACATGATTGATTTCAGCTCTGCCATCTCTCCATTTTTCTCTCTCTGTCACCACCCCATCCCCTATGCTCTGGCATCTCTCTGTTCTCCTTTCTTTCCTTCCCACCCCATGGTCTGGTATCTTCCCTTGCCTGATTCTCTGGCATCTTTCTCCTTTCCTTTTCTTCCATCTTTCCCTCACCCTTCATGCTCGGACATCTCCTCCTTCCTTTCCCCCTTCCTTTTCCCTTGGTCTGGCATACTTTTCTCCTTCCCTCCATGCCCTGGCATCTCTTCCTCCCTCTCTTCC
The DNA here is from genome assembly GCF_902459505.1 of Geotrypetes seraphini. NCBI lineage: Eukaryota > Metazoa > Chordata > Amphibia > Gymnophiona > Dermophiidae > Geotrypetes > Geotrypetes seraphini. The sequence goes on along the minus strand of NC_047085.1, from coordinate 205,971,299 downwards.
CTCCAAGCCCTGGCATCTCCTTTCATTCCCTCCCTCATCTTCCTTCTCCCTCTCTTTCTCCTTCCAGTTGGATGTAGCAAGTCTTTCCCCCTCTGCTCCCTTTCCTCCTTCTGTCACCCAAGGCCTGGAATCATGAACTTCTTTGGGCAGCAGCAGCATTCACAATTCCCTGCTGTTCCTGGCTTCAGGCCTTCTTCTCTGTCGGGTCCTGCCTTCATGTTAACAGGAAGTAGGCAGGACCCAGCAGAGAGGAACTTCCTCTCCGACATTAGAATTGACGTTGGGGGAAAAGGCTTCTGGGCCGGCACCTGTACTTTCCATTTTTGCACTTGTTGCTGCGGCGGGCAAAGAAGCAGGGAGACAGCCCATTCTCCTGCGATCCCCTGTCCCCACTCACAGCTTTGGGACGCCGTCTCTGAAAATGGGACATTTCGGTGTCCCGAAGCTGTGAGTGGGGACAACGGGACAGGGGATCTGAAAAAAGGACGGTCCTGTTCAAAACGGGATGTATGGTTACCTTAGTCAGGTTAGAACTCAGGATTCTGAAATGCCTAGTTTTGAACTAAGTTCAGAGTCTGAGGATGAGGATGAGGAAGTAAATTCTGGGGGAAATGAAAGTATGGAGTGTGATTATGTGTGTGATCTCAATGTGGAAGAGGATTCAGAAATGCTGTGCCAGCCAGAGGAAGGTGTCAGTGATTGCCTGAAAAATCCATTAAAAGGTAAAGTTTATCTGGGAAGTAAAAGGTATAGGACACTCTTCCAATATAAAGTGTGAATATATTTCGGTCCCAAAACCCCAAGGGCCTAACCTGAAAGAAGGAAGAAAGAGAAGAATAATCCATTTCCTGAAAGTAGCACACATGCAAGGAACAAGGTAAAACCAAGATTTCCAGTATCTCAGAATCCTCATTGAATAGTATTGAGATCCTGGTAAAAAAGCAGGATTTGCAGGATTTTCCAGGATCCTGGACTATCTTAACAGCAGACCTCTTTTTTTGATTGCCACAGATGCTGCTATTCATTTACATGGAATCCTCTGCAACGTCTTCTCCCCTTCTCTGCCGGCTATGCCCCTCACGATATGCTCTTCTCTTCCTGTGTGGGCAGACCGGCAGAGAAGGGGAGAAGACATCAGCACGGGGACTCCCTGCGGAATAACAGCCAGAGGCGCAGTCAAAATAGGCTATAGCTTATCCAGGCAGTGGAAAAAAAAAAATCCCAGCGACACTTTGGATTTAAAAGGTGACTTTTGTAACCGGTCAAACTTATTTAAACTAATTACTAGGCAAGTGAATGTTACTGCATCTCCTTCCATTATTGTTTATAAACCTGCAGCAGGAGAAGATCAACACCTTCTGGCTGGACTAATGACTGGTTGTATGAGGTGATGCACGAGAATGTTGAAAAGGTAGAATCTGTCTTCTGCCAGAAAATGCTTGTGTTCAAAGGTTATAGGACTCCAAGGTGCACTATAGATTATTGCTCTCTCCCCATGTTCCTTGGACGTGCCTTTTCAACCTTAACAGAAAAGCTTAACCCAGAGTGTGAATTAACTTCAGGCATCCTGTATGGGAAGTGAAATGCCCTTCTGCCTGCAGTCACATCAGCTGCAGCACAGTTTTGCTTTTTGGGTAACTTTGAGGAATACCTGAGTGCTTCCTGCCCCCTCATTCTGGCTCTAGTAGTGCCACCAATTGGTTGACAGTCAGAACTCCCTGGGAGGAAGAGCAGCCTGCCGCCTAAATATAGAAGGTTAGGGCAGGGGGCACAACGGTCCAACAGCACGGCAATAAATACTGTGTTGGGAGAGATTTAAATTTATAGGGTGATGCTCAGCACAATAGCATGCAAATATATGCATTGCTATTTCTGCAGAGCAGCTCTGGTAAAAGGGGAAAGAAACGTGAGAAGAGCAAATATAGGCACAGTTCTATCCCTTTCTCTGTCCACTAAAAAAACCCCCAACCTCTTCTCTCCTCCCTGCGATCAACTGGCAAGCAACAGGTGCTTATTTCAGGTGAATACAAGCCCTTCCTGTGGTCAGAATTCCAGGATCCTGGCAGATCCTGACAAATCATGCATCATTCTGGCTTATCCTGTGCTTCTGATAGGAAAGGAGTGCAGGATATGGATGTTTCCTACCACTGTCCCCCTTTTTCTTCACTTTGTCTACTAGTTATTTTGCTCCTTTCTGGAACATGTTGATCCTATTTTATGCCTCTTTCAGTCCCTCACACCCGCTCCCTGCAGCAGCTTCCACTATCATCCCAACCCTTTAGCTCTGCCAGCTGCAGGAACTGTTTTGACTGCCCCTCTAATTGTCATTCTGCAGGAAGCCCCCTACCTTTGCTGACATCATTGGTCCTTCTCTGCCAATCCCACCCACAGAAGAAAAGAACTGCGTCATAGGGGGTGGGGCCTTACAGAGAAGGGGGAAAGAGCATGGGGATTACCCACTGAAAGATAGCAGCAGGGAAGTCATAAAAGAAGAGCATTCCATTCTTAAGGTGGTCTGCACTAGATCCTGGAGATCCTGGTTTTACCCAGACCCCATGTGCAATGTAGTGAGAAGGAAGGTGGGGGATGGGAACCTGTTTTCTCCCCTGTAGAATGAAACAAGGCAGAGAAGCTAATAAAAGCAGACTTTGTCACGTTTAAACCATGCCAAGGGGTTCATTGGGTGGGTATATCAGCTTTGGGAGGATAGACCCTTTAACCCCAATCACTAGACTTAGATAGGAATCAGGCTTAATAAGCGCAGCAAGTAAGGTACTGCCTGCAGCATTTGCCTTAATGTTCATCAGCAGTGAAGCAGAGAGATCCCTTGGGTAGTTCAGAAGGCTAATACATATGGACTGTACAAAGGACTGCTTACAAGCCTTTCTTAAGGAGCAAAAGCCAGAGCTTTTCTGAGTGATTGATGTTACAATGGTCAAGAAGCCTGAAGAATTTAAGGTGGTTTTGAATCATGTGATTATGTGACTGGCCAGGACTGAGAAATTGCCAGTATTTTAGTGCTGTGATTAAAACAGTCAAGTTGAAGAAAAGATTTGCTAGGTTTTCCTTTTTTTCTTTTGTGTTGGCTCAGGTGAGAGCCTAATAAAAACACCACTGCATAAGGAGGTTTGGACGCAGAACTGATTATTGGGCATGCAATCCTGAATTGGTCACTCTAAAATTTCCACTCGGCTTGGTGTTTGTCTATGGTATAGGCGGGCTAAGGCCTTCGCCTATCACCCCGCCACAATATGGTACCCCCCCCCCCACCAATGAATGGATATCATTAAGACTTGTCAGCTAATCATGGCAAAACGTATCCATGTGAAAATGTTGTCCTCGAACTTACAGAACTAAAATATGAAAGACTCTTTCTGTCATCATCACTATCTTTCACTCTTTGTTTCTGTCTTTCCCACTCTCCCACCTGCTGTTCTGTCACTGCTTGCATATTCCTGCAAACGATATCACTTGTTTAGCTGTGAATTTCTGCTTTCTGTAAATTTTCTGATAATCATCTGTTCTTAAATGAGAAGCAGAAAACAATACCCCAAGAGATTCCTCCACACACCCCCCCCTCTAGAAAAGAAAACCTTGATAGAGTTTAAAGAGAGAAGAGAATGAAACAGTATCTGTCACAGTGTTACCTGGAGTCACCGGGCAAGAAAAACAAAGACTGAGGAAGTAAAGGAAGGAACTGAAAGTGGCAGCATTGATGGGGTTACATGGCTGCAGCGACTGGTGAATTAGGCCGAGAGCAATGATACACAGCAGCTCGTGGTAATGAAATATTTATGAATGGAGAAATGACGCTGCAATCTGCAGTGCAGCACAGATGAAAGTGAAGTTTCAGGAACAGTGTAATAGCAAAGGCCTCCATTAATTATCGGAAGCAATATGTAATGCCAGTTACTATGGCAACAGTATTCCCTATGTATTTTGCACATTTTTTTGTTTGTTTCCATTTACTATGGTACAATGTACTCTCTTTGTTTCAATAAGAAAGGGGGGGGGTGCAGATTCACAAGAAAACAGACCTCAGGCTTTCTAGAAATTATGGTAACTGGCTAAAAGCATAAGGCAGTTTCCATAGTTATTGGATCTTCAGTTCTGAAAAGGTTCAGACAGGCCTCTTCCCCTGCCCTTGGAAGAGAAGAAGCCCTATACATGTTAGATGTCATCAACATGTTTTATATTTTAGATATGACTGATTTTATATTTTTAACATTGAATCATTTTACTTTGGAGGTAAAAACACACAACAAAAAAGCAACACCAGAAGTTACACAGAAAGGAGAAGAATCCAAAACAAAAAAGACTGTGGAACTGATGTTCTAGAATCTAGATGATGATCAATTTTATTATTTTTTTTTGTATACCACTTAGGTTTATATTCAGGTACTCAAGCATTTTCCCCTATCTACCCCACACTCTACTTAATGTACCTGGGGCAATGGGGGGATTAAGTGACTGGCCCAGGATCACGAGGGGCAGCATGGGATTTGAACCTACAACCTCAGGGTGCTGAGGCTGTAGCTCTAACTACTGTGCCACACACTCCCACAATGTTGCTCAAAGTGCACACAGTTGCTATATGCAAAAATGCACATCTGTAATTCAAAGTGTCACATGTGCAAAGCAATATCTTTGCTATCCAATAAAACTGTAAGTGGCGTAGACCCGACACAGTCCATGTTTCGGCTATAAATAGCCTTCCTCAGGGGTCCTAAGAAAATATGCGTGTATATATAAATCATTATGAATGGCTGAGGGGATGTGTTAAACTGAAAATGCCATGGTGCAAAGTACGAATAAAGTGAAAAATGCGTTAGGTGAAGGAAAGTGCAAAAAAAAATGTGAGGTCAAATATAAGGTGATACTTGAATGGTGAAAAGATGAATTTTAAACATGAGGTGATGCACGAATGGAACATGAATTAGGGAAAGATGAAAATGTGATAAAAAGGAAAAAAAAATTAATGCGGTGAAAGTGCATGAATGAGACTAAAATAGCGTGAATATATGTGAAAGGAAAACAAACTGAAACGCTATACATAGCAAAATGTAATGGCAGTCCTATGCAAATACAAAATATACCCACTCCTTTACAAAGCTGCGCTAGTGTTTTTAGTTCCAGCCGTGGTGGTAACAGCTTGGATGCTCATAGGAATTCTATAATGAACTACCAAACCAAGAAGCAATTCTAATCAAATTTGAAATCTCCAGAGTTGTGAAATCTGAAATGAACAAGAAATGTTTGGAAATAGATACCAAAAGTAGAATGTAAAAGAGTGAGCACTTTATTTTGCTATCTTATGGTTCTCTTGGTTTGATGTAATAGATGGCTGTCACGGTTCATAGACAAAATCGCGCGAGACAACGGCGCGCCGACAACTGAGCTCAAGGTTGACGGCGCGCCGAAGAAAAGCACTATTTTAAAGGGTTCCGACGGGGGGTGTTGGTGGGGAACCCCCCTATTTTACTTGCGTTGTGGGGGGCTTGGGGGGTTGTAACCCCCCTCATTATACTTGAAACCGAACATTTTGCCTGTTTTTTAGGGAAAAAGTTCAGTTTTAAGTATAATGTGGGGGGTTACAACCAGTGTTCCCGCTAAGCTGCGCTGGCGTGCGCTGGCGCACAAAATATTACATCGCAGCGCACAAGTTTCACGTCACAGCGCACACTCGAGCGGAGGTGAGAGGAAGCGGCGGCGGTCTGCCCTGATCGCCTAAGATGCAGCAGCGGCGGCTCCTTTCATGATCCCCGTAAATTACGGGGATGCCGCCGCTGCTGCATCTTAGGCGATCAGGGCAGACCGCCGCCGCTTCCTCTCACCTCCGCTCGAGTGTGCGCTGTGACGTGAAACTTGTGCGCTGCGATGTAATATTTTGTGCGCCAGCGCACGCCAGCGCAGCTTAGCGGGAACACTGGTTACAACCCGCCCCAAACCCCCCACAATGCCATCGCAATGTCTGTTAAGTAAAGTGGGGGGGTTCCCCCCCCACACCCCGTCGGAGCCCTTTAAAATAGTGCTTTTCTTCATTGCGCCGTCAACCTTGCGCTCAGTTGTCAGCGCACCGTTGTCTCGCGCGATTTAGTCCCGTCACCGGCTGTCACTGCTCATTTTTAGCTATATCAATGGATTCATTGCTAATTATTTGATTGATACTTTATAACTTACATATATACATTCCTGCAACCCATGTGCACTTACCCTCTCCTTTACTAACTCCTAATGCGGTTTGTAGCGCCAGCAGTGGCGATAACTGCTCTGATGCTCATAGGAATTCTATGAGCGTTGGAGCAGTTGCTCTCTTATAAATAATAGTTTTGATACAGTCATTAATTCTCTGTGTACCTTCCTGAGATCCATTTGAGGTTTGGCATTTTTCAGGATTTTCCAAATGCATATGCATGAGATCTATTTGCATGAAATGCCTCCATGGTATGCAGATAGATCTTGTGCATAATCATGGGGAAAATCCTGAAAACCCAACCTGGCGAAGGCCGAGGTTGGACACCTTTTGGTTTAGCACATCTACTGATTCCCCTGCTATAAATGTCACTGCACGCCACTGTTTAGAGAATGACACGGGGTGGGGACAGAGACTAAACTTGCTGGGACGGGGATAAGGACAGAGCCCACGGGGACAGGGACAAACTTTGTCCACATGTCATTCTCTATAAACTTGAGACTAGTATCAATATATAATAATGTGACACATCTTAAACAATTGGCAACTGAATTCAATGATGAAAAAAGTACTGCAGAAGCTGCTTTTGGATTTCAATGAACTACTGTTAAATGACATCATTTGTGTCTTGTCTGTCATCTGCAATGTCCTTCCATCATGTGCCCAGCTGCTCAAGCATCTTACTGCTACTGCAACAGATTCATCCATCATTGCTGGCATCAAGGGGCATTTCCAATACAGGCAGTCCCCAGGTTGAGAACGAGTTACATGTTTAAAGCTGTTCTTAAGTTAGATTTATATGTAACTCAAAACTTGTAGATTTTAAGATTCTTTGCTGCTTACCTCTGCTCCCAGCTGACAAAAGGGTCAACCGTCCCTACCAGTGTTCCCTCTAAGTCTAAGATATAGCATGCACAATCACACACTGTTCTTAATGTGGCCATGCATCATTCCCTAAATCTGCTGCAGGAGAAGTATAGGTGCCTATGCCATTGGAAATACTGCTAAATGAAATCAAATGAAGCTGCCACCTTGTTCTTAAGTATGAGTAGTTCTTAAGTCGGGTGTCTGTAATCCGGGGACTGCCTGTATTTAATAGACACTTATTTTCCTGTTCATCCACTACACAGTTTAGGTTCTCTTCTATACTCATGTCTGAAAGACAATCCAATTACCTTTCCAGATGATGTACAAATATAGGCAATTAAAGGTGAACCAGTTGACATTATGTATTTGGATTTTCAAAAGGCATTTTTAAAAAAAGTTTATTTAGTTTTTAAGGCCAACAAAAAGTGCAATACAATGTACATACAAATAATAATAATCATCAAATAAGCACTTATAAACAATCAGAATCTATACAAAACTAAAATTCCCTCCCCATTCAACATTACCATCAGGAATAATACCAAAACAAAATATATACCCTCCTCCCCGCTGCCACCCCCCCCCCCATGGATGTATGGGTGCAAAACAACAGAAAATAAAGATAAAGGGAAACTATAACAAATCTACAAAAGACGTCAATGGACCCCAAACCAATTTGAATATCTTATTATGCCCCAGCAAATCAGCATTCATTTTCTCATACTTAGAAGTTAAGCATAAGCTCGCCCACCAGAAAGGAAAACTAAGGTGCTCCCAATTCTTCCAATTGCGAGTAATCATTTGCATGGCTATCCCAGTCATAATTAGGAAAAGCCGGCATTTATAGCGGCATTTGACAAAGTACCACATGAAAGACTTCTGAGGAAATTATAAAGTCATGAGATAGGAGGTAATGTCCAATTATGGATTAAGAACTGGTTGAAAGACAGAAAACAAAAAGATTAGGTTTAAAAGGTCAATATTCTCAAAGGAGTAGGGAAAATAGTGGGGTTCCCCAGGGGTCTGTGCTGGGACCGCTGCTTTTTAATATATTTATCAATGATCTAGAGATGGGAATAACTAGTGAGATAATTAAATTTGCTGATGACACAAAGTTGTTCAAAGTTGTTAAATCACAAGAGCATTGTGAAAAATTGCAAGAGGACCTTGTGAGATTAGAAGACTGGGCATCAGAATGGCAGATGGCGTTTAATGTGAGCAAATGCAAAGTGATGCATGTGGGAAAGATAGCTACGTGATGCTGGGGTCTATGTTAGAAGTCACTCCAAGAAAAGGATCTAGGTGTCATTGCTGAGGATACGTTGAAACCCTCAGCTCAATGTGCGGCGGTGGCTAAGAATGCAAATAGAATGTTAGGAATTATCAGGACAGGAATGGAAAACAAAGATGAGAATGTTATAATATCCTTGTATCGCTCTATGGTACGGCTGTAACCATAACTAAAAAAAGATATAGCAGAATTAGAAAAAGTACAGAGAAGGGTGACAAAAATTATAAAAGGTTTAGGATGACTTCCCTATTAGGAGAAGATAAAGTGACTAGGACTCTTCAACTTGGAGAAGAGACGGCTCAGGGGCGATACGATAGAGGTCTATAAAATACTGAGTGGAGTGGAAAGGGTAGATGTGAATCACTTGTTCGCTGTTTCATAAAAATATTAGGACTAGGGGGCATGAAGCTACTGAGTAGTAGATTTAAAACAAACTGGAGAAAATATTTATTCACACAACATGTAATTAAACTCTGGAATTCGTTGCTGGAGAATATAGTGAAATCAGTTAGCATAGTGGGGCTTGAAAAAGATTTGGATAATTTTCTAAAAGAGAAGTCCATAGGCCATTATTGAGATGGCGTAGGGAAATCCATTGCTTATTCCTAGGATAAGTAGCATAACATTGTTTATCATTTATTGAACTTCATATATTGCCTTAGTTGCAGTACAATTCAAGGTGGTTTACTATAAAATAAAACAAAAAAGGAAAAAAGAATGCCATTAAAATAGGAAAGTACACTACTTGGGATCTAGCTACGTACTTGAGACCTGGGTTGGCCACAGTTGAAAACAGGATACTACTGTGTTTCCCCGAAAATAAGACCTACCCTGAAAATAAGCCCTAGCATGATTTTCGGGGTAGGTCTTAATATAAGCCCTACCCCTGAGCAAGGGACATCGACGCCTCTTTGAAAGCTCAAGGTTTGAAAAATAATAAAACATGCAAAATGACACCAGCACAAGGTTTTAAAAATTATAATTAAGATTTATTGAGTTATTGTTTCTATTTTTCCATTATGAGATCAAAAGAATTTGCATTAACAGTTGCGCTAATGGGAGATTGTTATAGTTGCCAAATGCTGGCCTTCTGCTAACAAGCTCACCTCAATATCTCCTGACCCTTTATTATATACTTTTGGCTCAATGACATCATCAGTTTGATAACCAATAACATAACATGGGTGGTCTTAAAAGTTAGACAAAGAAAATTCCTCTACATTTAAAAGTTTCAGAAAAGTACATTTGTTTGCTTATAGTCATTTCTGAATATAAATCATAATTTTCACAAAGGTATATTAAGAGAAATTATTTGTTAAAAAGATGCTGAAAAGTTCTCAGCCTTAGAGGAAAGGAGAAAGTGCAGGAGAAGGCAATCAGAGAAAAGGAGGGGCTGGTCTCACACATAAGCCCTAGAGTAGGAGTCTCTGACTTAATTACTTCCAGATGTTGCTTTAGGATTTCTTTAGGTTGCAAAGATATATCGTATGTTTTTCTACCAATTCTTTTGTTCAATACACAGTCATACACTCACATACTTCATTTGTTTCATTTATACTTGCTTGGCCAAGCCTTCCATACATAATTTTCCATTCATAACTATATTTAATTCCTGTTATATCTTAGTTTGGGACACATTATCTTCCTTTACCATTCTAAAGCAAGCACATGTGGTATTAATTAACCCCACGCTGCTGAGAGTGGGAACACTAAACAAAGAAAAACAAAGAGGACAAAGAAGTGACAGAAACTAGTCACTGGCACAAAATAGTGTCCAAAGACAGAGCAGATATAGCAAAGACAAAGAACCCAAAATGGATTCCGTGTAACCTTTCTGATTTCCTCCATGATCTAGCCTAACAGCAAAGTACACAAAAAGAACACCATTCTTTCCCTTATATTAATCTATAGTGTTTTTCTGGCTTTAGCTACATTTATATTTACATTTTTATTCACCTTTTTTCGTACGCTTCCATTGGGTGTGGCCTTAACTAACACATATGCTTGTTTCTAACTAGAATTACCCAGAATCATACGAAAAACAGGCACTTTTGTAGAAAAACTCCACAAAAATACTGCACCATCATGTTCCGACATCCATTCCATTACCGTCCCATAAACATCACCCCTACTGGCCACGAGCCACTACTCCTCACCCCCAAAAATAAGCCCTAGTCGCCGGCAGCAGCAGCGCTTCCCCCCCACTGACCCAACCCATCTTTCCCTCCCATCTGAACTGCGAGACCGAAATAAATACCTTATAACAAACTGGCAGCGTCGGCAGCAATCTAGTCAGGTTGCTTCGCAGCCTTCTATCTACCGTGTTGCTGATTATGTCATCAGCAACACGGCAGAGGAACCCCGGGCGATAGAAGGTCGTGAAGCAGCCTGTCTAGATTGCTGTCAGTGCTACCGGTTTGTTATAAGGTATTTATTTTGGTCTTGTGGTTCGGATGGGAGGGAGAGATAGGTCGGCGAGGGGTATGTGGCGAGGGGATAGAAAGATACTGCACAAGGGAATGGGTGAGAGTGGAGGAAAGATGCTGCACATGTGGGGGAGAGAATGAAATTGGAAGGATTAGGGTGGAAGAGAGGAAGGGAGAGATGATCATTCTACATGAAAAAAAATGAGATATCTCCGAAAATAAGACCTAGTGCCTTTTTTGGGCCCAAAATTAATATAAGACAGTGTCTTATTTTCAGGGAAACACGGTAGGCTTTATTGACCTTCAGTCTGTCCTAGTATGGCAATTCTTATGTTGTACCAAAACCAGATCAAAATGGAAGGCTCTATTTGTGATTTATAAACAGTTGTTCAGAATATTGTCTCTTTTTATACTTTAATAAAAAAATTTTAATATAAATTCATAAGTGTTTGAGGCAAAGACAGCCCCCAAGGGGTTGGGTATAGAGCCCATGAGGAGAAGGGTGGAGATGGGGCAGAACCTGTAGGATGGGGACCAACTTTGTCCCCGTGTCATTCTTTTGATCTCACTAGTGGGCACCACAAGGTGTGCATTGCATGGTGGAAATCCTGGTTAGATTGGTGTCTTGGAGTCCCTTGACCACTTGCAGTGTTCTCTGCTATGAGCCAAAATATCCTTCTATCTCTTGGTGCACCTGATTGACTACAACATTAACACAAACACTTTTCTAAGGGCTCCTTATATGTGGTACACACATTTACCCACCAAAAAGTGTAATTAATTCTGTCATGGTTCTTCCAATTATGTGTGATCAGTTGAACAGCTATTCCTGTCATGATCAGGAAAAGGCGACTTTTATACTTATCTAAAGTAGGCTTAACATGTAGTAACGTACCACAAATTACAGCTTCATAGGTTAAGGGAATAGATGACTCAAGAATGAGATTTATTTGTCCCCAAATTGACTTCCAGAAACTAAGTATCAATGGACAAAAATATAACAGATGATCCAAAGTCCCTATATTAATATGACAAATGCCAGCATCTATTAGATTTAGAATTATCTATTTTTTGTAATCGAACTGGGGGTCCAAAAAATCCTATGTAATAAAAATAACCATGTTTGTCTCATATAAGTATGAAAGAATGATGACGGAACGTTTGGGGACTAGGAAGTCCTTGAATGATGTATGGAGTCCATTGACTACTTTTGTTTCTTCCCTTTTCATTAGATTTCTTTACACATTTCTAGGCCCTGACAAAGAAAGTAGGCCTGCTCTGAAATGTGTGCACTAGTCTGAATTGTACTCTCACTAAACTGGAAATAAAACAGAATCTGTTGGGTTTGAGTTTTTATTTATTTTTTTTTTTACTACAGTTTCTATTATTTGAAGCTCTATAAAACTGTAGACTTATAACACTTGTGGTCACTGCCCTCCTTTGCTCTTTTTGTCAGGCTCTGTCTTTTCAATTTGTAACTTTGCTGGCTGACAGCTCTCTCTTTCTTTCCCTCTTTATATATTCAACTTCTTACTTTATATCATTGGGTTCAGCTTCCAGCTGCAACTCTTTGCTGGGTTCTATCCAATCTGTTCCTTTTTCGCTCCTGGTCTTTCCAGGTGCTGCTTCTCCTTAGGTCATTCACTGAGGCGGCTTTGCTTGGTGTTAACACACACAGTCTTCTCTGCTGGGCTAATCTCTCTTTTCAGCTGCCCTCAAGTTTCAAGTTTATTTTTAACTTATTGAATCGCTTATTTAATTTACTAAGCGATTTACAAATTAAAACAGAGAGGTATACACATTTAATAATTTTTACAATAAATTACATAAGTTTGACAGATTGACATACAAACTAACATATACATAAGGAAGAGAGGGCAGAACTACAATTGTATTCATTAGAAAAGAAGACATGGATGGTAGGAACAATGGGAAGGGGAAATAAAATATAAGAAAGAAGTTAATCATTAGATGTGATTATAAATTAAAAGCGTCTTTAAATAAGAAGCTCTTCAGATAGCCTTTAAAGTGATTCAAGTCATTTTCTTCTCTTAAATGCTGAGGTAAGGTGTTCCATAATTTTGGGGCCATTACAGAAAAAATATTATGATGGCGGGTTCCGATAACTTTCAATGATGGAACTGCTAAAAGTTTTTTGATTAATGGACCTTAAAGAGCGTGATGAGCTATGGGGAATAAGTAGCTTATTAATAAATTGGGGTTCGTTTGAAGATAGGGTTTTAAAGACTAAAAGTAAAATTTCTTCCTGTCATGCTGTTTCCTGTCACTTCTCCTCTTTGGGCACTTCACTGAGGCTGCTTGTCTGTCTCTGTCCCTTCTATCTTGACCCCTCCTGCCTTCTTCAATCTTTTCTCAGTCTGGTTATCTGTCTATGCTCTTCTGAGGTGAGAGTTTGAAGGACTCCTTATCTTGTTTCAGTAGAGCTCCTGATAATTCCTTAGGTTTCTCCTCTTCAGTGGGTCCTTTGATATTTCGATTCATGGGTTTTTTGTTGTTGTTTTTTTTTTTTTTTTTTGCCAGTTCAACTCCTCCCCCCCCCTCTGCTTTCTAGACCTTCCTATGGCAGGCTGTGAACTTAGAACTCATCTACTTTCTTCTTTCAAAAATGGTCAGATGTCCCTTCTCTTCCTCCTCTTGGGGGGGGGGGGAGGTCTTCTTGCTCCTCTGAGATTAGCTCCTCTTTGCCCTTGGCTCCTGTGGTGTCTGCAGTGTTTTCTTCTTTCTCTGGCTGCCGGTTAGGCTATGAGTTTACTGTTCCTGGCTGAGGCTCTTCTCTGTGCAGGACTTTCTCTTGTGCTTCATCATCTTCTTTCTTTCTTTAAAATATTTATAAACCATACTAGCTGAACATTCTAGGCAGGCTGGTGCTCTATTGCTGTAGCTACAGGTTTTTGTTTTTTTTTGGGTGGTGATGGGGATTTCCTAGTGGTCTCTCTCATGCTCCTGGAGATGTGGCACCGTTAAGACAGCCAGCGGACCTGAGGCTTCTCTTTGGTGCGGCTTGGCTGCTGCTATCTTCATGGCCTCAGTTGCTTCTGTTCTTGTCCTGGCTGATTGGATTTCAGCACTTTTAGCAGCTATGGTCTTTCTCCTCCTGCTCCTTTACCATTGCAGGATGCTTGCATCTGGGTTCGTGGGCCAGGAGTGCTATTGCAGTAGTGTTGCACCTTGACCTCTCTCTGCATGGGGGTTACTCTTGGTTATATATGTTGCCTTTCTCAGGTAAAAAAATAAAAAGCAAAACTAAGGGGCAAATATTCAGCTGCACGTTTTGCTGACCACTGCCAGCACTCCGCTTTTCTGGACCATTTCCTGCATGTAGATTGAATATACGTTTGCTGAATTTTCCTAAATCTATAGTAATGATTCCTTTGGATTTATTCAAAAAAATACCTGATTGAAATTTTGAAATTTCCTTCTGAAGCTATTCCGCCTATCAACACAATTATTATTTGCCTTCTAAGAAAGATTTAGGAATAAATCCAGAGTTGGAACAAATTAATATAAGCGCTCAGGAAAATTTAAATGCCACGGATTTGCTTGAAATAAGTTTATCTGAAACGTCTGAAAGAAGCACCTTACTAGTATCATTTGTTTTTGAGCAAGATGTTAATGCTATTTTTCGATTGTATTTCCGTAATTCACAAGCATTGTTCTTTGGTAAAAAAGTGTGGATGTTTCCGGACGTTACCCGTCAAACCCATGAACGAAGAAAATTTTTTCTGGCAATGAGATCTGAGGCACTGACTTTAGGAGCCTCATTTCTCTTGGCTTATCCTTGTAAGTGTGTGATTAAATACCTAGGAGTAGAATATGTTTTTTATTCACCAGAGCAATTGAGAACATTCCTGGATTTGAAGAAATTGGTGACTTGAAATGTTCAGTTGAATTTAGAACTGCTGTTATGGAAAATTAGGACCTTAACCCATTAGGCCTTTTCCTATTACTATTTTGATTCTAAATTGGTTCTCTTCCCTTTTCTAGGTCCTACCCTCTAACTATTATTGTGGTCTAATGAAGATATTAATTAATATTGAGTTAGTAAGAGATTCCTACTTTTTTAACTTTAGATTTTCCTTCTGTATTACTTGTGCAAGAGTTATCTTGTTGGAATAATATTTAATTCTAATTAAAAAAAAAAAAAAAATGCAGGCAAACTTAAGCAGAACTCTTGCCTCCATCGGCAACCAATGTAATTTTTGATAATGCCCAGATTCAGTTGTAGAATACTAACGTAAACCTGCACTGGCATGACAACTTATGCCAAGTCAATGGCAGGCACAAATGGGTGCACCTAAGTCCAACATGAAGTGAACCTAACTCATAGCTTTCTGAAGTTACATAGAAACATAGAAACTGACGGCAGATAAGGGCCACGGCCCATCCAGTCTGCCCACCCTGACGACCCTCCCCTACCTTCCTCTGTGAACAGATCCCACTGACGATCCCATTTTGTCTTAAAATCAGGCACACTGTTGGCCTCAATTACCTGTAGTGGAAGACTATTCCAGCGATCAAACACCCTTTCGGTGAAGAAATATTTCCTGGTGTCACCATGAAATTTCCCCCCCCCCTGAGTTTCCACAGGTGTCCTCTTGTTGCCATGGGACCCTTGAAAAAGAAGATATCCTCTTCTACCTCGATACGGCCCGTGAGCATTAAGTGAGAGATACACCTGTGTCCCATCCATGCTCTGCCCATGCGTACACCCCCTGCAGTTATGCACTAAATCACGTATGCATTTCATTATAGAACAGCATGTAGTCCACTTATGCACACAAGGTGCGTATAACTGCAAGCATGTAGTTATAGAATTGCCTGTAGGAACTTCAATTTTGCCTAACCCAAGTAAAACCGACCTCCCGTGGCTCCCTAACACAAGTGGGCACATCCCTGACATCAAAATCTCTTTTGGAAGATATAAGCTGCCCCTTAAATCACAAGTCAGGGACCTTGGGGTACAACTAGACTTGCAAGTCCATATAATAGCCTTTCAAACAAAGAGACTCTTAGGGTCGTCACCCTATGGATTCTCTGAAACATGTTTATGTAAATCCAATGGATGATATATGTCAACAAAAGTCTGCAGATGAGTCAATATAAGAACAGTCAAACAGCATAATCAGAATAGGAAAGCTTGAAATTAGATGATAGGTAAAGACAGGCCTAAGGAGCATTTGTTTAATAAAAGGCAAATCAACACCTGCTTGAGGACTGCCAGCAACATGCCTCTCAATGCCGAGAGCTCTACAATCCTCAAATGAATGTCAGTCACTTCTGACTTAACTACTTTGCCCAACTAATAAGGAATGAGTCCATATGGGAATGTAGTGATGTTCAATAAAGTAAGCATTCTAGTCAGTGTATTGTTTCCCACCAGCTGAAATTTCCCCATACACAGGGGTAGTGGAACACCATTTTGGTTTGAGGTCAATCAAACCAAAGTCTGCTCCTAAACTAAACTAAACCTTAAGTTTGTATACCACATCCTCTCCATAATTATAGAGCTCGGCACGGTTTACAAGAGCTTAATATAGGAAGGAATAGAAATAATGGGGTTGGAGGTTAAGTACAAGGGGGAAGAGAGCGTTACATTTTTGTGAAAAGCCAAGTTTTCAGGTGCTTACGGAATAGTTGGAAGGAGCCCAGATTCCGCAGTGGGATAGTAAGATTGTTAGTCACTAAAGTCAAAACGAAGATGAAAAAGTGAGGCAACTTGGAAACTTCCAAAACAGATATCAATCTCACTAGTAAAGAATTGATTGTAAAGAGGCTCAAAAACATATATCAATATGATATGAATTGTCATTAAGGCCTTCAACATGATGATAGCAGATATGCTAAATCCATAAATTGATATGCTTGCTGTTTTATGAAATCGTTATCTAATGAAAAAATAACAAAAACAGCAGCTTATATATCATTTACTTATCCTTTTATGCAGTGTCTCTAGCATGCCCCGACGGGACCTGTTTTGCCCAAACAGGCTTTTTCAAGGGTTCAAATAGGAGCTCTGCATAATAAAAAGAATTACAGCATATCTTATTGATCCAATAATAAATATATTTCCATTTTCCAAACTTATTAAAACATCAACTCAATTAATTCTACAATATTTCAGATATTATGTAACAAATCTAAAAATATATGTAATCATTTCAAAACAAACACCTCATGATGTACAACTATCTTAAACCTTAAATTAAAACCAATCATAATGAGACTTCTAATAATACATGAATTATACTTAATACCTAAGAATTCAAATGTATAAACTATTCCAAAATCACCCTATTAATATATCCCCATAAATAAATTCATGTGATTAATTAAATATTTATAATTTGGATATAAAAGGACATTTTATAGTCAATTAATTAAACAATTAAATAAACTTTAAAATACACCACCCAAGTGCTAATAAATAATGACCTCAATATTATTCAAAGTTCATAGAAACATAGAAACATAGAAATTGACGGCAAATAAGGGCCACGGCCCATCCAGTCTGCCCACCCTAATGACCCTCCCCTGCCTTTACTTTGCGAATAGATCCCACGTGTCGATCCCATTTGGCCTTAAAATCAGGCACGCTGCTGGCCTCAATCACCTGAAGTGTAAGACTATTCCAGCGATCAACCACCCTTTCGGTGAAAAAGAATTTCCTGGTGTCACCACGCAGTTTCCCGCCTCTGATTTTCCACGGATGTCCTCTTGTTGCCGTGGGACCCTTGAAAAAGAAGATATCCTCCTCTGCATCGATGCGGCCCGTGAGATACTTGAACGTCTCGATCATGTCTCACCTCTCTCTGCGCTCCTCAAGCGAGTATAGCTGTAATTTATCTAACCGTTCTTCGTACGGGAGATCCTTCAGTCCCGAGACCATCCGGGTGGCCATTCTCTGGACCGACTCCAGCCTCAGCACATCCTTACGGTAATGCGGCCTCCAGAATTGCACACAGTATTCCAGGTGGGGTCTCACCATGGATCTATACAGAGGCATAATGACTTCAGGCTTACGGCTGACGAAACCCCTGCGTATGCAACCTATGATTTGTCTTGCCTTGGAAGAAGCTTGCTCAACTTGATTGGCAGCCTTCATGTCCTCACTGACGATCACCCCTAAGTCCCGTTCTGCTACCGTTCTTGTTAGGATCTCGCCATTAAGGGTATAAGTCCTGCATGGATTTTGGGTACCCAGGTGCATAACTTTGCATTTTTTGGCATTGAAGCTGAGCTGCCATGTCTTAGACCAGGTCTCCAGTAAGAGTAGATCGTGCATCATATTGTCGGGCATTGAATTTTTTTCTATTGTACTTTTGCCCACTACATTGCTTAGTTTGGCGTCATCGGCAAATAATGTTATCTTACCTCGGAGCCCTTCTACCAAGTCCCTTATAAAGATTTTGAATAGTATCGGGCCTAAGACAGAGCCCTGGGGCACCCCGCTGATCACCTCCGCTGATCACCTTCTAATACTACTCAATGTACTTGTTCTGTTTATGATTACCTAGAATAAACTAACTATACTTAAATAAAATTGATTAGCAAACTTCTTAAGGTTAAACATCAAGCAATCTATATATTCAATTAAACTTCTAAACATTAGATTCAATCATAATTAAACCTATGAATTAATCTATAAATTCAAAGTGTTTTTTCTAACCATACAAAATTACTCTTAATACCTATATTTTAAAATATTTCATATAGAAACCTCTTTCGATCATAATAACCATCTTAACGTGTTGGACCCAGCAATAAAACCTATATTTTACATTGTGCTAATTTCATAATGTCTCATATAGCTTTAAATTACTTACAAGGATTGAGTTCACTTTCATTATATAAAATTATGTTATCTTACATTAAATCAAATAGATCTAGTGATTTATATCATGAATTAAACTAACTAGAACTACCCGATTTTAAATTTAATAAGAAACCGTGAAAAGCTAATCATTAATAAGAACCGTTAAAAATAAACCTTAAAGTTTCTATTCTCAAGCGATTCAAATAAACAACACTATCAGTTCCCATAGATTCAATTTCAAAGTTTAAACTTATATTCTAGAAAAATAGAAATGTAAAGAAAGAAAGCTCATTCAACAAACCAACCTTATTTCAGCATCCTCTCAGCTTAGGGGCTAGAGCTGCTAGGCGTAACCGTGCGTTATCTGTCCTCTTTTATACAAATGAACGCTGTCATCACTGAGTCTCTAAATGTTTGGATAATAGGGTCCATCGGCCAAACATTATCTAAACATTTTAGAGACTTACCCCCTCTTTTACAAAGCTGCGCTAGTGGCTGCTGCATGGCAACAACCCCAAAGCCCTTTAAATCTCTACGGGCTTCGGGGCCGTTACCGCAGTGGCCCGCGCTAAATGGCTTCGTAAAAGAGGCCCTTAGTGAAGACAGCTCTAACGAAAATAGAACTACAATGGAAAAACTTTAAAAACCATAGGAATGTGACTTCTGAAGAAATGACAGGGCTTACTCAGTTGACGCATAATGAGAAAATAATAGTAAAGGCAGATAAGGGGGGAGCGACTGTTCTCCTGGATAGAATTGCTTATGAGATAGAAGCATGGAGACAACTGTCAGATGCGACTGCTTATTTGGAACCTGATAAGGATCCTACAACTGAGCTACTAAAAATGATACAGGAATTTGTTACTTTGCACTTGTCCACATTAAGTGCCCTCTGCCATTTTGTTGCCCAGTTTTCCAGTCTTTAAGGTCCTCCTGCATTTTCACTGAGTCTGCAAATCAGCTCAACTCGCTCATCATTCCCAATTCCAGATCATTTATAGATATGTTAAAAAGCAAGAGTCCCAATACAGATTCTTGTGACACTCCACTGTTCACCTTCCTCCAATGAGAGAACTGTACATTTAATCCTACTCTGTTAAGAAAGAAAAAGGTTCCCAAACCATAATAAAACTCTACCTCCTATCTCATGGCTTTTTAATTTTCTCAGAAGTCTCTCATGAGGAACTTTGTCAAAAGCTTTCTGAAAATCTAGGTTCACTACATCAACTGGCTCACCTTTACCAGAGGTTTATGTACATCTTCCAAAACATGTGGCAAATTGGTGAGGCAAAACTTCCCTTGGCTATGTCCATATTGACTCTGTTCCATTAAACTATGTCTATGGGCTCCTTTTACAAAGGTGCACTAGTGTTTTTAGCGCATGCACTGAATTAGCGTGCGCTAGCTGAAAAATTACCGCCTGCTTAAAAGGAGGTGGTAGTGGCTAGCGAGCGGGGCAATTTAGCGCACGCTATTCCGCGCATTAAGGCCCTAACGCACCTTTGTAAAAGGAGCCCTATTTGTTCAGTAATTTTTTTTCTTTATAATAGTTTCTATCATTTTGCCCAGCACTGATGCCAGGCGTACTGGCCTGTAGTTTCGTTGATCACCCTGTAACCCTTTCTAAAAATTGTTACTTTGACCATCTTCCAATCTTTAAGTGCCATGGGCAAGTTTAATAGTAGGTTACAGATTACTAATAGTAGATATGCAATTTCATTTTTTAGTTCTTTCAGTATCCTTGAGTATATGCCATCTGGTACAAGTGATTTGCTATTCTTTAACGTGTCAATTTGGCTTTATACATCTTCCAGGTTCACCAAGAATTCTTTCAGTTCTTTATACAGTTATTCATAAATACCATTTTTGGCACAGGTAGCTCGCTTAAATCCTCTTCAATAAAGACCAAAGCAGAGAATTCATTTACCACGGCTTTTACGAATGCATAGCATGAGTTTTAGTGCCAGCAGTGGTGGTAACTACTCCAATGCTCATAGAATTCCTATGAGCGTCAGAGCAGTTACCGCTGCTGCCGGTGCTAAAACCTGCACTATGCGTTTGTAAAAGAGGGGGTTAGTGTCTCTGCTATGGGCTTGTCTCCCTGAGTGCTCCTTTTAATCCTTGATGATCTAATGGTTCAACTGAGTCCTTTGTGGTCTTTCTCCTTATTTTTATTTTTTTTTAATAAATTTTTATTGATTTTCAAGTAGTAACAATGCATTACATATGAATATGAACATATAACAAATCAAGAAAAGCACTTTGAACTTACAAATAATTGAAAGTAATATTTCCCCCCACCCGTTTACTTAATCATTAATAAAATGCAGTTATTCTTCCAATAACCCATTCTTATTTAAAATAATACCCCATTCCCTCCCTGGATGTGTAAGGAAAAATACTTTGTTGAATGGATGGATTCCCAGGGGTTTTTCTTCATTTCAATATTTTATTAGTATTGAACTATTTTTGTTGTAATTCATTTTGAGGTAGAAGGGAAGGTGAGAAGTCAAAACTAAATAACTATTTTTAATTGTTTTTAAAACATGATCTACAGGTGCATAAGATTGTGTAGTTCATAAATGACCTTCTATGCACATGGAAAACATTATTACTTACAAGATCTGCCAATTGACTGCGGAATCCAGGGACCTAATTATCACATCTATTTGGCAACTAACATGCACATTTAAAAAATTTTTTTTTTACTCTTGTACATAATTATGGCTAACATTATGAATGCAGAAAGCATGAACTGTTTTTTAATTAGAAATAAAAATACATGGCTCTGGTTCCTTTAATCTCTTCTTCAGTTTGTTACTGTTAAAAACCTTTTGAACCTCACGCTGGTATTTAAGTACAATTAGTTAATTTAGAAGCATCAGTTTAATAAGTAATCACTTTCTCTGATTTCCCCTCTCAGTAAATATAAACTGAATATGACTCATAGTATGCCTATATATCCAAAAGCTGAAAATTGATTACAGAGATTTTGCTGTTTAAATTTACTTAATTTAAATGAATTCAACTAATTTCTTATCAGATTCTGTCCTGTGTTCCTCATACCTTCTAGCCCATGGAGCATTTACAATAACACATGCGTGGACACTAATCTTCAAGAAGTACAGAGAGTACTCATGGCAGAAAGAGCTAAGGAAGTACAATCCTTTCTATTAAGTTTAAAAGAGATAGAAGCACATGATCCTCTTGTAATAAAGCAGCATTTCAGTGATTTTTTGAAATTAATTGGCATACCTGTGTCATGGCAGAAACATAGAAGAGTATGACGGCAGAAAAGGGCCGACGGCCCAACCAGTCTGCCCACTGAGGAACCCTCCCTCCCAACCAGTCTGCCCACTGAAGAACCCTCCCTCCCAACCAGTCTGCCCACTGAAGAACCCTCCCTCCCAACAAGTCTGCCTACTCAAGAACCCTTCTTCCCTGGAGTATCTATCGTTTGAGCATAACTCTGTAGAACTCCCACCTGTTTGTCCCATGGACTCTTGAAGTCGAGCACGCTACTGGTCTCGACCACCTGGCGTGGAAGATCATTCCATCGATCAATCACCTGTTCGGTGAAGAAGTATTTCCTGGTGTCACCATTAAATCTTCCTCCCTTAAGTTTTAGTGGATGCCCTCTTGTCGCTGTGGGACCCTTTAGAAAAAAGATTTCCTCCTCCACTTTGATGTGACCCGTGATGTATTTGAATGTTTCTATCATGTCCCCCCTTTTTCTGCGCTCCTCGAGAGAATATAAGCGCAGTCTGATGAGGCGTTCTTCATATGGGATGTCTTTAGATCCTGAGACCATCCATAAGAATAGCCTTATTGGGTCAGACCAATGGTCCATCAAGCCCAGTAGCCCAGTAGCCAATCCAGCTCACTAGTACCTGGCCAAAACCCAAGGAGTAGCAATATTCCATGATACCAATCCAGGGCAACAGCAGCTTCCCCCATGTCTTTCTCAATAACAGACTATGGACTTTTCCTCCAGGAACTTGCCCACACCTTTCTTAAAACCATCTATGCTATCCACTCTTACCACAACCTCTGGTAATGCGTTACAGAGCTTAACTATTCTTTGAGTGAAAAAAATTTCATCCTATTGGTTTTAAAAGTATTTATTATGACAGGGATTGCCATACAGCTTATTGAAAAACTGGGATAGACTGAACTATTCCTTTTGGTGGGAGTCTCTCTGTCATATTTATAAGATGGAATGTTACATGGCCATAGATCAGGGATATTATCAGAAGTTCCTGATGATTTGGGAGCCATTGATAAAATTTTACAAAGAGTGATTGCTGATTATGCCCTTTGGTCATACATGTCCAGGGTGGGTGGATGGGAGGGTGGGCTGGAATGTATTTTTCAATTCTCAATTAGAGTGTAGTTCTTAGATATATTTATGGGGGGGTGGGTGATAATCTTTTTGTCATAGATTATAATTGTAATTGTATTTAAATGCTTTTATAGAATTATATGATTGTATTTTATTTTACACTTACTTATGGCTTTAAAATGAATAAAGAAATTAAAAAAAAAGTATTTCCCTGTAACTCATCGAATGTCCCCCTAGTCTTTGTAATTTTTTTTTTTTAAGTTCAGTTTTATTAGCATTTTGTCATAGAAATACAAGCACAGACCTCATTTACATAATAAGTCTTCACAGATTGTAAGTACAGGTGGTCCCATGACATATCAACAAAAATTTTAGATGGAGTGAAAAATTGATCCACTTGTACTCATTCTACTACACTCAGGATTTTGCAGACTTCAATCATATCTCTCCTCAGCTGTCTCTTTTCCAAGCTGAAGAGCCCTAACTGTTTTAGTCTTTCCTCATATGAGGGGAGTTCCATCCCCTTTATCATCTTGGTTGCTCTTCTTTGAACCTTTTTTAGCGCCACTATATCCTTCTTGAGATAAGGAGACCAGAATTGAACACAATACTCCAGATGAGGTCAAACCATGGAGTGATACAGGGGCATTATGACATTCTTAGTCTTGTTAACCATTCCTTTTTTAATTCCAAGCATCTTGTTTGCTTTTTTGGTTGCCGTTGCACATTGGGCGGAAGAACATAAGAACATAAGAAGTTGCCTCCACTGGGTCAGACCAGAGGTCCATCGCGCCCAGCGGTCCGCTCCCGCGGTGGCCCATCAGGTCTATGACCTGTGAAGTTTTTCCTGACCATTTCTCTAACCTACCTCTACTTCTATCTGTACCCCTCAATCCCCTTATCCTTTAGGAACCTATCTAAACCTTCCTTGAACCCCTGTAATGTGCTCTGGCCTATCACAACCTCCGGAAACGCGTTCCATGTGTCAACCACTCTCTGGGTAAAAAAGAACTTCCTAGCATTTGTTCTAAACCTGTCCCCTCTCAGTTTCTCCGAGTGACCCCTTGTACTTGTGGTTCCCCACAGTCTGAAGAATCTGTCCCTGTCTACCTTCTCTATGCCTCTCAGGATTTTGAAAGTTTCTTTCATGTCTCCTCTAAGTCTCCGCTTTTCTAGGGAGAACAGCCCCAGCATTTTCAACCTGTCTGCGTATGAAAAGTTTTCCATACCTTTTATCAGTTTAGTCGCTCTTCTCTGGACCCCCTCAAGTACTGCTATGTCCTTCTTGAGGTACGGCGACCAGTACTGCACACAGTACTCCAGATGTGGACGCACCATTGCACGATACAGCGGCATGATGACTTCCTTCGTCCAGGTTGTGATACCCTTTTTAATGATACCCAGCATTCTGTTCGCTTTCTTTGAGGCTGTCGCACACTGTGCTGATGCTTTCAGTGTTGTGTCCACCATCACCCCCAGGTCCCTTTCAAGGTTGCTCACCCCTAGCAATGATTCCCCCATTTTGTAGCTGAACATCGGGTTCTTTTTCCCTACATGCATGACCTTGCATTTCTCTATGTTAAAACTCATTTGCCACTTTTTTGCCCACTCTTTCAATCTCGTTAGGTCCCTTTGCAGGTCTTCACAGTCTTCCATGATTCTAACTCTGCCGCAGAGTTTGGTGTCATCAGCAAATTTAATAACCTCACATTTCGTCCCCGTCTCCAGGTCGTTAATAAATATATTGAACAGGAGCGGTCCCAGCACCGACCCCTGTGGAACTCCGCTCGTGACCCATTGCCAGTCTGAGTAATGGCCCTTTACTCCAACTCTCTGTTTCCTGCCTGCCAGCCAGTGTTTGATCCATCGGTGGACATCCCCCTGCACCCCGTGGCACCACAGCTTCTTAAGCAGTCGTTCTTGAGGTACCTTGTCGAAGGCTTTTTGGAAGTCAAGGTAAATGATGTCTATGGATGCCCCTTTATCCATCTGGCTGTTTATTCCCTCAGAGAAGTACAGCAAGTTCGTGAGGCACGACCTTCCTTTGCAGAAGCCGTGCTGGCTCGCCTTCAGTTGTCCATTGTTTTCTATGTGTTCGCAGATTGTGTCCTTAACCAGTGCTTCCATCATCTTTCCCGGAACCGAAGTCAAGCTCACTGGCCTGTAGTTTCCCAGGTCATCCCTTGATCCCTTCTTAAAGATGGGCGTGACATTTGCTATTTTCCAGTCCTCTGGGATCTCCCCAGTTTTTAAGGATAGGTTACATATTTGGAGAAGTGTTTCCGCTATTTCATTTCTCAGTTTTTTTAGTACCCTTGGGTGGATGCCATCCGGGCCTGGTGATTTGTCGCTCTTCAGTCTGTCTATCTGTCTGAGGACTTCCTCTTTGCTTACCTCTAGTTGGACCAGTTTTTCATCATGGTCTTCGTTTGTGATCTCCTCGGGTTCTGGGATATTGGATGTGTCCTCTCTCGTGAAGACTGACGAGAAGAACTTGTTTAACCTGTCAGCTATCTTTTTTTCCTTCTTTATCACTCCCTTCCTGTCTCCATCATCTAATGGTCCCACTTGCTCCCTGGCTGGTTGTTTCCCCTTCACATACCTGAAGAATGGTTCGAAGTTTCTTGCTTCCCCCGCCAGTCTCTCCTCATATTCTCTTTTTGCTTTCCTAACCACTCGGTGACAGTCTTTTTGGTGCCTTTTGTGCTCCTTCTGGTTGTCCTTTGTTTGGTCCTTTTTCCATTTTCTGAATGATGTTTTCTTGTCACTTATCACCTTTTTCACTGCATTTGTTATCCACGCCGGGTTTTTGGTTCGATTCTTTTTGCACCCTTTCCTAAACCTGGGGACGTACAGGATTTGTGCTTCGTGCACCGTTCCCTTGAGTAGGGCCCAGGCTTCCTCAACGGTCTCCATCTTCCCTGAGCTGTTGCTGAGCTTCTTTCCCACCTTTTTCCTCATGGCCTCGTAATTCCCTTTTCTAAAATTGAGTGCTGTCATTGTGGTTTTTTTCACCTTTGATGTTCCTATTTCTAGCTTGCACTGGATCATGTTGTGATTGCTGTTTCCTAGTGGCGCTAGTACTACCACCTCCTTTGCGGGTCCCCCTAGCCCGTTGAGGATTAGGTCAAGAGTGGCAACTCCTCGTGTTGGTTCCTTGACCAGCTGTTCCATGAAACAGTCCCTCACCGCCTCCAGGAATTTTGTTTCTCTCGTGCAATTTGAGTGTCCAATGCTCCAGTCTATTCCAGGGTAGTTGAAATCCCCCATCACCACCACACTTCCGCTTTTGCATACCTGCCTCAATTCAGCCTCCAGGTCCTGGTCGTTTGCTTCCGATTGACCTGGTGGATGATAGTACAGTCCCAATTTTATGTCTGCTCCATTTCCTCCTGTCAGCTTAACCCATAGTGATTCCAAGCCGTCCGCCCCTACTGTTGTTTCCATCCTGGTTGAAGGAATGGAGTCCTTTATATATAGCGCTATTCCTCCACCTTTCTTGTGTGTCCTGTCCCTCCTATAGAGTTTGTACCCTGGTAGGACCACATCCCATTTGTTGTCTTCGGATAACCATGTTTCTGTGACTCCAATTATGTCTAGGTCCTCCTTACTGGCTATAACTTCTAGCTCTCCCATTTTGGTTCTTAGGCTCCTAGCATTAGTGTATAAGCAATTTAAGTCCCTGTTATTTACCTTTTCTGTTGGTTTTCCTCGTGGTTTGGTGCTCCTGCCGATCCCTTCATGGGCTGCCAGCCCCCGAGCCTCGTTCCGTTCATCCTCTTGTGGTGCGTCTGTTTTGTCCTCATCCCCCTCCTGTGGTGTGACTATCTGGTCCTCAGCCTGCTTCCCCATTTTTGGGTGTCCCTCTGGCTCCAGCTGTTTTCTACTTTTCCCGCTCTTTAGTATCATTAGTTCCTTGGGCCCTGAATTGCTGGTGATCCTGTGCCTCCACCATCTTGCAGGCCTCCTCGATGAATCTCTCGAGCTCTCTAACCTGCTCGTTGATGTGGCTCTTCCTGGTGGTATCCTCAGTTGCCTCAATTGCCCACGGTTCCTCTACGGTGCGGAGTCCCTCCAGCTCCTGGACCTTGATCTGCAGTCTCGCGACCTCCTTCTTCAGGCTATTCAGTTCCTGACATCGACCGCATATGTATGCCTGCCTCCCGGGGGGGAGGTAGTCATACATATGACACTCGATGCAGTATACTGGGAAGCTTCGTTGGGTTCCTGCTGCCTCCATTTCTCTTTTCTCATACCAAAAGTTCCTCAGTGTGTTCTCTCTCTCTCGGCCTGCTGCTGGTGTCCTCTCTCTCTCGCTCTGCCTGCTGCTGGTGTCCTCTCTCGCTCTGCCTGCTGCTGGTGTCCTCTCTCTCTCGCTCTGCCTGCTGCTGGTGAAGTGACTCGCCCTTTCTGAAAGCCCTTCGCAAAGGCGCTCTCGCCTTTGACGTGCGCCGAACGGCTGAGCGCCGTTGGCTCCTCCCCTTTTAAGGGGGAGCTTCGGATCGGTGCTTGGTTGACATCAGAGGGGTGGGCGGAGCTATCTCTCACCTCTGCCCCTCACTCTTGCCTGCCCTGATCCTTTTCCTGGGCGCTAACCCCCATGGTGGACCCTAGGATCCGGTAACTGTGCTGGTCTCAGTTAGGGCGGTTATTCTTCTCAATGTGCATCACTTTGCATTTGTCCACATTAAATTTCATCTGCCATTTGGACGCCCAGTCTTCCAATTTCCTAAGGTCCGCCTGCAATTTTTCACAATCCGCATGCGTTTTAACAACTTTGAACAGTTTAGTGTCATCTGCAAATTTAATCACCTCACTCGGCTTCTCTGTGGTGGCCTGTGAAGAATATCATCTCCCCCTCCATACCCCTCTCTGTCAGAATCCAGCACTTTTTGTTTCCAGTGCTGCAGGCAGCGTGAATGAAGTAAACATACTGCCTTTAGTGGCTCCGGAAACCTTCCCTCTGTTACAGCTTTCTGTCCCCGCATAGGAAGCTATAGTAGAGGTAATACTTCTGGGGCTGCTAAAGGCAGCATCTTTACTATCTTCTCTTGATATTTCAAAACATGGTGTGCAACAATCGCTGAGTTGATTTGCTATAATAAACTATTCACTTTGCTTTTAAATGTGGTTTGAGGGGTCCCAACGTGGCCCTGTTTCGAAGTCTGCTTCAGGAGACCCGATGTGGACTTTCAAAGGGCTTAATGCAGTGAATTGTAACAAATCTATCAACTTCGTGTTGTGCTGCACTTCTGTAAACAAAGAGATTTTTTTGTTAAGTGTGGGTAAAAATACATACTCACACTATACATGCAAAGTTATAGTTTTCATCAGGCCAACCATGAAAAGGCAAACGCATAAATGACAGTACATACAAAGGAAGCCCCTCTGGTCTCTCACTGGCTTGTACCTAAAAACAGCTTAGGCCTTTCCCCTGCCTCTAAACGCACAGAGAGAAAAGAGGTGTGTTTAGAGGAGGGGAAAGGGCGGGCAGTGGGTGGGAGGTGGGCCGATCTACTCCTAGGCGTACAACACATATAACCAAAACAGTTGCCCAGTCGGCACTTAGACCTTTTTGACTTAGACGAAGTCAAACCAGGTCTAAGTGCCGAAAAAGGGGCCACGGAGCTGATGGCCACTGGTGTGATCAGTTCAGCGGCCGCCCTCCTGCCCTGCGATCGCTAACGCCCTGATTACAGTCGGGCAGGAGGGAACCCAAGCCCTCCTGCCCCGGACAGCCGTGGCACCCCTGACAACATCGGGGCAAGAGGGAGCCCAAGCCCTCTTGCCCTGGTGATCCCTCCACCTACACGAACGGGCCAGGAGAGAGCCCAACCTCTCCTGGCCCCGGTGACCCCCCCACCTACATGAATGGTCTAGGAGGGAGCCCAACCTCTCCTGGCCCCGGCGACCCCCCCCACCTACACAAACGGGCCAGGAGGGAGCCCAAGCCCTCCTTGCCCCGGCGACCCCCTACCCCCCACCCCTCACTACAATATGGGCAGGAGGGATCCCAGGCCCTCCTGCCCTCGACACAACCCCCTCCCTCCAATGACCCCCCTAAAACCCCCAATCGCCCCCCCCGCTGACCCACGACCCCCCCGTCCGACCCCACGACCCCTCCATCCCCACCCCCCTTCTCCGTACCTATGTTGGTCAGACGGACGGGTGCCAAGCCCGCCCGTCCGGCAGGCCAGCCGGGTCCAGAATGGGGCCGGATTGGCCCAGGCGGCTGAAACCCCGTCCACAGGTGGGGCCTGAGGCGCCTGGGCCAATCAGAATAGGCCCGGTAGCCTTAGGCCCCTCCTGTGGGCGGGGCCTTAGGCACATGGGCCCAACCCGTGCAGTGGTTGCCTTGCTATTTTCTACCATACTACTGTGTTTCCCCAAAAATAAGACCTACCCCGAAAATAAGCCCTAGCAGGATTTTCGGGGTAGGTCTTAATATAAGCCCTACCCTAAAAATAAACCCTTGTCCCGGGATTCGCCGGCAGTTTCCCTTCCCTCTCTCCCATCCCTTGTGCAGCAGAACCTTTGAGCGAGCACCCCTTCCCCCTGAACCTGCCACGCAGCTGATCCCCAATCCTTCCCTCCCTCCCATCTGAACCCCGCTGACTGCGAGCAAGCCCTCCATACCTCCTTAAGTAGCGTCAGGCTACTTCAGCCTTGTCCGCCTGTGAATTCACTCTGCCATGTTACTGATGAGCATTTTTTTGGCCTAAAATTAATACAAGACACTGTCTTATTTTCCGGGGAAACACGGTATGTCTCAGAGTGTGGTGGAGGGGTTTTTAACTACTGCCTCGGCTGTGGTTCTGGCTTCAAGCCAACATTGTTCCCTTTTTTTTTTTAGCCTTCTTCAGTGTCTTTTCATTTAAGTTTGCAACAGAAGTTCTGTTATTTTTTTGACTCCTGGTAAGGTTGTCATCTGGTCCCATAAGCACATAAGTGCTAATTCATATAGATGGAGTGACAGACAGATGAACACTTTGTCAATAACAAGAGCTCCCACTTAAATGAAACATGACTAAAAATGATACTATGAGTTATTTCAGAAGAAGCAACCTAAGGAAAGATAAGGGAAAAGTGAAATGTTTAAAAATGGGAAGAGCAAAGAGAAGAGGTATGAGTATCTGTGTTGGGGGAGGGGGGAAGAAAAGCAGATATACAGATGTGTTGTGAAAAAAAAGATAAGATATGAGAAAGGTAGGAGAAAACATCAAAAACAGGACAACAGCTGATGTAGAGAAAAAAAAATCAAATCAAAAGAAATAACACAGACACAAAATAAAGAGGTGACAGATTTTTGTTTTGATTTTACTGAGGAAAAACTTGCAAGTTAAAATTTTAGGGTAAAATCATTTTATAGATATTTAGGAATGTAAAGAGCTTGCAAAATTATGCAAATGTGCTTCAGAATCTTGCAATCTTCAGCATGTTGTATAAACAATGAGCTGCCACAGGATACCGGTGCAAAATTCTTTAGAAGTAAAGTGTGTGTGTGGGGGGGGGGGAGAATTCTATAAACAGCACATATATTAGGCAGTGCTAGCATCTATGAGGAGTGCTGAAAAGTTCTCAGCGCAACCAAGAAGAGAATGACATGGATATGGCTCAATCAATGATCGGAAACAGTGTCAAAAACATAGAATTTCATTTTTGCAAATTGGCGCTTAACCAAATAAGACAACACTATTTTCAGCTACTGTGGCAAAATAACGCTCAGAATTTAGGAAGTTGGTTGGTTTGGCTGAGAGCTTTTCAGCACCCTCTCGTAAATACGAGCATTACCTACGAGCATTAAATACAAGTGGCACCTAGCCAATTTTCACATGCAACTAAAATTAGGCTATTTGCCATTTTAATTGAAAACACCATTAAAACCTAATAAAAATATATTTTTAAACATTAATTTCTACGTGGCACCTAGCATCACCTACACCAAGGCACCTAGTCATGTCTACCCCCACCTGCCCAAAACGTAGGTGTGATTAGGGGCTGGGTGTAGGCATGGTATGAGGTAAGAGCCATGAGGCATCTGAGTTAGGGAAAGGGAACTTGTATACCACCTTTTTTGTTACTTTGGCATTTCAAAGCAGTGGGCACTGGAGGATTAAGTGACTTGCCCAGGGTCACAAGGAGCAGCACCGGGATTTGATCTCCCAACCTTTTGGTGCAGAGGCAGCAGCTCAGCCAGTGAGCCACAGCCCTTTCCTCACACACACCTATAGCACCCAACTCAACGCAGTTGCCGCTAGATGCAATTCTGCAAACGGCGCCTACATTTGACTGACATGTGGCAGATGCCATTTTGCTGTCTGCTGATATAGACAGCATTTACAGAATTCCCCCCCCCCAAATTTCCAAATCTTCAAAAAATGGTCTAATAATATTTAAATGTTGGACAGGCTTTCATAATATGCCATTAAAGCCATCAAAGTAGCCTTGTATTTACTGTGTGTGTGACTGCAGTGTGGTCAACTATAATCGCTGAGCTTTCTCCATGTTCAATAATGTGCCAATATACCACCTTAGTATATAGACCTTGGTGGTGTTTTCTCAATCCCCGAAGCAGTCACTTGTTATTGAAGCTTGTTGAGTTGAGCTCTAAGGCAGGGGTGTCAAAGTCCCTCCTCGAGGGCCGCAATCCAGTCGGGTTTTCAGGATTTCCCCAATGAACATGCATGAGATCTATTGGCATGCGCTGCTTTCAATGCATATTCATTGGGGAAATCCTGAAAACCCGACTGGATTGCGGCCCTCGAGGAGGGACTTTGACACCCCTGCTCTAAGGAGTGCACAGACCTCCTTTACCTATTAGAAAGATAGGTTTTGCCTTTCTTCTATTCAAGTTTTGACAGTCCTGCATTGATAAGTGGTATTTGTGCTACATTGATCTTTGGGCATTATCCCCTGAAGACTATAAACGGCACAAAAAATTGTGTGCACAAATTTGGGCACGGGCCCAATTTGCACGTGCAATTTAATTGATGAGCCAATTAGTGACAATATTTGGGATCTTAGCAAGCAATTATTGGCGCCAATTGGATTTAATTAGTATGTACGGCCTAAATTTAATATGCAAATCCATAAAGGGGCCATGGAAATGGGAGGGTCATAGGCAGATCCAGGGCATTCCTCCAAGTTATACATATAGTTATAGAATAATTTAGGTATGAGGATTTCCAGCATGTTTTCATTTGGTGTAAATTACTGTGAAAAGTTAGGCGCTAATCGCTATTCTAGAAATAGTGCATAACTTTGAGTGCTCTTTATAGAATAACACTCAGTGTTTTCTTTTTTTTTCAGCACCAATTTTTTTAGGTGCCATAACTGATTTTTCTACCTGTTCTCTAACGTCTATATGCTAAGGTGGTACATTGGCACACTATTGTAAATGGCGAAAGTTCAATGATTACAGTTGGCCACATAGCAGCTGTGAGGCTACATTAATGGCTTTAATGTCCTATTATGAGAGCCTCTCCAACATTTAAATATTATTAAATCATTTAGTGAAGGTTTCAAAATTTTCTTTCTAAGGATTTTGACATACGCCATTTAAAATGGCACAAAAAACAGCAAAGGCCATTGGCTAAGATTACCAGACGTTGGTCTTTCCCCGGACATGTCCTTTTTTTTGAGGACATGTCCAGGGGTCCGGAAGGCTTTTCAGAACTCGACATATCTTCATTTTTGTTTTTATCAATGTCTGTTTCCAGGTTTTAAAATAGACTGGAAATAACACCACATTATCCATGTAATTTGAGTGTTGGAATTTAAATGAATGAAATCACTGAATATGAGCATAAAGAGCTAGTGGTTCAGATAGAAATAATTCATAATACAGTAATAGTAACAATAACATAAATTTGTAAAGGCAAAGACAGCATCAGGTTTTGTTGACATTAGTTATTATTCCTGTTTTGATTATAGTTCTGGCCTGGTGGCAGGATCCAACATATTTTACTGTCATAGATGCTGTTCCTCCAGTCTCTTGTAGGATTAAGGATTAGTTTGCTGGTGATTTATTCTGGTCCAAATGTGTTCTCCTTAAGCAGTTGTACTCTACGGCAATTTAATTTTTCTTCTTTAATATTCTTACCTTTTATATATGATCTGCCTTGCATAAAGATTTCTATATTTTAATGTAGTGAAAAATACAGATAAACGCAGCACTATTTAAGGAGAATTAGATATAACCCTACATGTACAAAGAGACAGAAAATGACCTTGAGGAGGGGCAGGAAAGCAGACTTGAACCAAAAGACAAGGTAGAGAGGGGAAACACCCTGAACCGAGGAGAGAGATATGCCAGACCTGGGAAGGGAGAAGACAAAGAGAGTGAGAGAGAAAGAAAGACCTAGAACAAAGGTGGGAGGACTTGAAATGTTAGCAGAAGGAAGACAGAGAGAGAAACCTGAAACAAAGGGGAGGCAGAAGAAAGGGGGCAGATGTTGGACTTGGGAGTATATACAGTGGAAGAAAGAGAGAGAAAGAGACTGCAGAGAGGTGGAAAGATTCTGGACCAGGGAGGGAGGAAGGAAGGAGAGAGACAGGCAGGCAGAGAAAGACCTGGAAGAAAGGAGAACAAATGCTGGACATGGTGGTTGTAAGCATAAGAAAAAGAAAGAGAGAGAGAGAGAGAGAGAGAGGCCTGGACCAAAGGGTAAAGACAGGAGGCTGATGCTGGACTATGGGAGGTGCAGACAGAAGAGACAGAGGGGGAGAGACCCTAGGGAAGAAAAGAGAGATGCAAGATAACAGAGGAGGAAGAGAGAGGAAGACATGTTGCCAATAGGGGTGGAGGAGAGAGGAAGAAAAGTTGAACTTATGGAGGGACAGAGAGAGATGTTGGTTGGGGAAGGGAATGAGGTCTGGAGGAGAGGAAGCATGCAGGAGGCAGAAAGAAAAAAAAATGTTGGATGCACAATCAGAAGGAAGTCCATCCAGAAACTAATTAAATCACCAGACAACAAAGGTAGGAAAAATGATTTTATTTTCAACTAGCCGATGCCCCGGCGTTGCACGGGTATTTAATTATAGCAATAACACTGTAAATGGATTCAAATAAAGATACTTTATAGTGGTGAATGAAATTATTGTTTTACAGCTTAATAAAAAGTACAATATTCAAATTATAATGTGAAATATTTGACAAAATGAATACAATACAACTAACGCAAAACGTGATTATAAACAAAATTTTTAGTTTCACCTCCAGGAGCAAGAACATATAAATTGTTGGGGGAACCCACCCTTGAGCAAGCAACATAGAGTGGTGGGCCGAGAGACCCCCAGAACATATCACCCCAGGTAGTGAGGGATCTGCATACCAAGTTTCGTTCAAATCGGTCAAGCCGTTTTTGAATTACTGTGAGAATGGCAGCTTTTTACAGTTTTTCCATTGACATGAATGGGTGATATCTGATTTTCTGTTTGTAGCTCCGCCCACGTGTGCAGGTGGGCCGCGAGACCCCCAGAACATATCAGCCCAGGTAGTGAGGGACCTGCATACAAAGTTTCGTTCAAATCGGTCAAGCCGTTTTTGAATTACAGTGAGAATGGCAGCTTTTAGCATTTTTTCCATTGACATGAATGGGTGAAATCTGATTTTCTGTTTGTAGCTCCGCCCACGTGTGCAGGTGGGCCGCGAGACCCCCAGAACATATCACCCCAGGTAGTGAGGGATCTGCATACCAAGTTTCGTTAAAATCAGTCAAGCCGGTTTTGAATTACTGTGAGAATGGCAGCTTTTTACATTTTTTCCATTGACATGAATGGGTGAAATGTGATTTTCTGTTTGTAGCTCTGCCCACGTGTGCAGGTGGGCCGCGAGACCCCCAGAACATATCACCCCAGGTAGTGAGGGATCAGCATACCAAGTTTCGTTCAAATCGGTCAAGCCGTTTTTGAATTACTGTGAGAATGGCAGCTTTTTACATTTTTCCCATTGACATGAATGGGTGAAATCTGATTTTCTGTTTGTAGCTCCGCCCATGTGTGCAGGTGGGCCGCGAGACCCCCAGAACATATCACCCCAGGTAGTGAGGGATCTGCATACCAAGTTTAGTTCAAATCGGTCAAGCCGTTTTTGAATTACTGTGAGAATGGCAGCTTTTTACATTTTTTCCATTGACATGAATGGGTGAAATCTAATTTTCTGTTTGTAGCTCCGCCCATGTGTGCAGGTGGGCCGCGATACCCCCAGAACATATCATCCCAGGTAGTGAGGGATCTGCATACCAAGTTTAGTTCAAATCGGTCAAGCCGTTTTTGCGTGATCGCGGCACATACACACACACATACATACACACATACATACCTCCAATTTTATATATATAGATTTAGTGATCAAAATGTGTCAGTTTTGAGAATTTATATCTGCTGTTTATATTTTGCACTATATTTGTCTATTTTTCTATAGTTACTGAGGTGACATTGCATATTTTAAATTTATGTGCTTTGACATCTTTGAAAAAACCCCGAAACTCATAAATGATAATTAATGTTTTCTCTGAGTACAGTGTGCTTTGTGTTTTTTTTCAGTTTATTTTATGGTTACCATTATGAATTAATAAGATATTGTGTGTACATGAAAAATGAATGGAAAAAATTGGGGGCGGGGCAATGGTGTGATTGGGGGTGGGGCTAGGGCGGGATTGAAAATTAATAGATGTCCCGCTTTGATAAAAAAAATAAATGGTCACGTTAGTTATAGCCAGTTCCAATAATAATGTTTCCAATAAACAGGGACAATGTAACAAAAGGAGTCAGAAAAGTAGCTGAGCTGTAATTAAGAGACTGACTCAAGTCAATTAAACCAACATATGAGAAGGACCCGTTGTACTGTAATGTAGCTCAGAGACATATAACTCTAAAGAGGGGGGGTTACCCCCTCTTGGGTGAAGAGTTTTTCATCCAATCATAGCGTGATATTTAGTAAAAACGGGTCCAACTCTTGAAGGTGTAAGGTACTTAATAACTGTGTTCAACACTTTAAACGATATTGCTTTCAACGCTTTGAAGAGTACAAAAAATGATTGCATTCAGGTTGTACTAGAGGTGTGAAAATGTACTTAGCTTGTGTGCAAAAATGCAACTTCTCAGGGTCCCGACGCGGCCCCGTTTCGGCGTCTGCTTCAGGAGACCCCGCCAACTGAGAGTGAGATAATTTCAAAATATTTTTGAAATACTCTCAGTTGGCGGGGTCTCCTGAAGCAGACGCCGAAACGGGGCCGCGTCGGGACCCTGAGAAGTTGCATTTTTGCACACAAGCTAAGTACATTTTCACACCTCTAGTACAACCTGAATGCAATCATTTTTTGTACTCTTCAAAGCGTTGAAAGCAATATCGTTTAAAGTATTGAACACAGTTATTAAGTACCTTACACCTTCAAGAGTTGGACCCGTTTCTACTAAATATCACGCTATGATTGGATGAAAAACTCTTCACCCAAGAGGGGTAACTCCCCCTCTTTAGAGTTATATGTCTCTGAGCTACGTTACAGTACAACGGGTCCTTCTCATATGTTGGTTTAATTGACTTGAGTCAGTCTCTTAATTACAGTTCCAATAATAAAGCATAACAGTTCTCATTGGCTTTTAACTTCTCAGCATTCACTGCTTTTCTCTCTGGGGACCTTCTCCCATTTTGCCTAAGCAGTGGGGGTGGAAACAAACAACCCTTCCTGTGCATACAGTTGTTCTATGCCCCACCCAAGTTTCCAAGCCCCCCTTGCTACTTCACGGCAGTTTAGAAGTTTGTTCAGGGAATGGCTAATTTCCCTAGCACTTGTGCTTGGTTCCTGTTTCTTGTCAGCACTCTGGAGCCCTCCCCCAGTACATACACGTACCTAGCTCATTTAGTATTCTGGCTAGAGAAACGTTTGCAAAGAGCAGTGCTGGTGAGCAGTTTTATTACAACTCCATTCCTTCTTCTGGCAAATTATATTCTGGGATATTAGTATTACTCTCCCAGCCCATACTACTGGTATCACAATCATACTCAGTTATTTCCATGCTTTCTGCATTTACATTTTCCCATTCCCTGCCTCCTTCAGGGTAGCTAGAAGAGCTGGCTGGCCAAGCTTCCCTTTAGCCCTCTGTTGCATAACTTTGCCTTTCCCTTACAAAACATTCTGCAAGGTCCCAGTACTTAGCTGTTTGGGGAATTTCGGTTTGTCCTTCTCTGAGTGGCAAAGAGCTGCCTTTCTGTCTCCATGGAGAGAATGTCCAGCGTGGAGCTGTGTGCTGGGCTCCAATCTCCCTTCCAGCCTCAGCTGGGGTTAATTTATTTCCCTTCTGCTTCACCTCTGAAGGCTTACATGCTTGCAGCTTCTCCAGTGTAGCCCCACTCCCTTCTGGGTTGATTCTGTTTCACAGCTTGGTTTTGCAGGGAAACTTCTCTGCTCTTGGGAAAGGAATAATAACAATTAGACTGTGTTTTGGGAGCCCTCCCCACTGGGTTTCCTGGTGGATGGTGAAATGACCAGGTCCCAATTTGTATTAGCCTCGTTCTGCTGTCCTGACTACAGATGCACCCGGGGACACCTCTTTAGAAAGAAATCACACACACACACACACAAATGCACATGCAAATATGCAAAGGGATATCTCTCTCTTTATTCAGAGTACTGCATACACCTTTTATAGTATTTCACATGGGGTCAGTTTTCTCAGCATATGACTGTAGGAAAGACCATATTTGGTAACAGGATGCATAAAAGCAACTAGAAAAAGGTAGCAAACATAAGGGGGGGGAAATAGTTGGGAAGTTTCATTATAGCATATAATACTGTCTTGTCTAAGGTCTACCAATGTTTCTTTTGTAACAAATGTTTCTTATCAAAACATGTCAACTACAGAACAAAATGGGGACACAGAGCCCAGAATACAAAAAGAAAAGACCTGTGGGTTCTTGGCAAAATGATGTTTCAGCAGTTCCTTTTACACAAGCAGGAATAGAAAAACTTACAAAGAATATATGTGCCCCTTCGGATGGCTCTCTTGTTTTAACCCTGGTTGTTTTACTCTGCCCAAAATCGTATTCTCTGGCTGCTGAACTGGCTTAGCTTTAGGGATTGAGGGTTTTAGAGCAGGGTTTTTCCTCATGACAGGGGCTTCCCTGTCACATAATCCACTGATATTCAGTGGTTCATCAGATTGGCTGGTGACTGGTTGGTTAGCTAACGTGCAAAGCCAGATTGACCTGCCCAAAAGGCAAGTCTATATTTAGCTGCTTGGCCTTAGCTAGCCAGCCAGCTGATGAATATCAGCTTGTTTGGCTAAGTCTGCAGTGGCAAACGTTGACCTGGATATTCAATGCCAATGGCCGGTTACAGCTCAGACATTGAATATCCGAGATCATTACAGACTGCAGGAGGTAGCCGGGCTGCACAATGTAAACTTTGTCTAAAGATGCCAGCAAATGCACATATTTGCAGACACGTACAGACTTCACAAAAGAACATGTTTGATAAAAGAACAACATTGGTTAGGGATGTGTATGTGTAAATACTGATTTAGCAATCTACAAGACTGCATGCATGAGAAAAGTCAATTAAGAAGCCCTAATGACCTCTTTTTTGGTGTGTTAGACAGCACCGAGATAAACACAAGTGCCTCCTTAATCACAGGTGGAGACTCCAGGTAGAGAATGACACAAGGACAAGCTCTGTCCCTGTCCCGGCCCCACTGGCAGCCCTCATCCCTGCCCCATCTCCGCAGGCTCCATCTCCATCCCTGCCCCATCCCCATGAGCTCTGTCCCCATCACTGTCCAGTTTCCTTAGACTTTGTGCTCATTTGTACAAGCCTCAACCACTTATGATTTTATATTTAAATCTTGTTATTAAAGTATAAAAAGTGGCAATATTTTGTACAACTGTTTATAAATCACAAATAGAGCCTTCCATTTCTATATGGTTTTGGTACAACCCTCCCAAAGATTCAATTGCCTATGTTTTTACATCATCTGGGAAGGTAATTGGATTGTCTTCAAGACATAGGTGTAGAAGAAAACCTAAACTGTGTAGTGCATGAACAGGAAAATAAGTGTCTATTAAATGTTAGAAATGTTCCCTGATGCCAGTAATGTTAGATGAATCTGTTACAGTAACAGTAAGATGCTTGAGCAGCTGGGCACATGATGGAAGGACGTTGCAGATGACAGACAAGGCACAAATGACGTCATTTAACAGTAGTTCATTGAAATCCAAAAGCAGCTTCTGCAGTACTTTTTTAATCATTGAATTCAGTTGCCAATTGTTTAAGATATGTCACATTATTATATATTGATACTAGTCTCAAGTTTTTAGAGAATGACACAGGGACAAAGTTTGTCCCTGTCCCCCTGGGCTGTCCCCATCCTTGCCCCATCCCCATGGGCTCTGTCCCCGTCCTCTGGTCATTCAGTAACTCCTCCAGGTACAGATGAGCAAGTAGTTGACAGATGGAAAAGGTGTAAATGCTACTCGATAATTTTTTTTAAATATACATGTATTTGCCTTTGTGACATATATACCACATAAGGCCTGAGAGGCAAATGCACATATCTAAGAGCAGTACTTTCTACTTGGATAAGAACTACTGATCATGGTCAGTCAGCAATTTTCAGTGGCAAAGTCCAAATAATGCTGTGTAAATTTGGTGCAGACCACCTCGGTACTATCTGGATGGCACTGAGGCAGGTTTTTTTTACTTGTTTATAGATGCTTGATATACCTCCAATCACATAGGGGATGTTGCTAAGTGGTTGACAGCAAACTTGTAAGAGATAAAAAAATTATAGGAAGAAGATTAGCAGGTGTAGAAGAAAGGATAGGAAGGAAATAGGGGTAAAGTCAGGGACAGGAGGAGGAAAAGGAGAGGGTGACTTAGGAATGAGAACTGAAGAAAAGATGGAGAAGCCATGTATAATGCCCTAAAAAAATATTTTGTCTGCTTTGGACATATATTATCAAATATGAACAAGATTGGTATAAAAAAGGTTCTGATCTTCTTTAACATCAAATGTTAGTGACTATACACTAACGGGCCCATAATCAAAAGACATAGACATCCAAAAAGCATCCTAAATCAGCACTTGGATGTCCTAATCGCCAGGACGTCCAAGTACTGACAATCAAAACTGTCTTTCTGTACATAGTGAGGTGTTCCAACCTCTGTACATTCAGAGCACGAGATGGGCGTGGTGGAGGCATGCTATGGGCAGGCTTTGGGCAGTCTCAAGGGTGGGTTAGACATGGACATCTTGCTGCGATAATCAAACATTTTGCAAGACATCCTGGACAGAACTTATACATTTGGAACTAGACCTGTTTTAGAAGGCTGTAAGTGCCAAAAAGGTGCCCAAACTGCCCAAATGACCACTGCATGCATCAAGATAAGACACTTCAACACTCCCCCTCCCGCTCACAAAGATCAAAATACAAATGTACATACCTGTCTCCAGAAAATCAACACCTGGTATAGGAAAGCCTAGTTGGTCTCCACATAGACAGAGCTTGATAGGTAGGCTAGTGAACCATAGAGAGGAGTAGCAAGTCCCATAATCCACTCTAACCACCACATTCATGGTGGAAAAAGTGAGCCCACCAAACCCCCCCCCCCCAAATCCTACTCTACTGCCATATAAGTGTCACCTGCAGCCTTAAGGGCTATTGGGGTTATAGTCAGGTGGCCAGTCCATTATAGGACTGGCCCCTCCCACATCCAAATGGTCTGGTTCTGGGCATTTGGGACATAGTTGAAATTTTGGTCAAAAATGTGGTATATATGTGGTGGTCTGGGCATCCCAATGGCCTGGACAACCAGATAGAGGATTTTAAAAAAAAATTATTTCTAGACATATGGTGGTTTGCCTTTCAAAAATAGGCATTTTCTTACTGCCAACTTGGACGTCTGACACCATATGTCCAAATTGGATGTAGATGTATGTTTTGAAAATTCCCCTCTTTGTATAATGGCATATATCTTGTTATGCAGCTGGGAGTTCATGAATACTGACAGAAAGCTCCATTGAGTGATTGCAACATTGAGTGATTGCAATTTTTTTTTATAATTTTTATTCATTTTTAAACTTATAATAAGTGTGATAACATATCCATACAAATAACCATAAATATATCACTTAATAATCAACAATGATACATATAATATTCTCTTATCTCCCCCCTCCCCCACCTTATCTATCATATAATCAATACTTATACAACATGTAATAATAAAAATACCCTCCCTCCCACCCCATAATTGAACTTGTAAATTTAAGGGAAACAAGATTTTTCTAATCATTACAATACTGATAGGGTGATTGCAATTTAAAAAAAACACAACGGCAAAGCTAGCACCATATGTTCAACTAGTGCAGGCAGAATTCCCTTTCTAGAAAAAAAAAATTGTAACTGCCACCCTCTTCTCTTAAATGACCTTTGTCTATACTCTGAAGTTATCCAGTTAGTGGCAATATTTACTCTGCATCCAAGTAATTATCTATATAAAGTTAGAATAGTAATAAGGCTGTCCTATCTTTATCCAGTTAGTTTTCCAGATAGCGGGCTGAATATCACTGTTTTCTGGATAGCACTGGCAATCGATGCAGAATCTTCATGGATCACTATCTAGACATAGAGTTTTGTTTTTCAGCTGTGGCACTGGGCATTAAAAAAAGCCACTGACCAGTTCAACAAATTATTTGAGCCATTAAGTTTGGAACAACCAAACCCAGGGCAGGATTAATTCATCGAGGTCCCCTAGGCATACAAGTACACTGGGCCCCCTGCCCCTCCCCGCCCCACCATGCGCCCAGGCGAAACTGTAGGGGTGTTTCCTTATTTACACTAGGCCTCTCTGATATCACCAAGCCTAAACCATTATTTGCAAGAAATCAATCCAGCCTGAACCTGCAAGAAGAGAAAGAAGAAAACATCTTTGCTGTTTCTGCCTGATGCATTCTGGGTATGTACCAGAGCTGTATTCTAGTCAAGGGTGAATCTTGGGGGAGGCATA
The DNA here is from genome assembly GCF_902459505.1 of Geotrypetes seraphini. Lineage (NCBI taxonomy): Eukaryota > Metazoa > Chordata > Amphibia > Gymnophiona > Dermophiidae > Geotrypetes > Geotrypetes seraphini. The sequence goes on along the minus strand of NC_047085.1, from coordinate 205,929,339 downwards.
CTCCTATGCTGTGCTTATCTATCGAAGGCGCCTGTGTCTCCCAGCCTGTATGAGACTTTATACAGAAAGGCTATTCATCTAAGTTCTGTTTCTGGATTGGTCCGGAGAAGTCATCTGACAAGATCCAAGGAAAAAGGTGCTAATTATAATTTAGTCTGTGTTAAGGTGTGGGTGAACTCGCATCTCATCACAGGTATTCTCCACGTACCTCTTTTATAATAATTAAGACCTGAACAGGTACCTCATGTGACTCTCTGTCTGAGAGAGTGAATCGGATTTTAAACAGATCTGAATTCCATCACATCAAGGAAACCTTTGCTGCCAACCTAAATTATAGCTGCTCCAGTGGCTGACGAACACTTGTTCCTGTAACAGAAGGATTTCTATATCTGCTAAGCTAAGGAGAGATGTCTTCCATTTCACCTGATTTTGTGCCAAGGCCTAATTGAATGGTGAGATAAGTTTCAAGTTTTATTAAATTTGATAAATCGCTTATTTCATACTAAGCGAGTAACAGTTTAAAAAATATGATATACATAACCTTAAGAGGGGGTAAGAAGCCTCTAACAGACAGTACAGACGAACTGTGGAACACAGGGGAGGAGCAAAGGTGGGTAAAAGTTACAAATCGCAGTTTCTCAAGAGAGAGGAAAACGAAAAACTAGTAGAGGGAAAAAACGTTAGGATTGGGGTTAAAAAATTGTTCTAAAAAGTTGTTCTAAAAAAAAAAAAAATATATATATATATATATATATTTAAAAAAAACTAAAAAAACTAAAATGTTTTATAATGCTATTGAACTAATTTTTAAAAATATATTTTAAATATTAAAAAAAGCTTTAAAAAGGAATGTTTTTAGGTTGGTTTTAAATAAGTTCAGGTCTTTAATTTCTCTGATGTATAAAGGGAGAGTATTCCAGATAAGAGGGGCCATCACTGAAAATATTTTGTGACGTCTGGTAGCGATGATCTTCAAAGAGGGAACCGTAAGTAGCTCTTGTGTTGTGGATCTTAGGGATCGAATCGAGTTATATGGGATTAACAATTGGTCTATGAATTGAGGTTCATTATTGGATAAAGTTTTAAATGTTAGAAGTGATATTTTGTAGTTTATTCGTTGGTTGATGGGAAGCCAATGTGAGTCTATTAAAAAAGGTGTTACGTGATCATATTTTTTGCCGTTGTGGATAATTTTAATTGCAGTATTTTGAATTATTTGCAAGCGTTTTTTTTCTTTTTGAGTAATGTTTAGTAGGAGTGAGTTACAGTAATCTAATTTGGATATGACTAGAGAGTGTATTAAAATATTCAATGATTTCGGTTCAAGGAATTTGGACATAGAACGAATTAAGCGTAAACGATAAAAGCAACTTTTTACTACATTACTGATGTGCTCATGATACGAGAATTTGTCATCGATAGTAACTCCTAGTAGTTTTAGTGAGGATACTATCTCAATTGGTGTATTGTTTATTAGAAAAGGCGCTGATAGTTTTAGTCCCTGCTTCATTGGAAAGAATAAGGCTTTGGTTTTTGTAATATTTAATGCTAATTTGTTTAATGAAAGCCAATTTTTTATTTTTTCTAGTTTTTGATTAATTAGGAATATTTCGTTAGAGTTTTCAGGATTGAGTCAGCTGAATATCATCAGCATAAGCGTAAGTAGTGAAACCTATAGATTGACTTAAACTAAGAAGGGGTGAAAGAAAGATGTTAAACAGCAGCGGAGATAGAATGGAACCCTGAGGGATTCCATAACTATGTGAGAATGATTTAGAACTTTCATTATTGAAGAATACCATTGAAGATTGGTCGGATAAAAAAGAAGTGAACCACTGTAATGATGTATCACGAACGCCTATGTTTTGTAGTCTGTCTAATAGTAATGAGTGGTCAATGGTGTCGAAAGCTGCTGAGAGGTCGAAGGAAAAAAGAATAACCAAATTGTCAAGATTATAAATGATTTTTGTGGTAAGACCTATTAATGAATATTCAGTATTATGATTTTTCCTAAAACCGGTTTGATTGGGATGTAATATATTTGTAGATTCAACAAAGTTAGACAACTGATTGAATACCACCCTTTCGGTGATTTTCGCTAAAAAAGGGATGTTGGCGATAGGGCGATAGTTCGCGGAGTCCTCGTGACTAATTTTGCGATCCTTTATTATAGGAAGAATTACGGCCGATTTCCATGCATTGGGTAGAATCCCAGTAAGAAGACTTTTTTTAATGAATGAAAGTATAAAGGGTCCAAAACAAGAAAAATGTTTCTTTAGAATAACCGGAGGAATGATCTCTGATGGAGAGCTTTTTAAGTTTATTTTTGGATGATTTGTTTAATATTTGTCAATGTAGGTATATTGAAATTTGAACATTTGGCGCAGGGGAGTATAAGTTTACTTGAAGTGTCCGAAGGGTCGATAGCTGGGTTAGAGTCAAAGTGCTCTCGTATTTTCATAATTTTGTCGCAAAAAGCCTCGGCTAAATCTTGTGCTGAAAGGACTGTTTTTTTGTTATCCCTTTGTGATTCGGGAGTGAAAGATTTAACGATCACAAATAATATTGAAGAATTTTTGGCCGTTTTAATTTTATTAGAGTAAAAAGATTTTTTTGAATTATTAATTTTATTTTTAAAGAAGAGTGATTGCTCATTGTATAGATTCAGATTTTCAGTAGTTTTATTTTTACGCCATTTTCTTTCAAGGGATCTGAGTTGTCTTTTGATCAAAGAGAGTTCTGGTGAGTACCAGGGGTTTTGAACATTTCTGCTAAATATGGTTTTATTGATGAGGGGAACTTCATTGTCCAGTAGGAGCTGAATTGTTGTGTTCCAGGTGATTAGTTGTTCGTCAAGAGGGTCGGTCTCTGGAATAGGGGGTCTTGAAAGAAAAAATGAAGAGACCATTGAAAGTTCTAATTTAGTGAAATCTCGATAGGTTATATTCTTGGATGAAGGAATAGTTACTTGCTTCTTTTTTAAAAGTAAGCTACATGAAATGATGTGATGGTCTAACCAAGGGACTATTGAGTTAAGTATATTAAAGTATAAAAAATGGTCGCTGTTGGGAATGAATATCATATCCAAAATATGACCCGCCGAATGTGTTGAATCTTGGATGAGAGGCCGCGTGAGCGGACCGCTGGGCTGGATGGACCTCTGGTCTGCCCCGGCGGAGGCGACTACTTATGTACTTATGTACTTATGTACTTAAAGTTTTAATGTAAGTTCCAAATTCGTTGGTAATGGGATTTATGGTTTCGTCGAAGTGGATGTTAAAATCACCTAAAATCAGAGGATGTTCGGTAGAGGAGCAGAAATCAAAAATCAAGTTTTGTAGAAGAAATAGATTGTTCTGTGTGATTGGAGGGGGAGTGTAGAGTAGTAGAATGTCTATTTTTGGATTAATGTTAAGTTGAACTTGAAGAAATTCGATTGCTACACTACCAGTGGAATGGTCTATAGTTTTTATAGTATTATCTAGGTAGATTATAGCTAATCCACCCCCTTTTCGTTTGTGGCGGTGATTGTACACGAATGAATAGTTTGGAGGGCAGCAATAGGACAGATAGGCTTCTTCGCCTTCTGTTAACCATGATTCTACTATACTTATTATCTTATCAGCTGGGGTTAGATAAAGTATCCTATTGTGATATAGGATAAAGCTTGTAAAGCTACTCTTGGTGATAATTGTAATAGATTGCTGCTAATCCGGAATAGTTATTATAAGGAATTGTTTAGTGTGTGTAAGAATTAGTTACTTATTTATCTAGCAAGTGTGTTGTGATAATTATGTACTGAGTTTCATATATGTAATCAGATATTTTGTGAACAATAATTAGTTATTGCTGCTGGCTTGTGAATTATATTTTTCTATTTTCATAATAAAAGTATTTTTTATTAGCCTGGGTCTGATCGTGTAAGTAGGCTAAGAAAGCTGAACCTGGATGAGATATTATGGTCTTCCCTAGAAACTAACAGGCACGTATTTGTTTATGTAACTGATAAGTGGACTGTAAATCTTTCTACAGAAACAGGAAACTACATCAGAGGGAAGCTTTGGGCAAGCAGCACCGCTTGCAAAATTACAGTTTCCATTGCCTTTCTTACCTGCATTACTTGCTTGTCTTACTTTCCGTCAATGGGGGGCCGCGTTGCTGATTGGGGGCCCCATGTTGCCGATCGAGGGGCCCGTGTTGCTGTTCGGGGGGGGAGGGGGGGCTCACGTTGCCGATCGATGCTGGAGGGGCCCATTGCCGTTTGGAAACAACAATGTTGATGTTCTCCTTCATCGGGCCCCCCTGACCATTTTGGGCCCTAGGCATGTGCCTACTTGGCCTATTGGTTAATCCTGCCCTAACCAAACCATGTCTAGAACCCGCCCTCTTATAGTCTATGCAGCCCACAGCATCTACACATATACCTTGTAAAATCAGTATTCACATGTGTATGCCAAAATGAAAGCTTCCAAAATGAACTCTATACTTTAACAGCTCTCTAGAATAATGGCCCATGAAGTGGTGTCCTTGAGTTTTCAAAATATGTAACCATACAGCTATATTTAGAAGAACCACCCAAGGTGCAGGTCACTCTTCTGGCATTAGTAGGCTGTACTTAGCTAACGAGTGCCAAATATTACATCCAATACAATCTGTATTTATATACCGCCAATTCCTTCATGAAATTCATAGAGGTTTATATAAATAATTATGAAGATAGTGTTAATACTGATGATGCCATTTTTAACTTTTTTTTCTTTTTCATTTCTGTATTTTCTGTGTACTTTTGGGCATTTGCCAACACATAGTTTCCGCAGCAGTAATGCTAATTTTCCTGAGAATAGCCTGAATAACCCTTCAACACATTATTTTCAACGAATGCTTTCGTTAACATGCATTTTAGATGGTCGTTGGTGCTAACAGCCATTGATACATAGGGGCTCATTTTCAAAGCACTTAAACATACAAAGTACCATAGGTTTCTGTGGTACTTTGGGTGTCTTAAGTGCTTTGAAAATGAGCCCCATAGGCTCTTTGGTCAACAGTTTACAGTACAGTGCACCTGCGTTTTGCTTGGCTCTTTCAATGTGGTTTATAAAAGGGCACTAACAGTTATGATGAATTCTAATGGTCTCTGTGTCACGGTGATTAGATAGCTAATGGATAACTGTATCACTCTGGCTTGAAGAATCTGGATTAACTCAGCTCTGTTTTGAAATGCTGCACTTTATCATAATATCCTAAGACAGAGTACAAAAAAATCAATGGTTGTAGATCTACATCTATCACAACTTCCAGAACCCCCTCTGCAAATATCAGCCTGAGGAAGCCGGTCTAATTGCCTGCTCTCCTCATATGGCTCCTCTCAACACCTTGACACTGCTTGGTGACATTAAAATAGATTTTTCAGTCTCTGCTCAATGCATCATCTATAGGTGAGAAAATAAATCAACCCATTCATCTGGTGGTATTCATGACAACTAAGGCTATCCCAGTGCTCTCTGGTTTGGAAAATTTCTTCAAACAGAAGAGTGTGCTGTGTGCTAAAAGAAACAGGTCTATTATATGGTTTAATAAACACACTAAATAAAAACAATTCAATGGATCATTAACTATTTGAGTTATTGTAATACTATCTCTGAAATGGAAAACAGGAAAACTCCAACCTGGAAAGCTTTTCAGTTGAGATATGTAACATATGACATATGCCAATCTCACCAAATCTTAATACTGTATGAGTATGATTTGCCTAATATAATTGTAGCAGATTATTTAGAAAGTATAATAAATATATTGTGATGTTAAGGTGACAATATGCACCCTACAAAGAAAGACTGAGTGATCAATGATGTCACTAGTACTCAACATGCACAGTTTCCTGGTTTCTCCAATCAATCTGATATTATCTACATTAACTGGGGTAGATTCCAGGATAGACTGACAGTGTGCTGGCAGCTTCCTTTATAGATGTATTCAAAGAAACCAAATTCGAAGACTAGAATGCACTGGTCTTTTTAAAGACCAGAGCTCTGAGTTCTCTGAATGTTTCAGCTACTATGGCTTTGAAGGCGGCCATACTTGTTTTTGCTTCCTGGGTGATGATGTGATGTGACGTTGAACAAAGCTTTTTCAATTAGTGTTTGGCTACTGTGCCATCGCTCATTAATTTCTCATTCTCTTGTTCCTTACAAATCACACATGCTCACATACTAAACATCTTCAAATACAAAACAGTATCATATATATGTTCATTTATCTTTTTTCTTTGTTTTTTCTAAGGGCTTCAGAAGTGCCAGTTATTAGCCAAGTGTTTTCAATGGCTAAGAACATTAGTGTGGCATTGGCCTCCTCATTAGCCCCGCAATTTTTATGTAAGTAAATCAAATGTTTTAAAGTGCTCAGTGCTCTAGATTGCATCAATTTCATACGATTATTATAATAAAAAGCTGATAAAAGCTAAAACCTATCTTTGTTTTGCTGTTTTGTTCACATTGGGAAGGGACCTGTCATTGCGACATGTTTCGTCCGAAGGCGGTTTCAAGAAAAGTCCCCCCTTCTATATTTACTCTACACCTTCCCGATCTGCTCGTTGCTTGTAAGCCAAGATGCTAAACATGACATCATCACATAGAGTAACTTATGAAGTTGCTTGCGTTCATGCAGCCACAGAGTTTTCAGGAATCATACGAGTTACTCTACATGTTTTGAGACTTTTATTTTATTTCGCGTCATAAAGGAGTTTCAGTGCTATCTAGTGGATTTTCATCTGTGCCCCTGAGGCAGGCTTTGTTTCAGAAGCCGAAACACGATCGTGTCAGGTCTGGAAGGATGTTCAAAGAAAGACTGATTATAATATATGTTCAGTGTTTCAATGGATGATTGTATTCAATAAACTCACTTTTATCTCAGGCTGACGTGTACTGTCCTTCTCCCCACTTTTCATTGTTGCTATATTTACCGTGGGGTACTTTGCCTTGTTTTCTTGGATTATACATATCCTTCCTGCAAAGACACCACATTGACTTTCAGCCTCTGAAGTTCTAACAATACTATGTCTGTGCTTAATAGGATGTTTTGGACCCTTAACATTCCAAGTCAAAATACCAAGTTTATACCATCTCTTTCAAGTTTTCCATCTACAATTGTGTTTTCATTTTCTAATCAGAGACTAGGATCTCCAAAGTCCGGCTCTCCCCTCCTTTTCCTTCCATTACATCTTCTCTCTGGCTTTAAATTTCCCCTCCTGTAACATTATCCAAATGCAAACTCCTATACTCAAACATACTCCCACAAACCTTGGGCTGCCCTCCCAGACCTACCATTGCAATCTCTTCTCTGCTTCTCTCTCATCACTGCTGCCACTTGGCTCAGCTCTATTTGTCTCAGGGAGCCTTCTTATGGGTGGATCCAGCCTTTCTCCATCCACACCAGCAGCTTTCAGAAGGACCACTCATTTGAATCTACTTCTATCATCCAGGTGTGCTCAGGAGACTATATGGTTTTCCACCTGCACAGCATCCAGAGTACTATCTGTCCCCATGTGCTCCCAGACCTTACTGTTGCTTCTTTACTGAATCCCTGGAGAGTCTCTATGATTGAGTTCTTTGGGACACAGCCAGTGTTTCAAAGGCCTGCCAGCCCCCTGCCTCTATCACAGTTAAAAAAACAAACTATCAAAGTGGTCACCAATTTCTGCCTGTTCATGAGCACAGTACAAAATCCCTTCTTTGGCCTGAAGGTAGTACCGTACAGCTTTATCAACATTGCCCTTGGCCTCCCATCCAAGGAACTACAATACCTGGAGCAATGTTGCCCGACTCTTAGATCTCCTGAAGAGCAATTACAATGGACCTATAGATATGTGAGCCCTATGACATCTTTGGGATTACTAAGGGGCCCTTTTACTCAGCTGCGGTAAGCACTACTGTATACGTACCGTAGCTTAAATAGTTTACAGCAGATTCAGAACACTAAGGCCAAGCTGATCTTCGCAAAAAGCAAATTTGATCATGTTTCCCCACTTCTGTCCAAACTTCACTGACTTCCAGTAATTTCCAGGGTCCATTTTAAATGCGCCTGCCTAGCTTTTAAGATCCTACACGGCATCCTCCCTCCCCTAATTCCACTATCTTGGAACTCCTTGAGTCCTGATACCACCAGATCCACCCACAAACTTCCCCTCACTAAAAGTTATCCTTTATGCGGGAAAATTAGGGAAATCTCTCTTCTTCAGAATCACTGAGTTTTGGAATAACCTTACTGCCCCACTACGGAATGTAAGCTCCTTCCAACTATTCCGAAAGCATTTGAAAACTAGACTATTCACAAAAATATAATGCTCTCTTCTCCCCTATACTTAACCTCCAACCCCATTATGCTGTTCATTCCTTACATTAAGCTCTTGTAAACCGTGCCGAGCTCTATAATTATGAAGAGGATGCGGTATATAAACGTGGAGGGGCATAATCGAAAGGGACGTCTAAGTCCGTTTACGTCCATCTCGTAAGTCGTCCAAAGTTAAAAAGATTTTTTTTTGAAAGATATGTCTAACTTTTTTTTACTTTTGAAAATCGTCTAATTATACGTCCTGCCGATCTGATCGTCCATGCCACTAAATCTTCCATCTTTATACCACATTTCCATCCAACTTTCTGTCAAAGTCCAAAACGCCTAGAACAAGCCCTGTTGGATGTGGGAGGGGTCTGCAAAGTGATGGACTGCACACCCAGACATGCCACCTAAATAGTGAGATACCTTACAAGGCACTGCGGTAAACTTCACAAAAAGGGTTCCATGGCTTCTTCTCACTACAGCTCCCTTATAGGTGACGGTGAGCCCCCCAAACCACCTCCAGAATCCCCTAGACCCACTTATCTACCATCCCAATAGCCCTTATGGCTGCAGGAGCCACTTATATGCCAGTAAAAAAGGGTTTTGGAAGTGTATAGGGCAGTGCACATGTTTAAGTATCAATGCAGTGATTACAGGGGCTTATGAGCATGGGTCCTCCTCTCTATGGGTCTCTAACCCACCCCCAAGATGACTTAAGCTGCCTCTGGGCTGGACGACTAGGCTTTCCTATGCCAGGCGGCCAGGTGATGATGGTCTGGAAGCTGAAATTTAAAGTTGTGAATAAAATTTTTATGGTGGTGGGGTGGGGGTTGGTGATCACTGGGGTAGTGTGGGGGGGTCTGTGTTATATGTTTGCAGTACTTATCTGGTGAGTTTAGGTGGGTTTTTGTGACTTAGACCATGTTTTACATGGTCTAAGTCACAACGTCCATGTTCCGTCGATCCTGGGCTGTATAACTTTCGGTTATACATGCTGTACGACTAAGTCTAAGCCAGCCCACGTCCTGCCCATCTCCCGCCCTCGACACGCCTCCCGAAATGCCCTGTTTAGCTTTGGACATTGAGCGGCATTATGAAGGCCTAGGTCGTTTAGAAATATGTCCAAAACCCGTTTTTATTTTCGGCTCTTGGACGTTTTTGAGAAATGTTCGTCCAAGTGCCGACTTAGGCAGGTTTTTGGACGTTTTTCTCTTTTGATTATGAGCCCCTTAAGGTTTAGTTTAGGTTAGTTTAGCATTCTGTGGTAAGTTCTAAATTTGCACATGTTAAAAAATATTTTAAAATTTTTGGCAGAGGTAAGTCGGCTAGTGCATGTTTAGTACGTGATTCCTAAGTGCCCATATTCTATAACCATCGCCTAAAAGTTGGGCGCTAATTAGTGTGCGCTAAGTTTGATTCTGTAAAATTTAGGTGCCCATTATAGAATCGTGCTTAGGCATCCTAATTTTAGGCACACCCTATTTATGCCAGGGTTTTCTTCGCCTAAATACCTGCACCTAATTCACAAAGAGACTCCTAACTCAAAAACACAACATGATCTACCTTAACCACACCCATTTTGGGCAAGGCGCCTACTTTTTGTAGAATTGAGTTTTTCGAGTTAGGCGCCTAACTTTCATTTAGGTCCAATTAAAACTAATTATGAGTTGTGAAGTGCGATATTGGCACTGATTAAGCCTACTGAGCAATTAAGTTGGGTGCCGATATCGGTGCCTAACTTCAGGCAACATTTATAGAATCTGGGCCCAATTACATACAAAATAGATCAGCGTATCGCAAACTGTGTGCTACGGTACACAAGTGTACCACAGCGAGATTCCGGGTGTGCCGCAAGATGCCGACGAGGAGAGGCTCTGGCACTGGCTGACTGCCTACAGGATGCGCCTCTCACAGCGAGAGACACATCCTGTAGGCAATCAGCCAGCACTGGCCCCTCTTCTCCTCGTCGGTGCCTCTCCTCTCCTCTGTGCCTCTTCTGCTCCAGCACCCACACCTCCACCGGCAGCTCAGGGCCCCATCTAGAGGGCCTTTGCGCATGCGCAAACATCAACGTGATGATGTTACGCATACGTATGACATCATCACGTAGACATCCGCGCATTTCTGAGTGCCCTCCAGGGCCCAGCGTTTACTGTGCTGCCAAGTACAAAAGTTTGCAGGACACTGAAATAGATGTTAGTAAGTGCACTTTCACTACCTTTTTTTAATGGCTAAACATTAATGGCAATATTAGTGTATGGCCATTAATTCAACAAATGGAAAATCAGTCATTTTATTGTTGCATTAACAATGGCCTTAGTGTGCAGAAAAAATCTGTATGAGGGTGCATTAAAGCCACGTTTTACCATATCTTAGTAAAAGAACCCCAAAGATCTTTATACTGCAATAACAGGATCAATCCTTTAAATCTGCTATTTCTCCTGAAATGACCAGATTGCTTTTTTCAAATCAGAGTGTTGACTCCTCCCATCTCTCATACCTCACGTAGCCACTCGGTTTTCCAGCTCCTCAGCCCTGAGAGTAATTAAATCAAATCTATTAGTGACTTCTTAAGATTGAGTTGTGAATCTTCAGCAAGTCTTTAGGTATTTCCACTTGGAAACCTTTAAGTTCAGCTAATATGTGAAAGTTTGTGTCAGTACAATCTTCACCCACCAGGATCCCTTGTGCTTTCTCATGGGCCTCCATCAAGTTTTCACCAGGCTCAGACACTTCTTGATAATAATCTGATTTGGCCTGTCTTCTCCACTGTATTTCTTGTCCGCCTCGATTTTATAATGCTAAAGGTGAGAAATCAATAACACACACTATATCATATGTGGTAAATCTCTTAATAAAGGTGTTTAATAAATCTTACTAAATAAATTAATGGATCTAACTTGCTGAATTGATGGAGTCATAGCAAGGAGCATCTGCTGCTACTTGCCCCACTTTTCTCAAATTTTAACCCCATTACTATGTCTATCTAGCCAAGCCATAGCAATGACAGCCCTAACTCAGGGGTCACTGGTCCTCCAGAAACCAGTATATGTGTCCCATTTTATTATTGTTTCCATGGCACCCCCATCCCAAAAATGTCCTAAAGAGCAGAAGTCAGGTTTGGAAAACAATCGCAGGAAATTTACAGTACTGTATACTGCTTTAGTACTCTATACCAGGGAGAAAATATTTTATCAAAACTGTTTAAAAATGATTTCTAAGAGGGTACTTACAAGCGAAGGCAGTGGATATCTGCTAGAATCATTACATCCCGAGATATAGCTCTATATTTGCAACAAGTCACAAAGAATTTTCATATTATATAGTTTTGTATCTTTTAAAAGTATGTACTCAGTTTAACTAATGCTTCGAGAGAAGTGAAATTACAATGAGACCGCAGGGGAACTGCATCAGTGCCAGTAAATGACTCTATTACACTCTGCATATTAGAATGAGATTTTAATGGTGGACCACTTATAACAAACAGATATATCCACTTCACTATAAGTGCTCTATTCTATGATACTCGTTCGCATTCTTCAATAACTCTCCAGGAGTATCACCAGCTATAATGAGTTCATCTTTATTTCAGATACTGTAAGCTTTACCTACATAGTCCTACACTTCTAAAAATGTGCATTCACTTCGCTAGTCACTTCATATAAAGTGGAAAAGAACATTTAATATGCCTGTTGAAAATAGCCATATGAATAGTTCAGGCATTTATTTTTACATTCTACCCTTTCTAACTTTTAAAGATACTTTTTATTTTCTAAAATCCTAAAATTTAGAACCACATTGCAATCTGAGTCCTTCCCTTCTGTTCATTGCTTCTTACTTTGCTCTTTAAGGTAATTTCTTAACCCAGAAGCAACTTTCACATACAGATATGAAAGTCTGTGGCTTTGCCCCTTTTGAGAAACTGTCATTCTTTCCTTTCTTGTAAGCTGAAAAGCACCATGGGTAGTGAAATACAAGCCATGAAGGAAGCTGGAGAGCTGACAGAGAATTAAGATATATTATATGTGGTTTGGTGAAGATCCCTGATGCAGCCGGGAGGCGAAACGGAAAGTCCCTGTCAGATTGGATCTTGAGCTTGAACTCTGAAGCGAGGATGTATGCTGGAGTTGTGCCATGCCTATTGTAATTATGGTTTATCAGAACTTGGACCTGGAATGCAGCTAAGAAGTTTTGGAATATTATTCGGATGTGCAGGGTACAATTGACCTTTGCCTGCCGTTCTGTTTTTTAAAGATAAAATACGGTAGTATTATTGGAAGAAAGAAGAATATGTGAAAATAGGGATTTTTTTTTAAACCATGAAGTATAACTGAGATCTTTTTCTCCCTTTCTAACTTTACCCGTTAGGGGTGGTCTTGAGACTATGGGCTCCTTTTACTAAGGTGCACTAGCGTTTTTAGCGCACGCAGGATTTTAGCGTGCGCTAAACCCGCGCTACACTTCTAGAACTAACGCCAGCTCAATGCTGGCGTTAAGGTCTAGCGGGCGCAGCAATTCAGCGTGCGCTATTCCACACGTTAAAGCCCTAACACACCTTTGTAAAAGGAGCCCTATAAATTTGGACATTTGGAGGTTGTCAACCCCATAATAGTGAATGTGTATTTCTAGTAGTAGAAGGTATGTAAATGAGAGAACACACTGAGGGCCTGATTCTGTATAGGACGTCAGGCCTCAGCAGCCGTCTAAGCAGCTTTTGAGAATCACAAACAGGCATAATATATAGAATCGTGTCTGCCCTAACCCCATCTAATCCCGCTTAACCACCCGATTCTCTAACCGGCATCTATGTCACAGGCGCTGGTTAGAGAATCGCATTGCCACTGAGCTGATTGCGGCAAGGGAATCTACCTGCTGCAATCAGCTCAGTGGCAACTTCAGTGGCAGGGAACCCCTGAAAGCGTCCCATGAAGTCATTTTTTTAACCCCCCCCCCCATATAAAAAATATTTTAGTAACATAGTAAATGATGGCAGATAAAGACCTGAACGGTCCATTCAGTCTGCCCATTAGTTATACCCATTAAAAAATACATGATTAAATTACCTTGTCTCTTCTTTAATATTCCTGGTAATTTTATTTATTTATTTTTTATAGCCTGTCCTCCCCAGACAACTCAGGATGGGTTATAGTTTAACATTCACTGTGTTATACGAGGGTTACAACCTTTTCAAACCCATGCTAGCGCTAATCCAGTGGTTCCCAACCTTGTTCTGGCAGACCAGCAGCCAGTTGGGTTTTTGTGATAACCCTAATGAATATGCATGAGAGAGATTTGCATATAATGGAGGAGTCAGGCATGCAAATCTGTTCCATGCATACTCATTAGGGCTATCCTGAAAACCTGACTGGCTGATGGTCTTCCAGGATAGGGTTGGGAACCACTGGTATAAACAAAAAAGACTTTTCCTCTCTCTGTTAGGTCCTAGCTCATGCTTGCAGTCTAACACCAGCTCTGGCAGGATACACATGTGAAATCTGACATATTGTATTCACAAAATAAAAAATAAAATTATTTTTTCTACTTTTTGTTGTCTGGTCTTTATTATTCAAATCATGTTGGTCCCAGGCTCTGGTTTCTGTTTGTCTTCTGTTAACTCACTCGTTAGGGTCTCCTGTCCATTTGATGTTTTCTTCTTTATCCGTGCTCACCATCCATCTTCCATCTCTGTACCTTCTCTTCAACTGCCATATCCAACATTTCTATTTCTTTCCCAGTCTACTATCTCTCTCTCTCTCCCTGCCTTTTGCCCTGGGTCAAATCTCTCTATTCTCCTCCATACAGCATCTCACCCTTCTTCCCCTCCATTATCATGTGCAGCATTTCTTTCTCCCTGCCCTCCAACATTTCTCCTCTCTTCTTCATGCATGTCTCCCCTCCACCATATGCAGAATTTCTCCCTCTCAACCCTTTCTACCTCTTTGTTGCATCTCCTTTCCTCTTCTCCAGCCCATGTCTAACAATTTTTCCTCTAACCCCCATGTACAGAAGCTTTCCATCTCTTCCTCCCATTCCCCCCGTGAGATTTGACATTCTCTTTGGGCCTCCAACGGTAGCAGCAGTGGTGACAGTGGCCGACCATTAGAAGCAGCATCAAACGGGCTGTTTGCAACCTGCTCTGCTAGGGCTTCTCTTTGCCATGTCATCAGTGACACAACAGAGGGAAGGTCCCAACGACCAGACCCCAACATGCCTGTTTGGAGCTCTGACTCTAACTGCTGACCACCATCACCGCTGCTGCTGCTTTTGAAGGCAGGCCCGGAGGTATGTGAGTTCTCTCTTTGTTGGCAACCTTCACTTACTTCTCTGCCAGCATCGGGCCTTCCTCTCTGCTGGTCCCGCCTACTTCCTGCTTCCATGAAGGCAGAACCCGGCAGAGAGGAAGGCCCGACGCAGGCAGAGCAGTGAAGTTCCCAGACTATGTTGTTGACCCCGGGAGCAGCCCCTCATGGTCTGCACCCAGGGCAGGCCATCCCCCTACCTCCCCTTGGTACGCCACTGGATATATAGAAACGTAGGAACTCATTTTCTAGAAAGAAAAACATCCAAAATGTGGCAGATAGACATTATTCTCGGCCAACCATTCCAATTCACTATTTTCAAAATCCATTTTCTAGATGGACTTCTATGCTGTTTGTCTAAATCTCAAGGGCACATATTAGAAGCATGGCATGGGCGGGACTAGGGTGAGCTTATGACTTGGATGTTTTTTGCCATAACCGAACATTTAAGAATATGTCCAGGGCAAAATTTAGTTGTCTGAGGCTAGACCTCTTTTAACAATGAATAAGTGCCGAAAAGGTGCCCAAAATGACCAGATGATGACTGAAGGGATGTAAGCATGAGCCCCCCACACTCTCCCAGTGGTCGCTGACCCCCTCCCACCCTCCAAAGATATATGACTGATTCATCTCTTATAGCCAGCAAGCAGGTTTCTGGAGTAGCCTGGGTCTACAAGTCCTGGGCATTAAGTCCCGGATTTTATGTAGGACACCGACGGACATCATATAAAGAATCGTGCCTAAGCCCATCTACAAAGAACCCGATTCTCTAACCGACGTCCATGTTACAGATGCCGGTTAGAGAATCGGGTTGTTGCTGAGCTTATCGCAGCAAGGGATCTCCCTGCTGCGATAAGTATAGCGGCAACCTGTCCCCATCCCCACGTAGATTGCCGGCAAGAGAGATGCCCAATCCCTCCTGCTGGAACCCCACCACCCCCTGTAGATCGCCAAGACCGGACCCCCCGCCCCCACTAGAAACCCTCAAACCCCCTCAGACTCCCCCCGATCCCTCTCTAACCTTTCTCGACAGTCGGTTGGGCCCTCCCTCTGGCTGGCTGTTAGGCCCGCCTCAGCGTGAATGGCAGGCCTGCCCCTTCCTGGTACATTGTGGGATGCACCAGGGAGGGGCCTAAGGCCTGATTGGCCCAGGCACCTAAGGCCCTGCCCATAAGAGGGGCCTTAGGCACCTGGGCCAACTGGAATATTAGGTTAGAGGGGGTGGGGGGATTTCAGGCTCAGCGATCTATTGGGGGGTTAGCAGGAGGGATTGGGCATCCCTCCTGCTGATGATCTACAGGGGAGGGTTTCTAGCAGGAGGGATTAGGCATCTCTCTTGCCGGCAATCTATATGGAGGGGTGGGGGGTTCCAGATTGGGCATCCCTCCTGCCGGCGATCTACAGAGGGGTGTGTGTGTTCCAGATTGGGCATCCCTCTTGCTGGCGATCTACAGGTGGAGGGGGGGTGCCGGGCAGGAGAGACTGGGCATCCCTCCTGCTGTGATCATTGGGGGGGGGGGAGACGGGCGTCTACTAAACTTATCACGGCAGGAAGATCCCTTGCTGTGATAAGCTCAACGTCCGCGTCTACTTACAATGTAGGCCTGCTGGTCTAGGGAGATGTGTGTACGGCCGCCTAGGTCTGCCTAAGGCTACTTCTGGGCCAAACCACGCTTAGCCTTTGGCGAGCTTAGGCAGGCTTATGCGCCCTCCCAGGCTCCCGGAGGCGCTTCCAATGTAGGCGGCCTGCCTCAGGAGGTTTTTTTAAAAACAAACAAATATGCATCCCGATTGGCTGGTTAGACAGTGGTAGGACGCCATATAATAATCCCACAAATGTGTTGAGTGAGTAAAGGACTGTGTCTATAAATGCTGAGAAATCATTATTTATCCACCGAAAGTGACAAAAACCCACTCATATTAAAAAATATCAGCTCAGAAACCTGTGAAATAAATGCATGTCGGAGATGAGCACGAAAGAGTTCAAAAACCTATCAAAAATGTGTGTAATGTGAATCTATAACTATGAGAAAACATCATTTGAAAAAGATGTTGTTGGAAGATTGACATAGATGACTTTGGGGCTCATTTTCAAAGCATTTAGACTTACAAAGGTTCATAGGTTGCTATGGAACTTTATAAGTTTGAGTGCTTTGAAAATAAGCTTCTTTGTGTCTGCCGAATTAATAACGAACTGAAAAAACAAAGAAAAATTTGCAATAAAATGCTGACAATTGTATAAAACATGATAAATATTGAGCCTATTTCTCATGTAAAACTGATTATGGGGCCCAAAATCAAAAAACATAAATGTCCAAAAAACATCCTTAATCAGCATTTGGACATCCTAATTACCAGGACGTCCAAGTGCCGATAATTTAAATCATCTTTGCTGCCTGCATTGGTGTTGGCTCTCCTTCTGATGTCACTTCCTAGGGGCGGGACCCAGAAGCGATGTCAGAGGGGGAGCCGACGCTGGCAAGAACAGCAGGTTGGAGTTGCTGCTCGCACTGATGAAGCGACAGAGGTACGTGGGGAGAAAGTGAATACGCACGCGTGGCAGGGGAAGGAGTGGAGGAGGAGGAGGGTGCCGGCGCCCTCACCAAGACGCAGCCTGGCGCCAGTTTTGATCGATGAAGTGGTGAGGATGTATGAGGAGCATGGTGGGTCTGGAATATCTGGATGTGAAGCAATGATATGAACACCCCTGACGCAGGGATTTGATGCGAAACGGAGGGTTCCCCGTTGGGTGTAAGGACTGCCTGGCCTGGATTTGGAGGACATTAGCAGCTAGGTTATTTTTTTCTTGCTTTTGCTGTGGATGTTATGAGCTGGACTATACTGCCTTTTGTTACATTCACCCACTGACTTTCATCTGTATTAGGCGTGCCGTTTGATACCACCTGGCAGGCTACTTTAGTTGCCTTGCTTTCTTGGACTATTTTTCAGCATTTACACATAAACAGCTTTTGTAGGAGTGGAGTTTTTTTAGCCAGATGAAGCTGAACTGAGGCCTTTTTCTCCACTTCTTTTCTTTTTCCTTTTTCCCTTTCTCTTTGGGGGGTGTGAATGTTGTGGGTTGTAAGTAAGGTCTTGTAGTGTTGCTGGGTGTGTGTATCGTTTGTCCGTGTGGGGCTTGTTTTTGAGTGAATAGTGGACAGCACCCCGCAACCCCCACCCCTTTACTACACAAACCATCTCTGTTTGCATTCCTGTTCAGGTTCCTCTTACATATCACATATGGAGTTTCTATTTATAAAGATTCCAGAAGTTCATTGCTTACAGAATTAATATCCTTCTTGAATTTATTCAGTGGGTTCTCAGTCCAGTTCTTGGGACAGGCTCAGCCAGTTTTCCCCCCCAGAATGTGTAAGATATGTTTGCACATACACTTCTCCCTCCGTATTCGCTGTGATAGGGGATTAACACAGTGTTCTTCAACCTTTTTACACCCGTGGACCGGCAGAAAAAAAATAATTATTTTGTGGACCGGCAAACTACTAGGACTAAAATTTAAAAATCCCGTTTCCGCCCCATCTCCGCGAGCTCGGTCCCCACAAATCATCTGATCCCATCCACACAAGCCTCAGTTATGATTTTATATTGAATGTATTTTATTAAAGTATAAAAAGAAACAATATTCTGTAGAATTGTCATTTTATAAATACAAATAATACAGAACAAGGATCAACAAAACCCCTGTCTCCCCTCCCCTTCACATATATCCCCTCTACTATCAAGAAAACTGAACAAGCCAAATTATTACAGAATGCTACACAGAAATATCATGCTAACAGAATACTGAAGTAACACATGACAGGAATAGTTTTAGGGGAGTGCAACTAGGGCAACTGCCCCCTGGTCAGAGAGCGCCCTAAGCCAGCTGAAAGCTAAAGAAGCACTGCCTGGGTTTTGCAGTCCCCAGTTATGTCTAACACCAGCTCTAGCAGGATATATATTTCAAATCTGATATATTCTAATCACAAAATAGAAATAAAATTATTTTTTTCTACCTTTTGTCATCTCTGGTTTCTGCTTTCAATCTTTTTTTCACTCTCTTCCTTCCAGCGTATGCCCTCTCTGTCTCTTCAATCCAGCATCTGCCCCTTCCATCCACTATCTGTCCTCTCCCCCTTCCATATGGTATCTGTCTTCTTTCTATGTCCCTCTCCCCTTTCCATCCAGCTTGTGCCCCTCTCTCCTATTTACATGATTCATTCCAGCTTCACTGCTCTCTTCATTTTTATCTCTCCTACACCAGATCTATCATCGTTGTCCCTCTGCTTATTTTTCTGCTGACCCCTTCCTATCATCAATCTCTCTACTTTCTCATGCCTGTGTCTCCCCTTCCCCTCCTCTAATCTCTCTGCCAGCTGTTTCCTTCCTTTTTTCATTCTCCCTTCCCTCCTCCTCCTGTCCAGCAGTAACTATCTTCCCTTCCTCCCCTCCCAGCAGCATCTCTCTGTCTCCCTCTCCAGTAGCAGCTGTCCCTTTTTTTTCCTTGCCCAGCAGCTTCCCAGATTCCTTTCCCTCCTCCCCTCCCAGAAGCATCTCTCCTTCTCCCTCTCCAGTAGCAGCTGTACCTTTTTTTCCTTGCCCAGCAGCTTCCCAGATTCCTTTCCCTCCTCCCCTCCCAGAAGCATCTCTCCTTCTTCTTCTCTCTGTCCAGTAGCAGCTGTCCCTTTTTTTATCTTGCCCAGCAGCTTCCCAGATTCCTTTCCCTCCTCCCCTCCCAGAAGCATCTCTCCTTCTTCTCCCTCTCCAGTAGCAGCTGTCCTTTTTTTTCCTGGCCCAGCAGCTTCCCAGATTCCTTTCCCTCCTCCCCTCCCAGATGCATCTCTCCTTCTCCTTCTCCCTCTCCAGTAGCAGCTGTCCCTTTTTTTTCCTGGCCCAGCAGCTTCCCAGATTCCTTTCCCTCCTCCCCTCCCAGATGCATCTCTCCTTCTCCTTCTCCCTCTCCAGTAGCAGCTGTCCTTTTTTTTCCTGGCCCAGCAGCTTCCCAGATTCCTTTCCCTCCTCCCCTCCCAGAAGCATCTCTCCTTCTCCCTCTCCAGTAGCAGCTGTACCTTTTTTTCCTTGCCCAGCAGCTTCCCAGATTCCTTTCCCTCCTCCCCTCCCAGAAGCATCTCTCCTTCTTCTTCTCTCTGTCCAGTAGCAGCTGTCCCTTTTTTTATCTTGCCCAGCAGCTTCCCAGATTCCTTTCCCTCCTCCCCTCCCAGAAGCATCTCTCCTTCTTCTCCCTCTCCAGTAGCAGCTGTCCTTTTTTTTCCTGGCCCAGCAGCTTCCCAGATTCCTTTCCCTCCTCCCCTCCCAGATGCATCTCTCCTTCTCCTTCTCCCTCTCCAGTAGCAGCTGTCCCTTTTTTTTCCTGGCCCAGCAGCTTCCCAGATTCCTTTCCCTCCTCCCCTCCCAGATGCATCTCTCCTTCTCCTTCTCCCTCTCCAGTAGCAGCTGTCCCTTTTTTTTCCTGGCCCAGCAGCTTCACAGATTCCTTTCCCTCCTCCCCTCCCAGAAGCATCTCTCCTTCTTCTCCCTCTCCAGTAGCAGCTGTCCTTTTTTTTCCTGGCCCAGCAGCTTCCCAGATTCCTTTCCCTCCTCCCCTCCCAGATGCATCTCTCCTTCTCCTTCTCCCTCTCCAGTAGCAGCTGTCCTTTTTTTTCCTGGCCCAGCAGCTTCCCAGATTCCTTTCCCTCCTCCCCTCCCAGAAGCATCTCTCCTTCTCCCTTTCCAGTAGCAGCTGTCCCTTTTTTCCCCTGCCCAGCAGCTTCCCAGACTGATAGTGGTTTTCTCCCCTCCCAGCAGCTCTTCTTACTTCCCAGCGAAGCGATTCACGAAGGCAGCCTCGGGTCCTTTGTTGGGTCGCGCCGCCTCTGAGGAAAGAGGAAGTTGCATCATCAGAGGCAGCCGCGACTCAGCAAAAGCCCCGAGGCTGCCTTCGTGAATCGCTGCGCTGGGAAGTAAGAAGAGCTGCAGAGAGGGGAGAAAGCCACTGTCGGAGGCTCCCCAAGATCTCTCCGGCCCAGCGCACGCTTCCGATGCTGATCTTGCCGGTCCTGCGCGGACCGGCAGGAAGTTCAAATGAGTCAATCTTGCCGGTCCTGCGCGGACTGGCAAAAATTTCCTGCGGACCGATACCGGTCCGCGGACCGGCGGTTGAATAACTGTGGATTAATAGACCCGCGAAAACAGAAAACTGTGAATAACGTTTTCATATGTTATTTGTTGTTTTCTATTAAAAACCATCGTGAATATGCTGACATAATTTGGGGGGAGAAGCCAGCAAGCTAAAAACCACAAATAATTGAAACCGCGATTGCTAAAACCACGAATACAGAAGGAGAAGTGCAGTGGCGTATCTAGGGTATGTGGCACCCGGGGTCCATCATTTTTTGACACCCCCCATGTAAAAAAATTTTTTTTGAAATAACCATGAAACGGAAAAATGGTCAGAATAGAAACAGTCAGTGAAAATTTTCTTTTATTGAACCTCATATATGTAACCATTATTCAAACATAACATAACAAACATAACATAAATTATGTCTGAATTGTCATGACATCAGAAGTACATATGGAGTAGTTGCAGGTGATGCTTAGGACAGTTCTGATTGTGTTAGTTCGGTTTTATGTGTTTTTTGAATAGAAGGGTATTTATTTCTTTTTGATGGTTTTGTAGTCTGTGGTCGAGGTCAATAGGTTGTAGAGTTGGGGGTCGAGTGTTAGGAGGTTGTCGAACAGTTTTTTTTTCTTTTGACGTTTTTGGTTGGAGGGTGTGTGAATGGTGCGTGAGTTCTTCTATGTCTGGTTGAGGTGGATTGAATTATTTAGCTGAAGAAATTAGTTACCCCCCCCATTCCACACACATTAATTCTCTTCCATTTTTGTTCCCATTATAAAAAACATTGATAAGTTCCCAGAAAAAAAATACATTAAAATAAGAAGTGAAAACAATGGCCCCTACAGATGAGAACATAATATAAGAATAGCCTAACTGGGTCAGACCAATGGTCCATCATGCCCAGTAGCCCATTCTCATGGTAACCAATCCAGGTCACTAGTACCTGGTCAAAACTCAAGAGTAGCAACATTCCATGCTACCAATCCAGGGCAAGCAGACACTTCCCCCATGTCTTAATAACAGATTATGGACTTTTCCTACAGGAATTTGTCCAGACCTTTCTTAAAACCAGCAACGCTATCTGCTTTTACCATAACTTCTGGCCACTTCATTTTTAAGCTTAGGTCTTTCCTTCCAAACAGAGACCTTGCCAGATGTCAAATACAGAAAGAAAAAGGTGACTTCACAAGGATTTAGCTGTGCAGGAAATGTGAATCTCCTCATACACCCACCATATAGTGCAAAAATGTGCAAAGATCTGTTTTTTTCTTTCGATCACTACATAGCCTAATGCCACACAAACAGCACTGTTACAAATATATTCTGAAGGTCAATGCTAAGGTTAACAAAGTTTCCTTCCTTGGACCACAAGGAGATACTGACAAACCACTGGAAGAGATCCCAAAACAACTACCCAGGCACAACACACAAAGACCCACTCAGTGTGTGAACCAGTTGAGTGGAGTGGACTAACTGGGGTGGAAATGGGCCCGGAGTTTGTTCAGCAGAATTTCCCAGACCACCTCTTCCTCTCAACACATTGACACACTGCCACCACCACCACCATTAGGAACACCTCACCGAGTAGGCCAGCAATGCTTATAAACTTTATAAAGCACATTATTATATTTTGTTATAAAGCACATATTTTAACTGAACTCTCTGACATCCTCAGCCTTGCCATTCACAAAAATAGAAGGAAGAAAAGTTCCCGTTTCCTGCTGTCTCATGTCCCCGGCCTATACAATATTTTTCTTCTGCAGACCCTTCAAAAGTCTGACCAAATCCTCGTTTCACTTGCATTATAAAGTACTGAGGATGCCATCTCTTCCCAATCCCAGGTCCTAAAGTCTAAGACAGTAGCGCAAACTACTGCTGCCCGATTCAGGGGAAAAAAAAATAATTTCGATTCGATTCGATTCAGCCTATTGAATTGGTTTTTCGATTCGATTTTCCTGCCCAATTGCGTGTTTTTTTCCAAACATCCTGCTGGGTTTATTTTATAGCTTTTTCACCCCCCTTTGGCTTCTCCTAACCACACTGACGCTGTGGTGTAAATAAAATAAAGAAACAAAAATGACTTTTCCTCTCTCTGTTAAATCCTAGCTCACATTTGTGGTCTAACACCAGCTTTGGCAGGATACACATTTCAAATCTGACATATTGTAATCACAAAACAGAAAATAAAATTAGTTTTTCTAGCTTTTGTTGTCTGGTTATTTTTCAAATCTTATTGGTCCAAGGCTCTTGTTGTCTTTTGATAACTTGCTTGCCAGGGTCTCCTTCTTCCTTCTTTCTGCATGCTAACCATCCATCTGCCATCTCTGTCCTCCCCATTTCCCTTCCCTCCCCAGGAGGTCTGGCATCTTTCCTTTTTTCGTCTCCCTCCACAGATCCATCTTTTCTTAACTACCCTTTCATCCAGCATCTCTCCCTCCTTCCCCACCACCCCAGGGTCCACCATCTCTCCCTTTCTCTTCCCAACTACCCTCCTATCCAGTATCTCTATCACCCTTCCACACCATCCCTTGTATACAACTTCTCTCCCTTTCTGTTCCTTCCCTCCCTCCATCATCTTTCTCCCTTTCCTCTATTTTCAGCCCCATTATTTCTTCCCACCCAAAGTCCGGCATATGCGTGTCTCTTTGAACCCCCCGTTCCCTCCGTGTACTTCTACACCAGGGGCCCCCCTCCCCTGAAGGCCTGTCCCCCCCTTAAAGGTCTGCACCCCACCCCTGAAGGCCTGTCACCCCCCTTGAAGGCCTGCACCCCTCCCCCGAAGGCCTGTCCCCCTTTGAAGGCCTGCCTGTACCCCTTGAAAGCCTGCCTGCCAGTCCCCCTTGAAGGCCTGCCTGCCTGTCTCCCTTGAAGGCCTGTCCCTCCCCTTGAAGGCCTGTCTGCCTGTCCCCCTTGAAGGCCTGCCTGCCTGTCCCCCCCTTGAAGGTCTATCCCCCCCTAGAAGGCCTGCCTGCCCGCCCCATCCTGAAGGCTTGATGCCCCGCCCCACCCCGAAGGACCGCTCGCCCCCCAACCCTGAAGGACTGCTCATCCCCCTGGCCTCCCCGCACCACCAACGGTAGAGAAGCAGCCCGCAGCAAGATCGCGATGCCAGCGATCCCTCCACTGCTTCGGCACTGCTTTCCACCGCAATCCTGCCCCTCCTCTGACATCAGAGGAGGGGCGGGACCGCGGCGCCGAAGCAGCGCAGGGATTGCTGGCATTGCGATCCCGCTGCAGGCTGCTTCTCCACCGCAAACGATGCGGGGGGGGGGAATCTGGATGCCAACGGCTTCAAGGCCGGGAGCACCCCCTCAGGGCTTGCACCCGGGGTGGTCCGCCTCCCCCCCCTTGGTACGCCACTGGAGAAGTGTAACGCCTACATTGTATACAAATCTATCTCCTTTATATTCTTTGTGGATAGCATAAAAAGCTGACTGGCTGGGGGTGTCCCGAGGAATGACTTGAGAAGCTCTGCTTTATGCCATCTTTAATATACTGTACTGTGCTCTCTCATCATCCAGTCTGTGATTTCATTCTACAGTTTAGTCCCTTCCAGACGCTACATTCAGATGTATTCATTTTCATATTTGTATAGCAAACTGTGGATTTCAAGACTGGTCTCTTGATATTTTAACCAGAAATCTGTTATAATCCAAACTGTTTAGACAGGTTTTTTTTTTTATATGTCTCTATTCCCTGCAAGAATTTCACAGCAATATATATCCCACAGGGAATATCATTGTTGCAGATTTGCTGAAACCAGTCTACAGATGGGGGTCTTGGTGCACTTCCTAAGTTTATGAAAAGCCACACAGTATGAGCTGAATAAGCTGCTTTCAAATAGATCTATAAAGCCTCTAACATCTGGTCTAGATCAATGCTAGACTCAGGAGGGTTCCAGAATTAAAATCCTCTATTTAAATAGCATTTTAGTAGAGATCTTTGTACAATGTTAGATATGTTGGTTAGTAAGGGTATCTATGGTTTCTACTGCATCGCATTAAAGGGTTTTGCAGCACTTTAGCAAACCATGCATTACGTGCACTTTCTGTCAGGAGGCATGGCAAGAGTGGAGAGCGGGCATGGAAAGTGTTTGGCAGTTAACATGCTGCACTTCAACCTCTATTGCCAACGCCAGACTCCGTCCCTTCTATCTTGCTGCACTGTGTGCCAGGAACAGACCACCTGAGTCACTACGTCAAGCTCCGTCTCTGGCAGTTTTCTAAACTAGGCTAAAAGCCCACTTTTACGAGGCTGCTTTAACTCCTAACTCTCACACGGTTGTAAAGTATCCATGTCTGCTTTTATCATTCCCTCTGTGAGAAACTTGCTAACCCCTATTTGTTCTGCTTGTCTGTTTTGATTAGATTGTAAGCTCTATCGAGCAGGGATTGTCTCTTACATGTGTAATGCACAGAACTGTGTATGCCTGGCAGTGCTATAGAAATTATGCATGTCGGATTGTAACTCGCTCAGAATTGTTGGATGGTTGCGAGTAATACATTTTTAAAATAAATAAATGATAAGCAGTAGTAATAGTGATGAGGATAGTTGTATTGTGCAGAATATAAGAGGACCCTCCAAAAAATCTAATATGGCCCCCATAACCAATATGTATTAGATACACTTTTAGTTAAGGCTTTAAAATACACTAATATTATATGAAAATGTAGCTGAATAATAGAAGTCCTTCACACACACAGCGAAGTATAAACAGCAGCTCGCAGAGTACATATTTTTCCTTCATAGAACAAAATATTTTAGTTTAATGTCTGAAACAAGATGCTGGGGACATAACAATGGCTCCATGAAAGCAGGCTAAAAGTCACACTAACACATTTGTTTATAAAAACATATTTTAATTCCAGTAGTTGTTTAGACGGTTTAGAGAGAAAAACACATCTGTTTATAAGAACGAGATATTTGCAATAGAATAGAACATCTGCAACGGTCAGCTTGACCTCAGTAAACCAATAGCATGTTGTCCACTTCTTTCTTCTACTGACAGAGGTGACATATAGCATGTGATGAATTAGCAAAGTAAAATTAAGAAACCATGTGACTTCAATTTGTAAATGGATTGTGACTGGAAGATCTACCACCTATGTATGTTTAATAATGAATTAATTATTAATGATGTCAATAAAATGGCCGGTCAACTGTATTTGGGAAGCCTTTCTGACATCCCATTATTTTGGCGGATGCAGAAACACTTCTCAAAGCTTTGACTATTTAGCTACACTTGAGTGTGGAATTCTTTCTCTGACCTCCCCAGAAACAGAATTAAGAACTGAAAAATATATGGAAGTATTAGGAGGCAGGTAGATAGCCTGAATACTAGTGCTGCCCGATTCAGGGAAAAAAAATTTGTTTCGATTATTAAGGTTTTTCCAGTCAGGGAACCCCGCCTCAATGGCCACGAATTTGGACTTAGAGGATGAGATGTACAGTGTCGGCATCTATGAGACAAACTTGGTTTTTTTCTGTTACATAGAGCATTATGGACCCCTGTTTGGTTACAAAAATTAGATAGCTCTAAGTCTAATAAATGTTGGCACTGTCATCTTGAAGCATGGACTTTAGATCATTTATTATTCTATTGTCCATTTATTATGAATTTTTGGAAATCAATTTGGGGCCAAATTAATTGTTTATTAGATAACCCAGTGGCATTATCATATGATACTGTGCTGTTTGGTATGGCAATGAGAGCAAAAAGTCAGATTTCTACAAATAATAACAAATTATTACTTATAATGACTGGGGTTGCCATTCAACAAATTATGTATAATTGGAAAAATTGGAGTAGATTAAATTATAATTTCTGCTGGCATTCCTTATGTCATGTTTATAAAATGGAAAGATTTATTGCAATACAGCGCGGTTCTTTCAGGAAATTTTCAGGATGTGTGGGAACCATTTACAAAGTATTGTACCAATTAGATGACATTTTATTTTTTTTCCCCTTAAATTTACAAGTTTGATTGTGAGGGGGGAGGGGAGGGTAAATTTATTGTTACATATTGTATAAGGTATTGATTTTATGATAAGAAAGGGTGGGAAGTGTGGGAGATAAGAGCATATTATTTGTACCATTGATGATTATTAAGTGTTATATTTATTGTTAATTTGTTTGGATATATTGTTACACTTATTGTAAATTTGAAAATGAATAAAGAATTAAAAAAAAAATTTATTCAATTTGATACAGCCTATTAAATCGATTTTTCAATTCGATTTGATTTTCCTACCCAATTGGGTGTTTTTTTCAAACTTCCTGGTGGGTTTATTTTATGGCCTCTTTACCTCCTTTGCCTTCTCCTAACCACACTGGCGCTATGGTGTAAACAAAATAAACAAAAAAGACTTTTCCTCTCTCTGTTAAATCCTAGCTCACGTTTGTGGTCTAACACCAGCTCTGGCAAGATACACGTTTCAAATCTGACATATGTTATTCTTATATACCACCTAAGCCATAATCACAAAGCCAAAATAAAATAATTTTTTTCTCCCTTTTGTTGTCTGGTCATTATTCAAAACTTGATCCCAGACTCTGGTTGTCTTCTGATAACTTGCTTGCCAGGGTCTCCTTCTTTCTTCTTTTTTCGTGCTAACCATCAATCTTCTCTCTTTGTCCTCCCCTTCCGTTTCCCTTCCCTCCCCCAGAGGTCTGGCATTTTTCCTTTTTTTTTGTCTCTAACCACAGATCCACCTTTTCTCAACTACCCTTTCATCCAGCATCTCTCCCTCCTTCCCCACCACTCCAGGGTCCACAATATCTCCCTTTCTTTTCCAATTACCCTCCTATCCATTATCTCTATCCCCCCTCCACACCATCCCTTGTGTCCAACTTCTCTCCCTTTCTGTTCCTTCCCTCCCTAAATCCCATTATCCACCATCTCTCTCCCTCTCCTCTATTTTTAGACCCATTATTTCTTCCCCCCAAAGTCCGGCATATGCAAGTCTCTTTGAAACCCCCTTTCTCTCCCTCCCTGTACTTCTACACCAGGGCCCCCTCCCCTGAAGGTCTGTCCCCTCCTGAAGGCCTGCCTGTCCCCCCTGAAGGCCTGAACCACCATCCCTGAAGGCCTATGCCACCACCCTTGAAGGCCTGTCCCCCTGAAGGCCTGCACCCCACCCCTGAAGGCCTGCCTGTCCCTCCTGAAGGCTTGCACCCCCCTCCCCGATGTACAGCACCCCCCAAAGGACTGCACACCCTCCCCCCGGAAGGCCTGAGTGTTCCCCCTGACCTCCCGCGCATCCCTTTACCTCATTTCAGCAGCCTGAAGAGAAGAGCGCTTGTGCTAGCAATCTCTGCAAGCTGCTATAGGACTTGGGAGCTGTCTTTCCTTTGCCGCGGTCCCGCCCCTTCTCTGACTTCAGAGGCAGGATCGCGGCAGAGGAAACAGCTCCGAGGCCTATAGCAGCTTGAAGAGATTGCTAACACAAGCGCTCCTCTCTGCAGCCTGCTGAAATGAGGTAAATGGATGCGCGGGAGGCCGGGGGGAAGCTGGACGCCAGCAGGAGGCCAGGGGGGAAGCCGGAACCGAGCACTTCCCGACTGACCCTTCCCCCCTTGCCCTCTAAAGCAGGTGCGGCAGCGGACGGCCAGCAAGAGGCAGCACTGCCGCTCTTGCTTTAGGGGGGTGAAGGGGGAGGATCAGTTACTGAATTGGGAGGCCGATTTTTTTTTGTTGTTGTTTTAAATCGATTTGAATCAATTCACCCGAAGTGACTCGGTGAACCGATTTGACACGTGAATCGGGCAGCACTACTGTATACATGTTTTTTTCGACTGAACAGTACTTACCATGCTCTAAGGGGAGAATTCTATAAATAACACTAAAGGTTAGGCTTCAAAAAACTGGGCGCTAAGCCGATCTATTATAACTACAGAGCTGCAAGCCAAATCTGTTATAGAATACTAGCAGAGGTCCACAATTACGTGCCAACCCTTAGGCGTGACCACTTACGCCATGTCTACGGCTGGTGTAAATGGCGGTGACTAAAATCAACAGTTGGGCACAAAAATGCAGGAATGGCCGTAACACCCCTGTACACGCCTGTACTTCTCCTATATTAATGCCCCCCCCTTGCAGCTACGCAAGAGAAATTAGGAGCTCAGTTTATAGAATACGGGCTAGTTAATGCTAACTAGTGCTTGTTAATGCCAATTATCGGTACTTATTTCCAATTAAATGCCAATGAAGTGTCAATGATCTAATTATCCCCTCTCCTTTACTAACGCGTAGCATAGGTTTTAGCGCCGGCAGCAGCAGTAACTACTCCGATGCTCATAGGAATTCTGTGAGCGTCAGAGCAGCTACCGGCACTAAAACCCGCGCTACGCATTAGTAAAGCTGGGGGTATATTATGTGTGTAATTACCCTATTCTGTATCAGGAAGCACCTTTGAGTGCCCAGTTTTAGGTACCATTTATAGAACTGGGGAGAAACTGACATGGAGTCAAAATGGGACCACTTATCACCTCCTAATGTGTTTCTGTGGTACCCTGCTTGCGTATGCCAACTGTACCTTTAGTAAAAGGGCCCCCAAATATTTGTGTCCAGTTTTAGTAACCTGTCTAATCACAGAGTGCAATAATTGGAATCCTTTACGCAGCAGTTTTTCAATCAGGGTCACTGGTTCAGTCTCTTGGTAGATTATTTTGTCCTACTTGTGCATTTTTAACAATAGTAAAGGTTTACATGAGGGTCCATTTTGCATAAAAATTTCAGATTCCAATTCAGATGTTCAAGATGGGATGTGTGGTATTTTACAAAAGGCTCCATGGCTGGCAGGGACTATTGTAAAATACCTACAAGAACATGCAGGAATGCACACACACTTGCTGTACACTGCCTTGGGTGAAGCTCTTCATAAAGGCAGATAATAAATCCAAATAAATAAATGTATTTGCTGGCACACACGGTAGGAGCAACCTTTTACTAAATTACACACAGAAAAATATTAGCAGTACAAACCTGGTAGCTTCTAAATAGAGATGGTGGTTTCACAACTGTTATATGTACGTGGCACTGCTTGCCGTCTACCTGACCCATTTCATAATCCTGTAAGTGTAGCAGCCCTTTTTCTTCATTTTGGAGGCGGGTTAAAGAGAGTTGCTCTCAATCCTTTGTTTAAAGTCCAGCCCAAAATGAGTACTTTTTAAAAGCATCCACACTAGAGAATGACACGGGGACAAATTTTTCCCTGTCCCCAGGGGAACTCAATTTCCCCATCCTGTCCCCATGAGTTTTGTCGCTGTCCCTGTCCCATTCCTGTAAGCTCTGCTGTTTGAGGCTTGTGCAGATGACAATGGAGCTTGCAGGAATGGGGCAGGGGCAGGAAAAGAACTCTCTGGGACGGGACAGGAGAATGAGTTCCCACGGGGACAGGGAAAAATTTGTCCCTGCGTCATTTTCTAATTCACATGCCTCTCAGCTGGCGCAAAACCAAATGGGGAAATTCCCCTTTGTCAAGTGGAGAATATACATGGGAGATTTTTGTTCCCCAAACTAACTTAGGATAGGGACACAAATAATCACCCTTTACCTCAAAATGCGCCCTAAATAGAACATTCAAGGGTCTTATGGGACACTGCAAGGCCACCCACACATCACACATACACAGTCTGAAAAAAGAAGCCATAGATTTCCCCCTCGGGTGGGCTGCTTATCCACGAGGCCTTGGTAGTGGGGTTTGCGAATAAGCTTGATTAGAGACAGCTGGGACTTCGTGAACAGCTAAATTTTTCTTTTTTCCTTGCTCAAGTTGCAATATTTCTGACTATGCCTCTGGACTGCAATCTTTTTTCACACAATGTTTGTATGTGAGATTTTGGCGTACTGGATGTGAGGTGTTTCTTGGGGGGCTGCTACTGTGCCTCATTTTTTCACTACTCTTTTTGATATAGTGAAGACACATAAGTGGAGGGTTTTTTTTTTTAGCAATATGAAGCTTAACTGAGGCTTTTTCTCCACTTTTTTCTGTGTCTTCTTTTTTTCAGACTGTGGGTGTATGTGTGATGTGTGGGTGGCCTTGCAGTGTCCCATAAGACCCTTGAATGTTCTATTTAGGGCACATTTTGAGGTAAATGGAGATTTTTGCTTCCCCCAGACCATGCCTAAACCACAGCCCCACCATGCCCTTTTGAAATCCCAGTGTAATGTAGATCTCCACTCATAAATATTGGCTTTCTGCACATGTATGCAAGACTTACATGCATAAATGCCACTGTTTACAGGTGGAGCTCCTTCTAAAATAACCCCTTTAATCTCATCTTTTTCCTTATATATCTCTGTTTTCTAATACAGTGTGTAATTCATACAAAAAGCCTTTTACAATGTATACAAGTGTTTATAAAAAATATTTATAGCATTATGGAGTTATAAAATTTTATTTCCCTTGTTGTGTTGTCTGATATGAATTATAGACTGTTTATTGTAATGCTAGTCTATTATTTGTTATGAATTTTTTGCAAAAATATTTTAGTTATATGTGAGATATAGATCACTAATTCTGAAATATTGTTTTTTATGGTTATAGTTATGAATCCCCAATGCAAGCAATATCACCAAACTATGACCGTGTTGGGTCATTTGAAAATGGATTGGATATTTGACTGGATCGTGCAAGTTTTGTTTTAAATTTTAATGTGACTCAACAAATATTTATTAGCTCCCTGCACTTGTGGTTTCCATCCACCATTTCCAGATCCCTTTACTGGCTGCATTTTTTAAATGTGGTTTTCAAGCAGCTTTTCCTCTCATTTCTCTAACATTGCATCGTTCCTTAACAGGTACGCCAGAACAATCTGACAGGAATGATGCCTTCTTCCTTACTCCTCCCGTATAAATCAAGCATCAAAGCACTGTTTATTTTGTTTCATGTGCCCTTTGCTGCAGGGCTGCTACTGCTAATTCTGTCTCATTCCTAAGGAGCCCTTTTACCAAGATGGGGCAAAAAAGTGACCTTAGCGTGCCCTTATTACGCGCATTAAAGTCACTTTCTACTACAGCAGTAAAATGGCTGATTTTCCATTTTTCATATTAATGGCCACGCACTAGTGTTCAAAATACATAGCCCAGGGGTGTCCAACCTGCAGCCCGAGGGTCATATGTGGCCACGTGAAGTATTTTGTGCGGCCCCGGTCGAGGGCGATGCAGTGTTTTACTCTGCTGCCCCCGGTTGTTTACCATCTTGCCGGCTCTCTCCTCTGTCTTGCTGCAGCGTTTGCTCGTTTGTGCGGCCCCAGAAACATTTTTTTCAGTCAATGCGGCCCAGGGAAGCCAAAAGGTTGGACACCCCTGACATAGCCCAAACCCCCGTATAGATGCAAGACAGGGTGGAGCTACCAGAGGGTGCTTGCGAGAGGGGAGACTTTGCCTGGATTTGAACAGCAGCAGATATTACCTATCTAATTTCTTTCAACTTTATCTTGCTACCAGGACCGGTGCCGAATCGGGCAGGCACTGGAGGAGACGTCCAGTGACATCATCGGGGTCCGTCTCCTCCGTGTTAAAAAGACGCTGCCCCTCCTGCATGTGACCGCATGGAGCCAGGAGGTACCAAAGGGATAGATCATCAGTAGAAAGTTTGGGTAACTGATGGAGAAATGACGGATGAGATTAAACACAACTGCAAGGGAGGCAACGCAGTTATCATGGGCGACTTCAATTATCTGGAGTAGGGAGACCAAGTAGGGAAACCAAGTTCCTGGATGCTGTAGGCGATTACTTCCTGGAACAACTTGTTAAGGAAAATATGAGAGGAAATGCAATTCTGGACTTAATTCTAAATGGACTACGAGGATGGGCGCATGGTGTAGAAGATGAAGGGACGCTTGGAAATAGTGATCACAATATGTTCCACTTCAACCTGGACACAGGGGCAAAACATCGATCCAGAATGACGGCCACGGCACTGAACTTCCAAAAAGGGAATTACGAAGGGATGAGAATCATGGTGGGGAAGAAGATTAAGATGAGGATAAGCACTGTATAAACGCTAGAGCAAGCATGGTCCTTTTTTCTTCCGGAGGCTGTTATAGGGGAAAACACCCTCCAGGGATTCAAGACAAAGTTAGACAAGTTCCTGCTGAACCAGAATGTACGCAAGTAAGGTTAGATTCAATTAGGGCACTGATCTTTGACCTAAGGGTCGCCACGGGAACGGACTGCTGGGCACGATGAACTACTGATCTGACCCAACAGCGGCAATTCTTATGTTCTTATGTTCAATGGGGAAAAGGAAAGCTAAACCCAAAAGATCCACCACAGCTGTAGCCGGCCTTATGGACTGTCATTTAACATCAGTGACTGCATTACAAGTAAATCAAGATCATGCTTCTTTTTCAGGTGCATCGCTAAGTCCCTTTGATAGGACTCCTCCCCCCCCACCACTATCTGATGATATGGGGCCTATGTCAGCCCCTAGAGGTTCTTCTGAAGAACCCTGAAAATCATTCACTACTCCTAAATTACAGTTTATACCATTACCTAAAGCACTATCAGTATTGGAACCTAGTGATGACAATCGAGGAACTTCCGAAGATCCAAAGGATATTAATTTGAAGGATTTGTGGTTGTTGAATAAGAGTGTGGAAGGGTTATTAAGATCAGCTGTTCATTTACAAATATTAGACAGTTCTAAATCTAATAGATGCTTGCACTGTCATTTTGTAGGGACATTGGATCATCTGCTGTTCTATTGTCCTTTGATACTTAACTTTCGGAAATCAATATAGGGACAGATTAATATCATACTGGCGGCATCAATTCCATTGACGTATGAGGTAGTTATATGTGGAACGTTATTACATATTAAGCCCCCCATGGACTGCTATAATTGCCGGCTTTTCCTAATTATGACTGGGATAGCCATGCAAATGATTACTCACAATTGGAAGAATTGGGTCGCCTTAGTTTTCCTTTCTGGTGGGCGAGCTTATGCTTAAATTATAAGTATGAGGAAATGAATGCTAACTTGCTGGGGAATAATAAGGTATTCAAATTGGTTTGGGGTCCATTGACGTCTTTTGTAGATTTGTTATAGTTGCCCTTTATCTTTATCTTTATTTTCCATTGTATTGTACCCACACATCCAGGGGGTGGGTGGGAGCGGGAGGGGGGTATATCTTTTGTTTTGGTATTATTCTTGATGGTAATGATGGATGGGGGAGAGAATTATTATCTTTTGTATAGATTCTGATTGTTTATAAGTGCTTATTTGATTATTATTATTTGTATGTAAATTGTATTGCACTTTTTGTTGGCATTAAAA
This sequence comes from Geotrypetes seraphini, assembly GCF_902459505.1. Lineage (NCBI taxonomy): Eukaryota > Metazoa > Chordata > Amphibia > Gymnophiona > Dermophiidae > Geotrypetes > Geotrypetes seraphini. The sequence continues at coordinate 205,895,307 of NC_047085.1, read as the reverse complement.
ACTAAATAAAGCTAAAAAAAAGATCAGCTGTGAAACAATCAATTGATTTTTCAGTGGAGGTTGTTAAGAAGTTTTAGAGCGTGGTTTCCAATTTGGAACTATTGGATAAAAGATTAATGTTGGCTGAAACTCAGGTATCTACACTGCAGCAAGTTTTGGCTTCTGCAGTTATAGATTCCTGTGTAATTCATTCAAAAGTGGAATCTATGGAGAATTTATCCCGTTCAAAAAATCTCTGATTTGTTAATTTTCCTGTGACAAATTTGATATCCCCAGAAATTTTACTACAAAAATACTTAAAGGAGATATTAGGTCTAGCAAATGCTGAGACTTTTCCAATACAAAACTGTTACTATATCCCACAGAAAAAGAAATTAACATCAGACCAAGGAGTAGACCTGTTGGTCTCTACGGAGTTTGATTTAACTAATTTTTTAGAAGATTCGCAAGATGTTATTCAAACCAGGTCTACTCTCTTGATGACTTGTTTAAGTGAATTGGATAAAAATTTACTAATCAGATTATACTTTGCAAACAAAACAACTAAATTCTATGGAGATACTGTTTTGATATTCCCCAATGATTCCAGAGCAACCCAAATGCGAAGTAAGGATTTCCTTCAGTTAAAACCTAGGGTGTTAGCTCTGGCAGCTACATTAAAAGAAAATAAAATTCCCGTGTAAGTGTAAGAAATTTTTTTGGGATCCCACTCAGCTCCAGCAATTTCTAAGTTTTCGTGAACAAGAAAAAGAAATAGTGAAATAACTTAGGGTTCCTTTTACTAAGCTGTGGAAACCACGCACGAGACGAAAAATCCTAACGCAAGCTCTATGGAGGCGTTAGCGTGTAGTGTGCGCTAAAACCGCTAGCGCAGCTTAGTAATAGAAATAGCACTAGAGATGATTTAACTTGGGAAGTTCCTGAGTTTATTATTTTCCTTAAACTTTAATGTGAAATTATGCTAACTCCTCCAATTATTGTGGGCTAGAAAGATTTGAATTAGATGTTGTTTACTTTTTTCCTTTGTATCCTTTATAATAAAATCCTAAGTGCGCATGAACACTTACAAAACTGTGATCCCTGCTGCTGTGGTGTCTGACTCCGTGGCCGTATTCTATTTGCGGCGCATGCGGCTGTTTGTGGCGCACACGGTTGGAAGACGGCCTACACGAAAAAAACAAACGCTGTCCATAGGAAACAAGAAGGGAAGGACGCCGCACGCAATCACACAATCAACACTAATGTCCGTTTTGGGGGGGTGGGGGGGAGAAATCGAGCACCCTGGAGCAGGAGGACAGGGAGAGAGTGTGAGCATTGGAGATATGTGCCGCTGTAGGCACCCCGGCAACGGGAAGAGGAGGTGAGGGCCCGATGATAGGGACAGACTGCTGGAATTGGTACTGCTGGACAGGGGGAAGGTAAAAGGAAGGGATAATGGCTACTATTGGACAGGGAGAGCAGGGAAGGGGTACTGTTGAACAGGGGGGAGGTAAAAGCTAGGGAGAAGTGCTACTGCTGGACAGGGGGAGCAGGGAAGAGGTGCTGCTGGACAGGAGGGAGGTAAAACCAATGGAGAAGGGGGGAGGTAAAAGTAAGGGAAAAGGCCTACTACTAGACAGTGGGAGCAGAGAAGGGGGGGGGGGTGTTTGCTGGGCCCATTAAAGTAACAGGCTAAAAAACTAGTGGATTATATCTTTATCCTTTACTGTTCTGTAAGAATTGTATGATTAAAAATTTTGAAATAATAATAATAAAAAAAAGATGCAAGACAGTCAAGACAAATAGGGACAAATAAAATGCTTCCACCTGGAATCTTTATTCAAACGATACTGACTCAACAAGGCCAGTGTTTCAGTTCCAAAAGGTACCTTATTCCGGAGTCAAAAATGACTTATAGACCAGAAAATCTTCAAACTGGATCATCCGATATAAATGCTGCAGCTACTGCTGCCACCACCGACAGTCTGCCTCTTTCACTTGATCCTGTTCCTGAAACTGAGCGCAGCAATGGCGCAGCCCTGGCCCAGCAATACAACTGCTCAACCGCACCTGTTCATCATATCACCAACCCAACACACTACAAAAGGTCAAATATGGAACTCCACAAACACGAAATCAAAGATTGAAGACAAAAGTGGAATTCAAAAATATTAATTGGCATTGCTTGCTGTCTACCTAATCCATTTTATAATCCTCTAAGTGTAACAGCCATCAACTAAATAGTGAGGCTGCAATTTTTATTTTTCTTCATTTTGGAGGTGGTTTAAAGAGAGTTGCTCTTGTACTTATGATTTTTGCTATATTAAAACCAATAAAACTTTATTGAACTGAAAAAAAAGAAGTCCAGCAAATCCACATGGATTCCCTGATGAAGCAGTGGGCGAAACGAGCCCGTTGGAATCACCACTGTGAATCAATGGTTTCCTAACCATAAGATAAGTCGATTTGATACATATGATCTTAACAACATATTTCTTAAAGCTTATCAACATAAGTTTATTTAAGAATTTACAAGGGTTGTTGAAGACCGATGATTACAATACTGTGTAATTTGATTGAACAGCCATTTGGTTGGCTTGTAAAGACAAGTAGTTTGAGGTCTTCTTCCCTCCTGATCAGACACACCAGACATGGTTTTGTGGTGAAGAGTTACACATACATGATACCACTACTATAAAATTTATATTTATTATTGTTTTTTTCTGGGTGCATTAACCAAGATATGAAGTAATAATTAATATTTTTGAATTCCACTTTTATCTTCATCATATCACCAAGCCATGGCTGCGCCGTTACCATGCTCAGTGGTCTACAGTGTCAAAAACAGTGGATAGATCGAGAAGGATGAAGATAGAATAGAGGCCTTTGGATCTGGCCAGGAGCAAGTCACTGGAGACTTTAGTGAGGGCAGTTTCCGTAGAATGCAGGGGGCGAAAGACTGGTTGGAGTGAGTCAAGAATAGCTAGGGATGACAGAAAGTTACGGCAACGGCGATGAACAGCATGTTCAAGTGGCTTGGAGAAGAAGGAGAGGAGGGAGATAGGGCGATAGTTGGAAGGGCAGGTGGGGTCAAGTGAGGAGTGATATAATTACGACATGACAGTTGCAGTGGAAAGTGATAGACTGATAGTGCTGAGTAGATGGGCGGAAATCGGTTCAGAGAAGCAGGTAGTGAGTTTGGAGGAGGTGCAGTTTCCTCTTCAGTGATTTCAGGAAAGGAAGAAAATGCAGCAGGGGCTAGAGTAGGGTTGACAAGAGTGGACTGGGCAGTGGCGTACCTAGGGTATGTGGCACCCGGGGCCCATCATTTTTTGACACCCCTCCCCCCCCTCATGTAAAAAAAAATTTTTTGTAATGACCATGAAACGGAATAAATGGTCAGAATAGAAACAGGCAGTGAAAATTTTCTTATATTCCAAACATAACATAACATAAATTATGTCTGAATTGTCATGACATCAGAAGTACATATGGAGTAGTTGCAGGTTATGCTTGGGACAGTTCTGATTGTGTTAGTTCGGTTTTATGTGTTTTTTGAATAGAAGGGTTTTTATTTCTTTTTGAAGGTTTTGCAGTCTGTGGTCGATGTCAATTGGTTGTAGAGTTGGGGATCGAGTGTTGCAGCTCGAATGGCTAGGAGGTTGTCGAACAGTTTTTTTCTTTTGACGTTTTTGGTTGGAGGGTGTGTGAATGGTGCGTGAGTTCTCCTATGTCTGTTTGAAGTGGATTGAATTATTTAGCTGAAGAAATTAGTTACCCCTCATCCCACACACATTAATTCTCTTCCATTTTTTGTTCCCATTATAAAAAACACTGATAAGTTCCCAGAAAAAAAATACATTAAAATAAGAAGTGAAAACAAAGGCCCCTACAGATGAGAACATAACATAAGAATAGCCTAACTGGGTCAGACCAATGGTCCATCATGCCCAGTAGCCCATTCTCATGGTAGCCAATCCAGGACACTAATACCTGGTCAAAACCCAAAGAGTAGCAACATTCCATGCTACCGATCCAGGGCAAGCAGACACTTCCCCCATGTTTTAATAACAGATTATGGACTTTTCCTCCAGGAATTTGTCCAAATCTTTCTTAAAACCAGCTACACTATCTGCTTTTACCATAACTTCTGGCCACTTCATTTTTAAGTTTAGATCTTTCCTTTCAAACAGAGACCTTGCTAGATGTTAAATACAGCACAAGGTAACTTCACATGGACTTAGCTGTGCAGGAAATGTGAATCTCCTCATACACCCACCATATAGTGCAAAAATGTGCAAAGATCTGTTTTTTTCTTTCGATCACTACATGCCTAATGCCTAATGCCACACAAGCAACGTTGTTACAAACATATTCTGTAGGTCAATGCTAAGGATAACAAAGTTTCCTTCCTTGGACCAGAAGGAGATAAACCACTGGAGAGATCCCAAAACAACACCCAACACCCAGTGTGTGAACCAGTTGAGTGGAGTGGACTAACTGGGGGGTGGAAATGGGCCCAGAGTTTGCTCAGCAGAATTTCCCAGACCACCTCTTCCTCTCAACATATTGACACGCTGACACCATCACCACTAGGAACACCTCACTGGGTAGGCCAGCTATGCTATAAACTTTATAAAACACATTATTATATTTTCTTATAAAGCACATATTTTAACTGAACTCTCTGACATCCTCAGCTTTTCCATTCACAAAAATAGAAGGAAGAAAAGTTCCCATTTCCTGCTGTCTCATGTCCCCGGCCTATACAATATTTTTTTTCTGCAGACCCTTCAAAAGTCTGACCAAATCCTCATTTCACTTGCATTATAAAGTACTGAGGATGCCATCTCTCCCCAATCCCAGGTCCTAAAGTCTAAGACAGTAGCGCAAACTAATGCTGCCAGATTCAGGAAAAAAAATTTAGATTCGATTCAGCCTATTGAATTGGTTTTTCAATTCGATTTTCCTGCCCAGTTGGGTGATTTTTTTTCAAAACTCCTGGTGGGTTTTATAGCTTTTTCACCCCCTTTGGCTTCTCCTAACCACACTGGAGCTGTGGTGTAAATAAAATAAAGAAACAAAAAGGACTTTTCCTCTCTCTGTTAAATCCTAGCTCACGTTTGCAGTCCAACACCAGCTCTGGCAGGATGCACATTTCAAATCTGACATATTATAATCACAAAACAGAAAATAAAATTAATTTTTCTACCTTTTGTTGTATGGTTATATTTAAAATCTTGTTGGTCCAAGGCTCTGGGTTTCTTCTGATAACTTGCTTGCCAGGGTCTCCTTCTTTCTGCATACTAACCATCCATCTGCCAACTCTGTCCTCCTTTTCCATTTTCCCTTCCCTTCCCAGGAAGTCTGGTATCTTTCCTTTTTTTCATCTCCCTCCACAGATCCACCTTTTCTTAACTACCCTTTCATCCGGCATCTCTCCCTCCTTCCCCACCACCCCAGAGTCCACCATCTCTCCCTTTCTTTTCCTAATTACCCTCCTATCCAGTATCTCTATCCCTCCTCCACACCATCCCTTGTGTCCAATTTCTCTCCCTTTCTGTTCCTTCCCTCCCTAAATCCCATGGTCCATCATCTCTCTCCCTCTCCTCTATTTTCAGACCCATTATTTCTTCCCCCCCCCCCAAAGTTTGGCACATCTCTTTGAACACCCCCTTCCCTCCATGTACTTCTAAACCATGGTCCCCCCCCCAAAGGCCTGTTCCCCCTTAAAGGCCTGTCCCACCCCCTTGTAGGCCTGCCCCCCCCTTGTAGACCTGTCCCCCCCCCTTGAAGGCCTGCCTGCCTGTCCCCCCCTTGAAGGCCTGTCCCCCCCCTTGAAGGCCTGCACCCCCTTGAAGGTCTGCATCCCCCGAAGGCCTGCACCCCCCCGAAGGCCTGTCCCCCCCCTTGAAGGCCTGTCCCACCTCCTTGTAGGCCTGTCCCCACCCCCTTGTAGGCCTGTCCCCCCCCTTGTAGACCTGTCCCCCCTTGAAGGCCTGCCTGCCTGTCCCCCCCTTGAAGGCCTGTCCCCCCTTGAATGGCCTGCACCCCCGTGAAGGTCTGCACCCCCCCCGAGGGCCTGCACCCCCCCGGAGGCCTGTCCCCCCCTTGAAGGCCTGTCACACCCCCCTTGTAGCTTGTCCCCCCCTTGTAGGCCTGTCTCCCCTTGAAGGCCTGCCTGCCTGTCCCCCCCCCTTGAAGGCCTGTCCCCCCCCTTGAAGGCCTGCACCCCCTTGAAGGTCTGCACCCTCCCCGAAGGCCTGCACCCCCCCTTGAAGGCCTGCATCCCCCCGAAGGCCTGCACCCCCCCCGAAAGCCTGTCCCCCCTTGAAGGCCTGTCCCACCCCCTTGTAGGCCTGTCCCCCCCTTAAAGGCCTGCCTGCCTTTCCCCCCCCTTGAAGGGCCTTGTCCCCCCCCCTTGAAGGCCCTGCACCCCCTTGAAGGTCTGCACCCCCCCAAAGGCCTACACCCCCCCGAAGGCCTGCACCCCCCCAAAGGCCTGTCCCAACCCCTTGTAGGCCTGTCCCCCCCCTTGAAGGCCTGCCTGCCCCCCTTGAAGGCCTGCTTGCCTGCCCCCCCTTGAAGGCCTGTCCCCCCTCCTTGAAGGCCTGCACCCCTTGAAGGTCTGCACCCCCCCCGAAGGCCTGTCCCCCTTGAAGGCCTGCCTGCCTGTCACCCCCCCTCCCCCTTGAAAGCCTGCCTGCCTGCCCGCCCGCCCCACCCTGAAGGCCTGATGCCCCGACCCACCCCGAAGGACCGCTCGCCCCCCTGGCCTCCCCGCACCACCTATGAAGCAGCCGCAACAGGATCGCGAAGTCAGCGATCCCTGCGCTGCGGTCCCGCCCCTCCTCTGATGTCAGAGAAGGGGCCATGGGTCCGGGTTTTCCTTCCTTCCTAGGTGTACCAGTCTTGTTTGGCTAGTTGAAAGAGCAGACTGGAAGGAGGTCAGGAGGAATCTGAATGCTATGAAGTCAGCAGGAGTGCGGGATTTGAGCCAAAGACATTAGCAGACCTGGCACAGGAATGTAAACAGCTGATTTTAGAAGTCAACCTGTGCTAAAATAGCCTGAGTTAATGATAAAATAAAATGTCTTAATGGTAGCCCATGTTGATAATTATGCTTCTATGTTGTATAATCAATGTATATGCATGTGCATGCTGGCACTGACACGCATAAATGCCCAAAGTAATGCCGTTCTCTTTCTGCATTTTTTTTTTTTTTTTTAATGAAATGGCTGTTCCTCTTATGTGTTAATCCTTGCTAATGTTAACACGGGCTAATGAGGGTTAGTATATGTGGTGGCAAATTGCATACTTTATACTACTGTTAACCCCAGTAGTTAGTAATTAGGCCTCACTGCAAAAAAAAAAATGGAACCTGTGGCAAAATAGCACTTATTAATGATAGCCCACATCGATAACTATGCCCCCCAAATCTCCCGCCAGCTGCTATTATTTTCTTCATTCACCCTCCAAAGGCTAAAAAGAACTTGAGTGAATAAATCCCTAGTCGTGCATATTTTGTGCAGTCTGCATTTTACACTTAACAATGAAGAAGTCATTCATAGATAAATGTGTATAGCAATAGATTCAAACCACTAGAATTCCTGCCTTTGTGCTGTAGTCCCAAATCCCCAGAACGCATCATGTCAATTCTTTTCTCTCATTTCATGAACAATCTTTTTTTTTTTCTTTTTATCTCTGATGGATTCCCCTAAGACAGATGACTCAATAAAGAATACAATAAGACAACAGCTAAGACTCTGTATATTGGCTAAAACTTCCATTTCCAGTTTCCTTTTTTCTAGGCTCTGAGGACGTTTCATAATTCATATAAAGGTAAATAGGCTTGGAAGTTGGAGGGGGCTTTTTACAGGTAACAGGCATTAAAAGTTGACAGCAGTCACATAGCCATGGCTTTTTTCTTGCAGCCTTTTTACAAACTGTATTATATTTTGTGGGTGGGGGTGGGTACTGATCATTTGCAAGTTAAATGTAATACAAAGTTAATAGGCATACAAAAATGTATTGTTATTCCAATAAGAAGGGATCTTTTAATATATATTTTTCTCGGTTCTTGGTTTTTGTTTTTTTAGTGGACTAACATGTCAAGTACACTACTTTATTGCTTCTACATATTAAGACCTCCCTGCACCATCCTGCACATCCTTAAAGACTTAACAGGCTCATAATAAAAAACGGACATCCTAATCACCAGGACATCCAAGTGCTGATAATCAAAACCGCTTTCCTGGACATCTAGCGAGGTGTTCCAGCCTCTGTGAGTCCAGAGCACGAGATGGGCATGGTGGAGGTGTGCTATGGGCAAGTTTTGGGCGTTCCCAAGGGCAGGTTAGACATGGATGCCTTGCAGTGATGATCAAACATTTTGCAAGACATCCTGGATTCAGGAAGGCAGCCTTGAGTCCTTTGTTGAGTCGTGCCGCCTTTGAGGAAAGAGGAAGTTGCATCATCAAAGGCGGCTGCAACTCAGCAAAAGCCCCAAGGCTGCCTTTGTGAATCGCTGCACTGGTAAGTAAGGAGAGCTGCAGAGAGGGGAGAAAGCTACTGTCGGAGGCTCCCCATGATCTCTCCGGCCCAGCACGGACCAGCTGAAATATCTCGATCTTGCCGGCCCTGCGCGGAACGGCAGAAAATTGAAGTTAATCAATCTCGCCGGCCCTGCGCGGAACGGCAGAAATTTCCTGCAGACCGGCAGTTGAAGAACAGTGGTCTAAGTCACAACGTCCAAGTTCTGTCGATCGTGGGCTGTATAACTCCCGCCCTCGACACTCCTCCCGAAACGCCCCGTTTAGCTTTGGTCATTCAGCGGCACTATGAAGGCCTAGGTCATTTAGAAATACGTCCAAAACCCATTTTTAGTATCAGCACTTGGACATTTTTGTGAAATGTTCATACAAGTGCCGACTGAGACCGGTTTTTGGACGTATTTCTCTTTCGATTATGAGCCCCTTAAGGTTTATTTTAGTTTAGTTTAAATTTGACTAATTATGCGAAAAAAACAAGAAAATTCCATTAAGATTAAGATTGGTCAAAGCGTTGAGTTAGGCGCATATTCCATCAAAATAGGCCTCAGGGTTGTTGTTTTACCAAACGGGTTAAGGACAAAAAGGTTGTCAACTGGTTTGGTTCATATAAGACATATTTAACAGCTTGATATAGAAAAATACATTTACAAGGGTGCTGCAAATAAAAAGTGGCAACCAAGGATGTAACCCCAGGCTTCAATAATAAAAATTATCGACGACAACGCTGCGTCTCTTGTACTAAATCAGGAAACATTTGTACTTTTAAACCTATAAATTCTTTTTGCCTATTTTTGAAGAAAAGTTTTAACAACCATATTTTATCAATTGAAAGAGCTACTTATATGATCAAAGTGGATGGCACTGCTGCCTCTTTATATTTCCAACATTTCAGATACATTTAATGAAGATTTTTGAACTTGACTTTTTCCAGGAAGAAAATGGAGGCAAGATTTCCTCCAAAATGTCCAGTATTTCTAGTAAACATCTTTTAAGCATTTCCCTAGGGGTGACAGATGTAAGCCTAGGGAAATTAATCAATCTTAAATTATTATACCATGAGTTGTTTTCAAGCATTTCCACTTTTCTAAGATTAACATTATCTTTTATCAAATTCTCATGCAATTGCTTAAAAGTTATTATTTCCTGGTCATGTTTCTAAAGCAAAAGATTAGAGGCGGTCATTTCAACTTTCATATCTTTTAACTCTTTTGAATGTTCCAATAGTTTCCTTTCAAATTGCTGAAGATTGGGACTTATGGCCTTCACAAAACCAGCCATAAGATCCCATAAAGACTCCAGGGTAATATCAAAGATTTGATAGTAAGAACACTCTCAACAGTCTGTAAACCTTTCTGTTGTCTGCCCACTTGGTCCAATCTGTCCACCAAAGTTATAATAGCCCTCAGATGAGCCAGCTGGAATCCCTAGGATTTGGGTTCCAGCTTCCAGGCTCTCCACTAGGATATCGCTCGCCTCTGGGGATAAGAAAACGCCAACCTCTGGGGTTTCTTCGCCCCTGGGGGAGCTAGTGCTCTGAGGCTGCGGGGGCGGGGCCCTAACGTTGGGGCTCAAGGTTGTTTCTAGCCCAGGAGGAACTGCAGTGGCCTCGCCTATACCCTGCATTCTCAGCAGGCTGCCTCCTGACTCCACTGACACCTGCTGCATCTGTCGTAGAAGCTCATCAATCGTGCTGACAACGGGCACCCCGGAGCGCCACGAGGCAGCAGTGGTGCTTCGGCCACTCCGTTTCGGCATATCAGATAAGAAATCTTTGTCCAAAGCAAAGCGCTAGGATGGAGCTCTCAGCACACATCCAGTCAAATAGCCATCTTTTATTACATATTAGACAAAGAATTTATTGTTTTTGGAGCCTAACTTGTCATAATACTGGCTGTAGGACTAACGGGGTACTGCTGTTCTCTCGTTTATTATTCATATTTCCTTTTTTCTTTTTTATTTCCTGTTGTCCTCTTTCAAATTATTGTGGTCTATATAAATGAATAGATATTTCTTTTTCCTTTTTTTTTCCTTTTTCTTTGGAAATCATGGATCTGATTCAAGTTGTAATTATTATACTTGATTGTAAATAAGAAATGTGATAAATAAAGAATTAAAAACAAAAGACATGAACGATCCAGCCTTCTCTGTGTCCTTGGATGCAGAGAAGGCTTTTGATCGTGTAGAATGGACCTTCATGTATCAGGCAATGGACTGGTTTGGTATTGGTTCTGGATCTATTCAAATGATTCAAACTTTGTATAGCTCCCCTGCTGCTAGATTGTATATTAATAATAATTTTTCAGAGCATTTCTGTTTGCAGCGAGGCAGTGGCGTACCTAGGGTATGTGGCACCCGGGGCCCATCATTTTTTGACACCCCCCCCCCCTCATGGAAAAATTTTTTTTTTTTTTTTTTTTTGCAATAACCATGAAATGGAATAAATGGTCAGAATAGAAACAGGCAGTGAAAATTTTCTTTTATTGAACCTCATTTATGTAACCATTATTCCAAACATAACATAACATAAATTATGTCGGAATTGTCATGACATCAGAAGTACATATGGAGTAGTTGCAGGTGATGCTTGGGACAGTTCTGATTATGTTAGTTTGGTTTTATGTGTTTTTTGAATAGAAGGGTTTTTATTTCTTTTTTTAAGGTTTTGTAGTTTGTGGTCGAGGTCAATAGGTTGTAGAGTTGGGGGTCAAGTGTTGCAGCTCGAATGGCTAGGAGGTTGTCGAACAGTTTTTTTTCTTTTGACGTTTTTTGGTTGGAGGGTGTGTGAATGGTGCGTGAGTTCTCCTATGTCTGTTTGAAGTGGATTGAATTATTTAGCTGAAGAAATTAGTTACCCCCCCATTCCACACACATTAATTCTCTTCCATTTTTGTTCCCATTATAAAAAAACACTGATAAGTTCCCAGGAAAAAAATACATTAAAATAAGAAGTGAAAACAAAGGCCCCTACAGATGAGAACATAACATAAGAATAGCCTAACTGGGTCACACCAATGGTCCATCATGCCCAGTAGCCCATTCTCATGGTAGCCAATAGTGCTGCCCGATTCAGAGAAAAATATTTCATTCGATTCGATTCACCCTGTTGAATCGATTTTTCGATTAGATTCACTGTTAATGACACCGCTTTTTAAGTTTAAACAAAGTATAACAATAAATTTCACAACAACAATAAATTTCACAAAGTACTTAAAAAAAAAAATCACATTTTTCCATTAAAGCAGTTCTGGAGACATTTGCTTGAACAGTCTTTTTTCCCAGTCCATAAGCAAGCAATATGAAAAAGATTTCCTTAATTATCTACTCAAACATTTTTGCTATTTACTTTCATTGTACCTAGACTATTATTCAGTAGAAAAAATTTAGTTTGTTCAATCAAGCAGAACATTCACTCATAGAAGTCCAATGTCCACACAGGATTTGATTGAACAAACCATATTTTTTTCTACTGAATAATAGTTTAGGTATACTGAATAGCAAAAATGTTAAAGCCACACAGAAAAGCAGTAAAAGTCAATAGGTTCTCCAAGTGGGAACAACCTGATGTCTCAGCACTTGAGGAAAAGACCACGTAATATATGTTTATAAGATAAATCATATAAATGATTATACTGAAGCAGGGTGTCCTCAGCGTGAGAGGTAAGCGAGAGGAGAGAATTCTCCAGTGCTTTACACAATAAGGCTCCTCTGCCTGCAGTGCACACCATCATAGGACACCTCAGGTGTGCTCAAATTAATCAATGTGATAAATTAAACAGTGATAAACAATTGGTCAATCACAAGAGTGCAAGATCAAACAGGTTGTTCCCACTCAGAGAACCTATTGACTTTACTGCTTTTCTGTGTGAGTAGATAATTAAGCAAATTTCTGATAGCCTACAGAACTGATTCTCACCTTCCATCCCCAGCCCCCAAGACTTACCAGACCCCCCCTGCCGATGCATTTACTTACTGCCTGAACTGGATATTAAATCGTGGGGAAGAGAGGAGAAATGCGGGGAAAGAGCCAGCCAAAACTAGTATTTGTTGCTGCTGAGTGCACCAATCCAGGGCAAGCAGACGCTTCCCCCCATGTCTTAATAACAGACAATGGACTTTTCCTCCAGGAATTTGTCCAAACCTTTCTTAAAACCAGCTACGCTATCTACTTTAACATAACTTCTGGCCACTTCATTTTTAAGCTTAGATCTTTCCTTCCAAACAGAGACCTTGCTAGATGTCAAATACAGCACAAGGTAACTTCACATGGACTTAACTGTGCAGGAAATGAATCTCCTCATACACCCACCATATAGTGCAAAAAATGTGCAAAGGTCTGTTTTTTTCTTTCGATCACTACATAGCCTAATGCCACACAAGCAGCGCTGTTACAAACATATTCTGAAGGTCAATGCTAAGGTTGACAAAGTTTCCTTCCTTGGACCAGAAGGAGATACTGACAAACCACTGGAAGAGATTCTAAAACAACTACCCAGAAATAACACCCAAAGACCCACTCAGTGTGTGAACCAGTTGAGTGGAGTGGACTAACTGGGGGTGGAAATGGGCCCAGAGTTTGCTCAGCAGAATTTCCCAGACTACCTCTTCCTCTCAACACACTGACATGCTACCACCACCACCAACACTAGGAACACCTCACCGAGTATGCCAGCAATGCTTATAAACTTTATAAAACACATTATTATATTTTCTTATAAAGCATATATTTTAACTGAACTCAGCCTTGCCATTCACAAAAATAGAAAAGTTCCCATTTCAAGCTGTCTCATGTACACTTTTCAAATCTAACATATTGTAATCACAAAACAGAAAATAAAATTATTTTTTCTACCTTTTGTTCTCTGATCAATATTCAAATCTTGTTGGTCCCAGGCTCTTGTTGTCTTGCTTGCCAGGGTCTCCTTTCTCCGTGCTAACCATCCGTCTGCCATCTCTGTTCTCCCCTTCCGTTTCCCTTCCCTCTCCCGGAGATCTGGCATCTTTCCTTTTTTTTGTCTCCATCCACAGATTCACCTTTTCTCAACTCCCCACCACCCCAGGATCCACCATCTCTCCCTTTCTGTTCCCAACTATCCTCCTATCCAGTATCTCTATCCCCCCTCCACACCATCCCCTGTTTCCAAGTTCTCTCCCTTTCTGTTCCTTCCCTCCCTAAATCCCATTATGCACCATCTCTCTCCCACTCCTCTGTTTTTAGACCCATTATTTCTAACCCCCAAAGTCTGGCATATGCACGTATCTTTGAACCCCCCTTCCCTCTCTCCCTCTGTGTACTTTTACACCAGGACCCCCCCCCCCCCCGAAGGTCTGTCCCCCCCTCAGAAGGGCTACACCCCACCCCTGAAGACCTGCACCCCCCCGAAGGACTTTACCTCCCACCCGAAGGTCTGTCCCCCTCTGAACGCCTAAACCCCACCCCTGAAGGCCTGCACCCTCCCCGAAGGATTGTACCCCCCACCCGAAGGTCTGTCCCCCCCTGAAGGCCTGCACCCATCCCGAAGGCCTGCACCCACCCCGAATGCCTGCACCCACCCCGAAGGCCTGCACCCACCCCGAAGGCCTGCACCCCCGAAGGCCTGTCCCCCCCCTTGAAGGCCTGCCCCCCCCTTGAAGGCCTGCCTGCTTGTCCCCCCTTGAAGGCCTGTCCCCCCTTGAAGGTTGGCACCCCCCCAAAGGCCTGCACCCCCTTGAAGGCCTGTCCCACCCCCTTGTAGGCCTGTCCCCCCCTTGAAGGCCTGCCTGCTTGTCCCCCCTTGAAGGCCTGTCCCCCCCCTTGAAGGCCTGCACCCCCCCTTGAAGGTTGGCACCCCCCCAAAGGCCTGCACCCCCTTGAAGGCCTGTCCCACCCCCTTGTAGGCCTGTCCCCCCCTTGAAGGCCTGCCTGCCTGCCCCCCCCTTGAAGGCCTGCACCCCCTTGAAGGTCTGCACCCCCCCCCGAAGACCTGCACCCCCCCCTTGAAGGCCTGCCTGCCTGCCTGTCACCCCCCCTCCCCCTTGAAAGTCTGCCTGCCCGCCCGCCCCGCCCCACCCTGAAGGCCTGATGCCCCGACCCACCCCGAAGGACCATTCGCCCCCCTGGCCTCCCCGCACTACCTATGAAGCAGCCGCAGCAGGATCGCGACGTCAGCTATCTTTGCGCTGCTTAGGAGCTGCTTCCTGCGCCGGGCTACCTTAAGCTACTGCCCCCCCCACGCCCGAAGGACCGCTCGCCCCACTGACCTTCCAGCACACCTATGAAGCAGCCCGCAGCAGGATCGCGACGTCAGCAATCCCTCAGCTGCTTGGGCGCTGCTTCCTGCGCCGCGGTCCCGCCCCCTCCTCTGACGTCAGAGGAGGGACGGGACCGCGGCGCAGGAAGCAGCGCCCAAGCAGCTGAGGGATTGCTGACGTCGTGATCCTGCTGCGGGCTGCTTCATAGGTGTGCTGGAAGGTCAGTGGGGCGAGCGGTCCTTCGGGCGTGGGGGGGGACTGAGCGGCAAGGCCGGGAACACCCCCTCAGGGCTGGTACCCGGGGCGGCCCGCCCCCCCCCGCCCCCCCCTAGGTACGCCACTGCAGCGAGGTGTTAGACAAGGATGTCCTTTGTCTCCTTTGCTTTTTGACATTGTACTGGAACCCTTGTTATTAGCTATTCAACAGGCAGAGGAGATCCAGGGTATTCCTTACGCAGGTCGGGAATACAAGGTCTGTGCTTAAGCTGATGACATATTGCTTCATTTGAGGAATCCTGAAACAACCATTCCACATTTACTGGAGTTGATTGAGAAATTTGGGAAATTTTCAGGATTTAAGATAAATTGGAGTAAATCAGAGATGCTTTAATGTACATTGTACAAAAGGTTTATTTGATTCATTCCCCTTTCTTTGGAAGGGAGAAGGGATAAAAAAATATGTTGGAAGAGACAATGAAAGTAAATGAAAAATCTCTATTGCAGAAGGTCACAGAAATGTGTGAGCATTGGAATCCATTACATCTGTCTTGGTGGGGGAGAGTACAAACTGTTAAGATGATGATTTTGCCTGTGGTTTGTTACCAAATGGGTATGTTGCCAATATTTTTTTCCGGGGTCCTTTTATAAAAAAAAAAAAATAGAATTCTGACAAAATTTAATTGGCTTGGGAAAACTGCGAGAATTGCTCTAGTATCTTTACAAAAATCAATTGTGGAGGGTGGGGTAAATTTTCCAAATTTTTATAGGTATCATCAAGCCTATATAATGTGTCAGGGTATGTATTGGATCCTCCCTGAGCTCATGGAACATCTTCCAGACTTGTTATATCTAGAATGGAAAATTATGTCCCCTATGCAACTATCTCATGTATTAAGTATCAGGCTACCTAGATATGCTAAGGACAACATAATTTTATTGGATACATGGAAAACAATTAAATTTATTGATAAACTAACAGATGTTCCTATAATGAAATCTACTTTGCAGTCCTTATGGTTAAACTCCAAGATTCAAATAGGTTGTACTGGGATCGCATGGAAGAATTGGATGCAGGCAGGTATTTAGACTTTGGATGATGTTATATCTAATGAGAAACTGCTTGATTTTTCAAGGCTGCAACAATCATTTGGCATTCTAAAGTCCCAACAGTATAGGTGGTTGCAGTTGAAGCAGGCTATTCAGAGTGGATTCCCTGAATGGAAAACTTTAAAAACTTATTACAGCTTGCAGATCCTTTGCTACCAGACAGATCTAGTAGGGCATCAGGCCACTCAGTGGTACAAATTGATTTCTGAATTTTTAAATAAGAAGCCAAAAAATAGTCTTAGAGATATTTGGAGCATTGAGATAAAACAGTATATTTCTGTGTCTCGTTGGCCACGAATTTGGACTTGGAGGTTGAAATGTACAGCGTCAGCATCTATGAGACAAACATGGTTATTTTTATTAGATAGGATTTTTTGGACCCCAGTTCATTTACAAAAAATAGATAATTCTAAATCTAATAGATGCTGGCATTGTCATATTAATATAGGGACTTTGGATCATCTGTTATATTTTTGTCCACTGATACTTAATTTCTGGAAGTCAATTTGGGGACAAATAAATCTCATTCTTGGGTCATCTATCCCCTTATCCTATGAGGCTGTAATTTGTGGTACGTTACTTCATGTTAAGCTTACTTTAGACAAGTCTAAAAGTTGCCTTTTCCTGATCATGACAGGAATAGGTGTTCAACTGATCACACATAATTGGAAGAACTATGACAGGATTAATTATACTTTTTGGTGGGTAAATGTGTGTACCACATATAAGTATGAAAGAATGATGGTGGAACATTTGGGGACTAGTAAGTCCTTTAATAATGTATGGAGTCTATTGACTACTTTTGTTGCATTACAGTAAGGGTCATGTTTCTTCCCTTTTCATTAGATTTCTTTACACATCCAGGGAGGGAAATGTACGTTGAGGAATTAAAATATTTAATTATAATATTGAAATCACATCATAAGTATTATTGTATTAATAATTAAGATGAGGATGGGAGTAAATGACTGTTTAATATAATAATTGTATAGTTATTAGTGCGTTCCATACAGTATTTATGATTTACCAATTGTATTGCATTATCAAAGTTTGAAAATCAATAAAGATTAAAAAAAGAATTAAAAACAAACAAACATAGTGTAGTCCTTGAGATCCACAGGCAGGTTTTCAGGATATCCACAATGAATATGCATGAGAGGGATTTTCATACCAAGGAGGCAATGCTTGCAAATCTTTCTCATGCATATTTATTGTGGATATCCTGAAAACCTGGCCTGCCTGTAAACCTTGGGGACCGGAATTGAGTAGTCTATAATCTGTGCACAGAAGTGGCAGCCCCTTTTGAGCCCTTCCCATGCTCTATCCTTGTGAATGTCCCTCTTGAATGTACACATTATACCACTTACACGTATGCATATGTGCTGGCTTTCTGTACATTTAAGCTTACAAGTGGCACATAACCGTAAGCAACAAACAAATCCCGGTGTTCAGAGAAACCGGAAAAGTGGAGTAAGTGAACCAGCAAGTCCCAGGTTTATTGATACAGAATGATAAAAACAAAACACAAGGTAATAAGAAATATACATAAGTAGAATGAAGGCAGGCACTGGCTCTAAAATAGGAAACATAAGAGTCCAAAATGCTGTGCCAATATGGTTAGTAGTTGATCCCAAGTTGGTGTCAATGTAAGTAGGGATGGTAGAATATGAATCCAAATGGAGCGAATCCGCTGACAAATGGTGTAGCAGTGTGATGGACTTCAATGGATGAGCTGAAGTAGGGACCCTACACGGTCCGTGTTTCGGAAAACTAATTTGCCTTCATCAGAGAAATTACATCCCTGGATGAATTTAAAAGTAACTTGAAGGGAATTCCGGAACTTGGAGCTGGAGTGAATGGCTGGCTAACTGCAGAGCTCCTCCTGAAGGCATTTAGTAATCAAAATTAAAATACTAATTTTCTTCTGATTTTAACATTAAATTCCTGGGAATGGCTTCTAATAAACAAAAGCTGCAAGAAGTTTCTTTAAAATCAACAGGGAAAACCAAAAGGCTGAAAGAAGACTCACAATCTTCCAGTGAGGTTCCCTTACCTATGGACGCATTGGATTTTATTGAAGTTATGGAGGAATTGAGGAAAATTAACACAAATATAATGGAAGTGAAACAAGAGATGAATCTCATGAACAGTAAATTTGATCTTTTAAACAACAGAATGGATAAGATTGAAAATAAAGTGGAAAAAATTGAAAACATTCAACAGAAATACAAAGAAGATCATAAAATGTTAATGGATATGAATAAAAAAATGATTGACATGGAGAACAGATCGAGGAATCAGAATTTAAGAATTATTGGACTAAAAGAGGGAATTGAAGGGAAAAACATGATCTCTTTCCTAGAAGAGTTAATACCAAAAATTCTTCCATTAAAAATGGAAGGATCACTGGAAATTGAAAAAGCACATAGGGTTGGAATGAGGAAAGATCAAAACAGAGAAAAACCAAGAACTGTAATATTCAGGCTACTAAAATTCCAACAGGTACTGGATATTATACAAGCTGCAAAGGAAGTTAAAAATCTTGCATATAAAGATGCTAAGTTGTTTTTCCTTCAGGATTTTGCTAAAAAAAAACTGTTCAAGTTAGAAAGCTATTTTTACAACTGAGACAACCACTGAGAGAAATAGGTGCTAAATATGGACTATATTACCCTGCATTAATGAGAGTAACGTACAAGTGGAAATTTCATCAATTTGATGATCCTGGAAAACTTAAAGAATTTTTGTCATCTCTAGAAGTTCCTATGAATTAAGTTCAACTGATTTTGGAAGTTTGGAATTGGGGTTTTAAATTTTTACTTACATAAGTTTAATTTGAGAAGATAAGTTTGTTTTTGAGGGAATATAAAGAGGAATTTTAATTATTTCCATATACTTTATTAAATGCAAAGATGGCAACTGGTATTAGTATGTTAACTGTTTTGGAATGACTGGAATGATTTCAAATAAAAATGATTAAAATTCTATAAAAGAATGGAGAAGATAAACATGCAGTTAATATTCAAACTTACCTGACGTCAAAGGAATGTGAGGGATGGTAAGAGGAATGTTGAGTCGGGCCTGCATGATTGTGATGATTTTGTCCTATGGTTTGGGTTGGAGGATGGCGGTGAAGAGGATTGGAGAAAGATCATTTTTGTGATGAAAAAGCAGCTGCGGAACTTTATCAACCTGAAATAAAGTAAATACTGGCCAGACCCGAATACAAAGGCAGGCGAGTGAAGAGTGGTTATGGCAGGATGCTGTGGGGTACGATCGAAGAGCTCTCTGACATGGAGGATTTTGGATCGTCGCTGTTGCCATTCTAAAATGCAGTTCCCTATCTGCAGGTCAAGCACAAAGTTATTAGGAGGTCTTCCGGAAATCACATGATGAGCTGTAGAGGCGGGGACTTGAGAACTGCTAGACGAATCAGATGTTTGAAGAATTAAGAAATGACTGGTTTCCTGGTCTTGGATGACTCTACCTGCCCCCTCCAATATCCGGCTTCAGTTCTCGTGTGAGAGAAGCCGTTCTCGCTGCTTTTGCTTGTCATTAACACATCCGGTCTGAAGTGTTAATGTTTTACTCTTATCTGGGCTGTAAACATACTCCTGCTAATTCCTCCTGCTCAGACCGCGTTAAATAGGAAATCACCAGGTTTTCTTTAATCTATTGTTTTACATCTTCAGTAAGGCACAGTAAAACATTATGCTGGGTCCCTGGCCTTGGAAGTCTTCGCCTCTCCTCACATTACCCCGGCTTCAGTTTTGAGTTGATGCAGCCCTTTTCGCCGCTTCTGCTTGTCTCCAGCACATCTAATTCCGGTGATAGTGGACAAATAAATGTAATGTCAGGCTTAGAATATAAGTATTTAGTATATTATTGAATTTTGTTCAAGTTTAACACATTTTGGATTCTAGAATTAAAAATCTTTGATGACCATCTTCAAATGTTTTCTTTAGGGAATGGTTTTTTTTGTTTTTTATTTTATCTATTTATTTATTTATTTATATATATATATATATATATATATATATATATATATATTTTTTTTTTTTTCCTCATGAGAAAAAAGAAGAAAGGGGGGGAGGGGGAAAAAAATCATTCTATGTATCTATGATTGGGAACTGGGTTGATTGAGTTATTTTTAATCTCATTCAATGTTTTATTTACTTGTTTTAATTTGATTTTATTTCTATAATTTTAAATTTCTTCAGAATTCTTTTATTTAATGGTTCCTCCCTTTTGCAGCTATTCTATATTATAGTGGATTTTACTTTGCTTGGGATTCCAGTTTTGTGCAAAGGCATGTGGGATTTGGTTTACATTTACATAAATAGTTTGTATTATTTTTTCTGTTGCAGTGTTTCTTTTGATTTTTATGTATTGAATGATGAAGGTCATTTATAATAGTGAATGGCCTTTCACATGGGGATTAAAAGGTAGAACTGAGATCCAGATAAGTAGAGTGTTTCTTTAGAAAACCTTTAAATTGAATATTTTGTAAGTGAACTAATTGAATTTTTAATTTAATTAATTCTGAAGTATATGAAATTTATATTGCATTTACATATTAAAGCTGAATTAAATGTTGGTAAGGGAATTGTTACAGAAAATTATAAGAGTCTTTGACATTTAGATTGAAACAATTAGTATAAAATATTAAATTATACAGTTCCTTTTGGTATGATTTATGGGTAGAGATCTATGTAATAGATTAGGGATATATATAGAATGGAAATTAGGGGATTTAATATTTGGAATGATCAATTTTTTATAATATGGGGGAAATAGTGAAGTAAAATGCTTAGGAGGGGATGGGTGCTGGTCTGATCTTTTGCCTTCAAGTTACTGTATAATAAGAAAGGGAGGGTTGTGGGAGGGACTAGGGAAGGGGTTATGGGTCTTTAGAAATATAAGTTTTAAGGAATTAAGGGAAGGGAGGGTTGCACCTTATAGTAAGTTAAGGGAATTAAGATTTGAGCAGAAAAATTATATGTTGAAGTATTTGGGAATATCATATGTGAAAGAATTAATTTGATTAATGGTGCTTAAAATTCTTTCACTAAACGTTAATGGTTTAAATCATCCAATAAAAAGGAAAAAAACACTTTTGTTTTTAAAACAACAAAATATAGATATTTGTTACATTCAAGAGACTCACTTGTCAGCTTTAGAGTCTCAAAAGTTGAAAGAAAATTGGATAAAACATTGCTTTTATGCCCCAGCTGTAAAGAAGAAAGCAGGTGTTACAATATTGGTTAATAAAAGATGTAATGCTACTTTCAAATTTATATCTGGTGATCCTTTAGGAAGGTGGATACATGTGGACATGAAACTGGGAAATACTACAATGGCGCTTTTCAATGTCTACGCACCTAATATCAATCAAATTGAATTTTTTAAAAACCTACAACAATTGTTATTACCACTGGCTGCTTCTAATTTAGTTGTGGCTGGGGATTTTAATGCTGTTATAGATCCTATAATGGACAAAAAACCTAGTAGAATTATGAAATCATTAGGATTAGATAATTTGGTACAAAATTGTGATTTGAAGGATATATGGCGAATATTTCATTTTAATGATCGGGAATTTTTGTTTTGTTCCCATGTTCATAAATCTTTTTCAAGAATTGATTACATATTTGTGTCAAATACATTAGTTCAACAAGTAACACAAGCCTCCATAGATCCAATTATTTTATCTGATCATGGTGGGGTGTGGATTAAACTTAAAGTAATTGATCAAGAAGATAGTAGACCTATATGGAGATTTGATAATGCATTGCTGGTGGAACCAAGTTTTATTGAGGAAATACAATTAAAAATAAATGATTATTTTCAAATTAATAATACGAAAGATATCTCTATAGAAACATTATGGGATGCTTTTAAGGCAACCATGAGAGGTCAAATTATTTCTTTTTCGGCATTCCTTAAAAAACAAATTAAAAAACAATTTCATAGTTTAGAACAAGATATAAAGATATTAGAATCAAAATTAGTTGAGAAATGGGATTATTCTATATTACAAGACCTCATGAAAGTGAAAGGGAAATATAATGAGATTTCTTCAAAATTGATTAGAAAAGATATATTTTCTCAACAGGCATTGTATTATGGAAATTCAAATAAGGCGGGAAGATTATTGGCAAATTATCTAAAAGCAAAAAAATGAAAAACAAAAATAGTGATGATTAAAGATGAAAAGGGAAATAGTTATTCTCAAATTGGACCAATATTAAGACAATTTTTAGACTTTTACAAAAACCTATATTCTTCTGAGCCTTATTTGGATAAAGAAAGGGATGGTTTGGAATTTTTAAAGTTAATTACGGGACCGAAAATTCCTGAGCATATAAAAGAAAGTTTAGAAAAGCCAATATTAATTAATGAATTGCAAGCAGCATTGAAATCCCTTAGAGTTGGATCCGCTCCAGGTGGAGATGGTTATACTGTAGAGTTTTATAAATCATTTCAAATTACCCTGTTACCATATTTATTAAATTTATATCGGACTCAACTTACTAAAGGTTGTATTATGGGTACCATGGCTGAATCATTAACTATAGTTTTACCAAAGCCAAATAAAGATCCCACACTGGTTTCAAATTACAGGCCTATTTCTTTAATTAATGTTGATGGAAAAATTTTAGCTAAGATTTTGGCTATACGTTTGGCTAAAGCTCTCCCTTTTATGATTGGTATGCATCAAACGGGTTTTGTTGCTCAAAGACATTCTTCTAACAACACTAGGCTTGCATTACATATGTTGAATTTATCCAAAGCCTTAAAAGATCTAGTTTTTTCTGTATCACTTGATGCAGAGAAGGCTTTTGATCGTATTGAATGGACCTTTATGTATCAAGCGATGGAATGGTTTGGTATTGGCTCGGGATTTATACAAATGGTTCAAGCATTGTATAGCTCCCGTATTGCTAAACTATATATTAATAATAATATATCAGAAAATTTTAGGCTGCAAAGGGGGGTTAGACAAGGCTGTCCCTTGTCTCCTTTGCTTTTTGATATTGTATTGGAACCCTTGTTATTAGCCATTCAGCAAGCGGAGGAGATACAGGGCATTCCTCATAAAGATAGGGAATATAAGATCTCGGCTTATGCGGATGATATTTTGCTCTATTTGAGAAATCCTGAGAAAACCATTCCTTGCTTACTAGAAATAATTGAGAATTTTGGAAAATTTTCAGGATATAAGATAAATTGGAATAAATCAGAAATTCTTCCACTCAATGTTTATTGTACAAAAGGTTTGTTTGATTCTTTTCCCTTTCTTTGGAAAGAGGAGGGAATAAAGTATTTAGGCATTTGGATTAAAAATATATTGGATGAAACAATGAAAATAGATGAAAAATCGTTATTACAGAAGGTTACAGAGATGTGTGAGCAATGGAATCCGTTACACCTTTCATGGTGGGGGAGAGTCCAAACTATTAAAATGATGATTTTACCTGTGGTTTGTTATCAGATGGGAATGTTGCCGATATATTTTCAAGGGTCCTTTTATAAAAAATTAAATAGCATTCTTTTAAAATTTATTTGGCTGAGTAAAACTCCTAGAGTGGCTTTGGTATCCTTACAAAGATCAATTTCGGAGGGAGGGGTAAATTTTCCAAATTTTTATAGGTATTATCAAGCCTATATTTTGCGCCAAGGTATTGGGTCCTCCCGGAACTCATGGAAAAACTCCCTGACTGGTTGTGGTAAGAATGGCAACTCATGTCTCCTTTGCGTCTGTGCCATGTACTCAGTATCAAAATGCCTAGCTATAGTAAAGATAATAATATACTAGTAGATACATGGAAAACATTGCGATATGTAAGCAACTTAACAACTATTCCAATTTATAAATCTACAAAACAGTCTATATGGGTAAACTCCAAGATCCAAATTGGCGGGGAGAGACTAGTCTGGAAGCAATGGATGATAGCAGGAATTCGAATATTGGATGATGTTATTGCTAATGGTACTATGCTTGAGTTTTCACAGTTGCAACATAAATTTGGTCTTAAAAACTCAGAAAACTTTAGATGGATGCAGCTGAAGCATGCCATTCAGGCGGGGTTCCCTGAATGGAAAAACCTTAATAATCATAATAGTATGGAGTTTATGTGTTTTCAGACAGACTTCTTGGGTCACCAGGCCGCCCAGTGGTACAAAACGTTAAGTAAATTTAATAAAAAGAATTTAAAAACTGGTCTAAGAGATATTTGGAGTATTGAGATTAAGCATGAAATTACTGCATCTCAATGGCCACGAATTTGGTCTTGGAGGATGAAATGTACGGTGTCAGCATCTATGAGACAAACTTGGTTTTTTCTGTTGCACAGAGCATTATGGACCCCTGTTAGATTACAAAAAATAGATAGCTCTTTGTCCAATAGATGTTGGCATTGTCATTTAGAAGCAGGAACTTTAGATCATTTATTGTTTTATTGCCCATTTATTATGAATTTTTGGAAATCAATTTGGGACCAAATTAATAATTTATTAGATAACCCGGTGGCATTATCCTATGATACTATGATATTTGGTATGGAAATGAGAGCAAAAAGTCAGATTTCTGCAAATAATAACAAATTATTACTTATAATGACTGGAGTTGCCATTCAGCAGATCACATCTAATTGGAAGGATTGGAGGAGATTAAATTATAGCTTCTGGTGGAACTCTTTATGCCATATATATAAAATGGAAAGGTTTATTGCAGTACAGCGGGGTTATATTAAAAAATTTCAGGGTGTGTGGAAACCATTTACGAAGTATTGTAAAGATTAATTCAAAATTGGTTCCCTTATATTTTAATTGTTAATTTAAGGTGCAGGGAGGGGGGATTTTAATATTACATGTTTTATATGATAATGGAATATATGGGAGGGTGGGTTGGGATAGGGATGGGGATAAGAATTTGTGAGATATGTAAATGATTATTTCTAAGTGATGTATTGATTGTTTATATGAATGCATATATTTTAACACTTAATGTAATCTTTAAAATGAATAAAGAATATATATAAAAAAAAAAAAGTAACTTGAAGGCCTTTCTTTTTAAAGACGCATTTGATGTATAATAGTCCTTCTAAGGACGGTAATTGAAATCTGTTCCTTGCCATATTTTAATCAGCTTATCTTACATTATTAGCTTATCTTACATTTAATTAGCTTATCTTACATTATTCTAGACTATTTATATTTTTGTTCCCCTTTTGTTTTGGTCCTTTTCCCCCTCTTTCTCTTTGTACAAATTGTATTTCTGCCCTTCTCCATCCTGTATCGGTAAGTTAATGTTTGTCAGTGCTTTTGATTGTTTGTAGCATTATTTGTAATTTGTTTTCAACGTACGTTCTTTTTATACTTTGTTTTTATATTATGTAAAACCGCTTTGAATTTTAATAAGGCGGTATATCAGATTTTTAAATAAACCTGAAACCTGATCAGGGGTCCGTTACTGGAACAAAACGTTACTTAAACCACCCTTCTATCCAGATGTTTGGTTTCAGTAACGGACCCCTGAGGAAGGCAAATTAGTTTGCCAAAACACGGACTGTGTAGGGTCCCTACCCTGCTTCAGCTCATCCACTGAAGTCCATCACACTGCTACACTTTTCCGGTTTCTCTGAGCACTGGGATTTGTTTGTTGCTTCACTCTTTGCTTGGCGGAGTTTGAGGTTTTTGTTTGGTTTTGTGCTGCCATAACTGTAAGCACCGTTCACATAACTTCCATTCATGCATCAGAGAACTATGCAAAAACAAAATATTTTAAAAACCCACAACAACCCAGAAAGGAAACTATACTCCCAACTCATGCACATATGTAGAAAGAAGATAGGGACAGAAGAAGGGGGCATACATGGTGAATACGTTGAACCAAATTATGCACACCAACGAGACAGGAGAACTGAGCAACATGCCATGCAAACACATAGATAAGGTTCATGCTGAAGACAGATGTGGGAGCAGGGAAGTACTCAGTGACTGCATCTCATCCACCATCCAAAGCCTTCATACACCAGAGACCTCTATAAGCCAGCAGGGCACTCTTAATCTACCATCTCTGCCTCCTTGCAACACTCTAGCCTACAAAATAGGAGAAGCCTTATGGCAAAGATTGGATAAGTCTGAAACACATCATGAAAGAAACCAGTTTGAAGTGAAAAAAACAAAACTGAGGAGTCGAGGAGAGCGCTCTGCATAGGAATGGCCACACAAACTCAGATCTGTGTATGAACTTCTGAGCTCTGGGACAACTGTTTCATTCTGGTGCTTTCAGATGATGTCAGGCACTTGTGTTGATGAAAAAAGCACATTTTCTCCTGCCTTGGAGAGGGTCTAAATTTATGTTGGGAAATCTATTTTACTATATAAAATCACAGTGGTGCCTATGTTGCTTTTATAAAATACAGTACAGGCATAAAATGAGCCCCTTTTGAAAGTTCTTTTGGTGGTCTGTCAAGAAATTGACCCCCGACATGGCCACCTGCTTGTCCTCCATCCTAACGGTGAATATTATTTTCAGTTTGCTGCTTGTCCTGAATAGCTGTTTGCCCCAAGCTCCTTTCCAGCCCCAAACTGGGGCGAATCAAACCCTAGATAAGCAACAATTGGAACACATAAGTGAAGAAGCAGATGTTACAACTCACTGTCTACAACATTTAAACAGAAGTGAAGTTATAGAACTAGACATCAAGGCTACATGCCAGAAAATAGACATTCCAACTGAAATTAAACTTGAAAAAACGGCATCAATCAGTTGGGATTCCCTTCAGAAACCATTCCAAATATTTATACATTTCACTTGTTTGGACAATTCCAGTTACTGACATTTGATAAACAAATGCTTCAGCAAGCTTAAGGCACTGATTCAGCAGGCGA
This sequence comes from Geotrypetes seraphini, assembly GCF_902459505.1. Classification (NCBI taxonomy): domain Eukaryota; kingdom Metazoa; phylum Chordata; class Amphibia; order Gymnophiona; family Dermophiidae; genus Geotrypetes; species Geotrypetes seraphini. Next base: position 205,868,323 of record NC_047085.1, on the reverse strand, counting down.
AGGACAAAGGCTTGCCAGTATTCTCTGTTAAATATGCTCAGTCAAATGCAGCTAAGAAATTGTAACTAATTGTACATAAAATACAAATTGCAGAGGCAGATCCACTCTTTTTGATCTGAAGAAGAAGGGCTTACCTTTGAAAGCTAATCATAAACTACATTAACCCCCTCCTTTACAAAGCCGCGCCAGCCATATCAATATCGGTGGGAAAACCGGTGTTTTCATTCCTCATTGGCTCACATTCTTTTTTTGCACTTATTTAAGTAAACTTTTTTTAAAACTTTTAAATTTTTTTATCCACCGTGCTCTTATTAGAAGTTTCCTTAAGATTATTCTATTTAAAAATGTTCAAATAAGTTGTATACTTAGCTTATCATGCTACTGGGTTACATAATCCGACATGTTTCGCAACAATTTGCTTTATCAAGGATCCCCCTGTAAAATATTAAAAAGAGTTTTCAATGCTTTATATCAGGGGTGCCCACACTTTATGGGCTTGCGAGCTACTTTTATAATGACTAAGTCAAAATGATCTACCAACAATAAAATGTAAAAAAAACACAAAGCACACTGAAAGGCAGAGAAAATGTTAATTATTCATATTCCGGGTTTTTTCAAAGAGGTCACAGCAGATGACTCTATGCAATGTCACCTCAGTAACAAAATACAAAAATAGACAAATACACCCCTCCCTTTTTACTAAACCACAATAGTTGGTTTTAGCATAGGGAGTTGCGCTGAATGCCTCGCGCTGCTCTCAATGCTCATAGGCTCCCTGCGCTAAAAAACGCTATTGCGGTTTAGCAAAAGGGAGCCATAGTGCAAAATATAGACAGCAGATATAAATTCTCAAAACAGACACATTTTGATCACTAAATTGAAAATAAAATCATTTTTCCTACCTTTGCTGTTTGGTAATTTCATGAGTCTCTGGTTGCACTTTCTTCTTCTGACTGTGCATCCAATCTTTCTTCCTTTCTTTCAGCCTCCTGTATGTTTCCTCTCCTCCAGACCTCATTCTTTCCCCCAACTTTTTCTTTCTGTCTCCCTGTTCCCCCTTCTTTCTGCCTCCCTGTCTGCCCCCTTTCTTTCTTTTTCCGTGCCCTCCCCCAAGCCACTCGGTTTGCTGCTACCGCCATCGGGGAACAGCCCCCAAGCCACCGCCGTCACAAGTTTCCCTGCAGAAGCGTCGCGCTGACCAGCATTCCGCTCTCTGACGTCAATTCTGACGTAGGAGAGGAAGTTCCGGGCCAACAAGGCATTTCTCCTCATTCCATCCAGCCTGAGCACCATCTCTCCTTGATCCAGCATTTCCCTTCTGTGTCTGTCAGAATTACCATTCCACCTATTTTCCAGCATCACCCTTCTTTGTGTCCATCTCACCTATATCCCTATCTCACCACTTTTTCAGAATCTTCATTTGTCTCTGTCCTTGTCTTTACCCCATGTTCACCATTTGCCCTTTCAATGTCTTTATCTCCCCCCCCCACTTTTTCAGCATTACTTCTATGTCTCTATTTCACCTCCTCTTCATGTCCCCTCTGTATCTCTATCCTTATTCAGTAGGTCCTGCTTACTCTTTCTCTTCTTTGTGTCACTATCTCCATTTTCTGCTTTCCCCCCTTTCCCTTTGTTACTGCACCCTGTAGCCAGAATCTTTCCACCCTCCCTCCACTCAGGCCCAGCCCAGTATGAAATATTTCCTTTTGTTTCCATCCCCTCTCTCTTTCTCTCTCTCTTCCCCTCCCTCACCCACGAGTCCTGCATCTGGCCCTCTCCCTTCTACCTGCACCCGGCAACACCTCCTGCTCCGCGGCTCTCTTCAGCAACTCGTCAGCAGCGGTGATCAAGATAGGCTGCCGACATCGAGGCCTTCCCTCTATGAGTCCCGCCTTTGTGGAAAAAGGAAGTTGAAACAAGCGGGACTCGCAGAGGGTAGGCCCCGACGTCAGAAGCTTGTGTCGATCGCTGCTGCTGAGTTGCAGAAGAGAGCTGTGGAGCAGGGGGTGTGGCCGGAAGCAGGTAGAAGGGAGAGGGAGATAGGAAGGCTGTAGAAGCTCCGGAGCATGACACCGACCCCGGCCAGGATGATTTCTTTTTCAGGCTGCTGCTGCCACTGCCACGCTCCCCCCCCCCCCCCCGAAATGACAAAAATAGCCTAATGCCTGGCATCGGCGTCTTTGACGTCGGGGAGAGGAAGGCTGATAGGCCCGGTAGATCGGAACAGCAACACGAGTCTATCACGGAGCCCGGGATGGGCTCTGCGATCGACTCAAGTTGTCTTCCTGAGCTACCGGTCGATCGCGATCGACATGTTGGGCACCCCTGCTTTATCTAATCTAATCTAATCCTTAGGTTTGTATACCGCATCATCTCCACGTTCGTAGAGCTCGATGCGGTTTACAGTAGGAGAAATAGGAAGGAACTACAACAGAGGGTTAGAGGTAGAAGTGTGAAGAAAATTTAGAGGACTTGGGATGCCAAGATATAAGAGTTTCCTTGATTCCTAAGTTGGAGGGAGACTTACATTTTTTGAGAAAAGCCAGGTTTTCAGATGTTTGCGGAAAACTTGGAGAGAGCTCAAGTTCCGAAGAGGGGAGGTAAGGTTGTTCCAGAGCTCAGTGATTTTGAAGTGGAGGGAGGTCCCTAGCTTTCCTGTGTGGGAAATGCCTTTTAGCGAGGGGAAGGATAGTTTTAATTTGTGGGAGGATCTGGTGGTATTAGGGTTTGAGGAATTCCAAGAAAGAGGGATAAAGGGAGGGAGGATACCATATAGGATTTTGAAAGTTAAACAGGCGCATTTATAGTGGACCCTGGCGAATTATCGGAAGCCAGTGGAGCTTGGCCAGGAGCGGGGAGACATGGTCAAATTTACTTTTAGCGAAGATGAGCTTGGCCGCGGCATTCTGAATCTGTTGGAGTCTGTGGAGGTTTTTCTTAGTTAGGCTTAAGTAGATAGAGTTGCAATAGTCCAATCTGGAGAGGATGAGGGATTGAATAAGGAGGGTAAAATGTTTTTGATGGAAGCAGGATCTAACTTTCCTCAGCATGTGAAGGCTGAAAAAGCATTTTTTTACCAAGGATTGGAGGTGGTCATTGAAGGACAATGTGGAATCAATGATGATGCCCAAGACCTTGCTCGAGAACTCAAGCTGCAGAGAGGAGCCAGAGGGTAGTGGGATGGAGGTGGGTAGGTGATCTAGTTTTGGACCGAGCCAAAGAAGTCTTGTTTTGGACTCATTCAATTTCATTTGCAGTGTGGGCCCAGGATTGTAGGTTCATTATACAAGAGGATATGTTCTTAGACAGGTCGATGAGGTTCGAATCGGTCTCGAGGAGGACGAGGATGTCGTCTGCATAAGTGTAAATTGTTTCAAGGGGGGATAGGTGGAGGAGTTTTAGGGAGGACATATAGATGTTGAAAAGGATAGGGGATAGTGGAGAGCCCTGCGGGACTCCACAATTCGGTTTCCAGGGGGAGGATGAGGGCCATTCATGTTAACAATGTAAGAACGAGAGCGGAGGAATTTAGAGAACCAACCTAGGACTGTGGAGTTGATACCTATCTCAGAGAGTTGGTAAACAAGAATATCATGGTGAACAACGTCGAAAGCAGCGGAAAGGTCAAATTGTAGGAGGACAGTGAACTTGTTTCGAGAGTAAAGTTGTTGAACTCTTGAAATCAGGGAAGACAGTAGGGTTTCGGTGCTGAAGTTAGGACGAAAGCTATATTGATAGGGTAAAAGAATAGAGAATCTCTCTAAGTATGATGAGAGTTGGGAAGAAATGATGGACTCTAGCATCTTGGTTAGGAGAGGGATATTGCAATTGGGCGATAGCTGGATGGTATGGAAGGGTCAAGGTCAGATTTTTTCAGTAATGGGGTCAAGGCGATATGACCCATTTCTGGGGAGAAATGGCCCGACTGAAGGGCGGAGTTTATGAGAATGGTGATAGAAGAAATAGCCTGAGCGGGAATGTTCTCGTATAGGTAGGAGGGGAATGGGTCCAAGGAGCAATTACAGGATTTCAGTTTGAGGCAGAGATTGAGGACCAGGGATTCAGATACGCGCTCAAAGGTGGTCCAGGATCTGTCATCTGGGATAGGGTTGGAGACCATTAGGGTGGGAGTGGAATCGGTGGGCACTAGGGAGTTGTAAGAGACTGAAGGAGGGAAAGAGCATCTCAAGGAAGAAACCTAATCGTTGAAGAATTTTGCTAGAACATCGGCTGAGGGAGAGGAGGGGAACAAGGTGGGGTCTCTTTTGGAGGTTAGGGAGCGCCAGATGTTGAATAGAGTACTGCTTTGATTGTTGGTCCTGGAGATTTTGTCACCATAGAAGTTCTTTCTTGCTTTTTTTAGTGCTGTATTGTACAGCTTGATATTGACTCTCCAGGACTGTCTATCTATAGGACATTTTGATTTTTTCCATATGCGCTCCAGAGCTCGACATTTCTGTTTTAGCTCTCTGTGATATGGGAGGAACCAAGGGGCCTTGCGGGGATAGGAGATGGATTTAGTGGAAAGGGGGGCGAGGGAAAGATAGCTGGATTTGGAGAGAACGACCCAGCTATGCCAATTAGTACCTGAATCTGCAGGCTTAGGGGCAGAGGAGAATAGATTGAGAAATTTAGACCAGAACAGGTCGCTTGTGATTTTTTTGCGGAAGGTAATGGGGTTGGAAGTACGGGGTGGAGCCCCAAGGTGCGACATAAAGATGGGGAGACAGAAAGCCCCTAGAAAGTGGTCAGACCAGGGGACATGTTCCCAGCGAGTGTCGTCAACTGACGTCTTGTGAGTGGTAAGGTCGAGGAAGCTAATGAGGTCTAGTGTGTGCCCCTTTTTGTGGGTTGGGGATGGTGCAGGGGGGGTGAGGCCAAGGGAGGTGAGGAAGCTAATAAGTTCAATCGTATCCTTGCTGGTGATGTCGTCTAGATGGAGATTGATGTCTCCGATGATCAATAATCTTTGGAACTTGAGGAAGGCGTTTGTTATAGTTTCAAGGACGAGTTCGTAGGAGATGATCCAAGGGGTAGGTGGGTGGTATAGGAGCAGGATGCCCAATGGGTGAGGGTGAAGTTCATCATTGACGGAAGCAAGCATGTATTCTAGTGAGGAATGGCAACCCCTTTCGAGGAGCTGAACATCGAAAAAGGATTTGTAGAGAATTGCCAGGCCACCTCCTTTACGGTTAGATCTAGGTGAAAAGAGACCTTGGTAGCCATGGGAGCAGAGTTCATTTTGTGTAAATAGGTCATCTTTTTTAATCCATGATTCCGTGATGCATAGGAAACCAGGGTCAGAATCTTCAAGTAGGTCCTTCAGAATTTGAATCTTGTTGCAAGCGGATCTTGCGTTGCAATAAAGCACTGGGACTGGGGTGAGCGAGTCAGAGGCAAGGTTGGGGAGATTGGCAGGGGAAACAGACTTTAAAGAAGCATGGTTGATTCTTCGGGGTTTTTTTTGGGGAGGATGTGGTCTGGTGCGAATCAGCGTGGGGATTTTGAGGCCAGGGCAGATATTATTGGTATTTGCGGAATTGAGAAGATCGGGAGAAGGAGGTATTACGCAGAGGGTGGAGTTGAGGGAAAAGCAAAGTAGGAGGAGAAAGGGCCACGAGGGTGGCTTCATGGTGAGAGGTTGGTGAGCCTTTGGGTTGTGAATATATATATATATAATTTTTTTTTGGGGGGGGGAAAAGCTAGGCAACTTGGTATCTAAGCAAGAAGAGGATCTAGACAACTAGGTAGAGAGAGAACTAGACAGACTTAGCATACCTTGATGGAACTAGTATAGAGGTAAAGGAGAGGGCTTAAATATTGCGCTCGTCCCTTAACATTGAAAGCACTTAGCAACTAGATGATGTCCTATAAGAAGCTGTGGACAAGGACAGGCACTTAGCAACTGAATAGTGTCAAATAAGAAACTTTGAACAAGGTTAGGCATATCATACTAAACAAACTCAACCCGAACTCCTAATACCTTCCACCTTGAACACTACTAAGAGTGGAGGAGGTGTACCTGAGGCTACATTTTGTTACATTTGAAATATATGAGAGTATGTTTAACAATTTGTAATTCTACGGAGGGGAACGCTGGATATTTTGGAGGTTGGGTAAAGTATTGGAGAGTTCTATCAACAGCGTTATCCTGGATTACCCTTTATTTATTTATAAACATTCCAAATACAGAAATGTGGTGTAAAAGGCCAATTTAGGAAATTACTTAAAACTCAACTGTTTGTAAATGCCTCTTTCTAGATATTGATTCCTCATGATTGATAGCTTCTGAAAACCTCTCTACAATTGTCTGTATAGACCTTTTTTCGCTTTGATTTTTTTATTGCTGATTTCCCTAGGATCTGTTTACTTATGCTTTCCTGTTTTTATTTTGTTTTACAATATTATATACGTAATACCATTTAAACCGTTTAGGACTTAAACGGTATAGAAATTCTTAAAATAAATAAATAAATACCATGCTAAATGCTAAGACGTCCATTATATTCCTATGGGCATCTTAGCATTTAGCGCGCTCTGTATTGGTTAGTACATCTTAATAAAAGGACTCCATATTTTGTAAAGTGCTTGTGATGGTCTATAATGGTGGTAGGCAAACTCATTAGTCAAAAGAGCCAAAGATCAGCAGTGCAACGATTAAGATTTCTTTTGAGAGCCATACCCCGCACCTGATTGCACTACGTTAACCCAATTGACACCCCACTTGCCCGCATGTAGTCTAAATCGATTCATGGCAGAGCCTAGAGAATGACATGGGAAAAAAAGTTTGTCTTTGTCCCCGCCCCATCCCTGTGATCTTGGTCCCCATCCCCGCAAACCATCTGATCACATCCACACAAGCCTCAAATAGTTTTATACTGAACTTATTATATTGAAGTATAAAAAGAAACAATATTCTGTACAATTGTCAATTTATAAATCAGCGTCTTCTCCCCACTCTCTCTTCCCCATTTCTCTTCAGCATTCTCAGCCCACTCTCTCTCCACTTCCTTTCAGCGCACGCACATAAAAACAAGCAAGCAATTTTATATCATTTTCATTCTATTCATTCATAGAAATTAAAGTCTAAATAATGCCAGTCACATAACAAAACATGATTTTATAAAAATAATTCCCTGCACAGTCAAGCCTGCAAGGATTACTAGATGTCTTTCAGCAGCTCCCCCCCTCCCTCCCCCTTACCTTCGTGGCCAAGTCAAAATGATCTACCAACAATAAAATTTTATAAAAAAAAACAAAGCACACTGTACGTAGAGAAAATGTTAATTATCATTTATATTCCGTGGGTTTTCAAAGAGGTCAAGGCAAATAACTTTATGCAATGTCACCTCAGTAACAACTATACAAAAATAGACAAATATACCCCCTCCCTTTTTACTAAACCATGATAGCAGTTTTTAACGCAGGGAACTGCGCTGAATGCCCTGCGCTGCTCTTGATGCTCATAGGCTCCCAGCGCTAAAAACCGCTATTGCGGTTTAGTATAAGGGGGCCATAGTGCAAAATATAGACAGCAGATATAAATTCTCAAAATGGACACATTTTGATCACTAAATTGAAAATAAAATCATTTTTCCTACCTTTGTTGTCTGGTGATTTCATGAGTCTCTGGTTGCGTTTCCTTCTGACTGTGCATCCTTTCTTTCATTTCTTTCTTTCTTTCTTTCTGCACTCAGGCCCAACAATTGTCCCTTTCTATTCTATCCTTCCTTCCTTCCTATGTCCTTAGTGCCCCAGTGCCTCCTTTCCATGTCCTTAGTGCCCCCAGTACCCCTTCCTATGTCCTTAGTGCCCCTTCCTATGTTTTTAGTGCCCCCAGTGCCTCCTTCCTATGTCCTTAGTGCCCCCAGGGCTCCATCCTTTGTCCCTCTCACTGCCTTCCAGCCTTTGTTCCACCCCTTCCCCCAAAGCTAGCCAGCCTCCCTCCCTCCCTGCCGCGCTAAAGCCAGCCTGCCTGCCTGCCTTCCTCCCTCCAGCGCTGAAGCTGAAGCCTGCCCCCCCCCAGGGACCTTACTGAGTTAGATCAAAGATCCATCATGTAGCTTGTTCTCACATTGGCTAATCCAGGTCACTAGTACCCGACCAAAACTCAAAGAGTAGCAACATTCCATGCTACCGATCCAGGGCAAGCAGTGGCTTGCCCCATGTCTTTTTCAATAACAGACTATGGACTTTTCCTTCAGGAAATTGTCCAAACCTTTCTTAAAACCAGGTATATTTTGCGTGACTATATTTATACCTGCTCTCCATCATGCCCGTGCCTTTAATCTAGGTTGCAAATTCTGCAGGATTTGTTTTAGTATTTTATAAAGCCACAGAGATGCCTAAGGGACCGTTTCACTAAAGCTATGGCAAACATAGCCTTAGCACACAGCCTTTAAGTGAGTCTTTCCCACTCGCTAAGGCCACTTTCACCGTGGCAGGAAAATGGCTGATTTTCCCATTTTTCAAATCAATGACTACACTGTAATTTTGCCATTAGCACACGGCCATAAAAAAAATACTTTGTAATCCCCTGCTGCCACCTATTTTGTAGGGAGTAAAAGCTCTGTGCTAATCCTGCACTATTAACTGATTAGTGTACAGCAGGGGTGTCCAACCTGCGGCTCAAGGGCCGCAAGCGGCCCCGTGAAGTATTTTGTGCGGCCCCGGTTTAGGGCGATGCAGTGTTTTCCTCTGCTGCCCCCAGGTGTTTATCGTCTTGCTGGCTCCCTCCTCTGTCTTGCTGCAGCGTTTGCGCGGCCCCAGAAACATTTTTTTCGGCCAATGCGGCCCAGGGAAGCCAAAAGGTTGGACACCCCTGGTGTACAGCAATGCCTCACAAGCTAACTGATTAGCATTATCATACCCACTATCTACCCCCAAACATGCCCCCTTCTCAGAAAAATAAAAAATATATTTTTAGGGCACAGTGTGCATGCTCAAATTGGCAAATTTACCATGGAACGCCAGTGCATATCGAATGGTAAGCCATTTTAATGTGTGATATGAAAAGGACTCCTTATGGCTCCTTTTACTAAGCTGCGCTAGCGGTTTTAGCATGCACGCTAGACGCTAACGCCTCCATTGAGCTGGCGTTAGTTTTTTATGCATAGCACAGGGGCCGCGTGCGCTAATCTGCAGCGTGAGCTAAAAACGCTAGCATACCCTAGTAAAAGGGCTCCATTTACTAAGCCGCGTTAGGGCATTAACGCACGGATTAGCGCGCGCATTAGACGCTAACACCAGCTAGTTGCGTAGTGCGGCTTTAGCGCGCGCTAAAACCGCTAATGCAGCTTAGTAAAAGGAGCCCTTAGTGTTTTTATAAAATAATCTTAAAATAAGTAGCTTTCTGCCCTATTAACTAAGCTGTCCTGTTACGGAAATCCCCCTACAGGATACGCTTAATTTTTCAAGAATTTTCAAAGTGATTATATACATGTACATCTGCTGTGAAAATTACCCCAGAGAATTTACATTCACCCCTGCTCCTTAGCATGCAGCAGTGCAATTTAACTGAATTTCAAAAAGATACGTCCCCTCCCCCCCCATTCTGGTAAAATTATGTGTACATAAACTGAATGCTCAGAGCAGATATGCAGTTTTATAAAAAGCTGTTCCCACTTGCAGAAAATTCTCCATCTTGAAAACAAAATGACTTTTTTCAAAACGACACATAAGAAACTAGAAAAAAAAGATAACTATTATAACTGGCTCCAGCTCTACCTCACCATTTTCTTTCCCCTTTTTTCAGGCTAAGGACTGATTGCGGCTATTAACAAGCACCACCATACTGACATCGCACAGCCCTTCTCACTCAGCAGTGACTATTTACAGGACCAGTCACTGACATTCTGAACTACTGCCTTCTTCTGCCAAGCATAGCTGGTAATGGGAGACCTTTATGATATGCATGACCTGAAAGTGAATTAAGCAGCATCAAAACACAGCTTCATTTATTGAAAAGCTGTCATTTCCATTGGACTGAAACGCCCAGGTTGAAAGCTCAGTTCGCAGGAGGAAGAAAAATGGAGAATACTCATCCATTCTTCCTCCCCTGTATTCCTGCCACCCAGTTCCCTCTCTTCTATCCCTTCTTACACCTGTCCCCTTTCCTTAATACCTTGTACAGTTGTCAGAATCTTTTCTGCAGGCCCTCACTTGAAGCTTCTCTTTTTATCTGGGCTCTAATAGCCCCATTAGGTGATAATTTCTGGTGATACCATCCTCTAGGAACAGACTGGGGTGCGCTGAGCAGTAGTGTAATTTTGCAGGGGGCTAATTTGGGGTAGACCTGATCCCAAAGTGGGTGGGCCTGAAATTCTCACTGACCTCTCCCTCTGCTGACCCTACCAAAGGCAAAGTATAAATACAGTAAAACCTTGGTTTGCGAGCATAGTTTGTTCCAGAAGCATACTTGTAATCCAAAGCACTCGTATATCAAAGCAAATTTCCCCATAGGAAATAATGGAAACTCAGATGATTCGATCCACAACCCCAAAACTTTAATGCAAAACACTGTATGCTGCGAGCGCTTGAGCCATGGGTAAATTGGGCGTGACGTTTCTATTACGTTCAACCGCGCTCGGCGTAAGATGCACGTATGTAGTTCATGCTTGAACTACGGGTAAATGGAGCGTGACGCTTTTATTACGTTCAGCCGCGCTCGGCATAAGATGTGCGTGCTTGAACTGTGGGTTCTGATGACGTGACGCGCGTATACATGCTCGTAATGCAAGACAAAGCTTGTGTATTGAGTTAAAAATTAATCAAATATTTTGCTCGTCCTCCAAAACACTCGCTATCCAAGGTTTGACTGTCCTTGAAGACCTCCTCAAACAGGAGCTAAAACACTTTCCTACCTTGGCAGCCAACAGCAGTGCCCACAAGCTGCGGCCACTGACAATTCCGGCTCGCCTGCTTATGCTCAGATATGAGCAGTGATGTAGTGAAGGTGAGAGGGTGCCCCTCCTCCGCCCTCTTCTCTGCCACCCCCACCCCCACCCCATCTGCTCCTTCCCTGCCCTCTCCTGCTGCCCGCGTGCCTCCTTCCCTTCTCCCTGTCCCTCTTTAATATTCCCAGCACGAACAGCAACCCCACTTTGCTGCTCGCACCAGTATCGGTTCTTCCTCTGACGTCACTTCCTAGTGATATCATAGGAAGAGCCGACACTGTCGCGAGCAGTAGTTTGGGGTTGCTCCTCGCGCTGGGAATGTTAAAGAGGTATGGGGAAAGGGGCAAGTGTGCACAGTATACCCTGAAGAAAGCCAGAGCATGATGGCTGAAATGTTGGTTCTACCTGACCAGATGCAATGAGACCCAGAAAATACAATACGCAATTCCCTAATCCCTTTGTCCTGTTTGTCTGCTTTGATTAGATTGTAGCTCTGTCAAGCAAGGACTGTCTCTTATGTGTTTAGGCCCAGTTTCTCTATAGTGCGCCAATATCAGCTGCCACCTAAAAAGCATCCGCCAATCACATATCAATCACATGATGTCACCCTATAGAAAATCACAGCACTAGAGAATGACACGGGGACAAATTTTTCCCTGTCCCCACAGGAACTCATTTTCATGTCTCATCCCGGTGAGTTCTTTTCCTGTCCCTGCCCCATTCCTTCAAGCTCTGTCCTCATCTGCACAAGCCTCAAACACTTTAAAATCATAAGTAACAACATTCTAGAGCTCAGACTGTGATGTCATAATGCCTCATTCCACCCATGCCTAAGCTCCGTCCTCATCTGCACAAGCCTCAAACACTTTAAAATCATACGTGTTCAAAGCTTGTGCGGTTAAGGCCGAGCTTACAGGAATGGGGCAGGGACAGCGACAAAACTTGTGGGGATGGAGAAAAATTCTCCCTGTGCCATTCTCTAAATCACACCTCCGCAAAAGACAGGCACTAGAAACGTAGGCCAGGGATTTCCAGACCAACATTTCTGGCACCTATCTATTGCCGTAAATTGTACTTATGTAGGTGCTTAAGGCCGCTTCCAAGTTAGCCACGCCCATAGTAGTGTTCAGCGGCCAAAAGCGCCCATGTAGGCACGATTCCGGCACTTATTATTTAGGTGTCGGTAGGCGTTTTAATGGTGCCATTTAAAAAAAAAACGTTTTAAATGTCATTTTCTACTTAACGTAGGCGTCTAAATATAAATGCTGTTCTAGAATTTTCCCCTTAATGTACAGCACTGTGTGTGTGTCTAGCAGTGCTATAGAAATGGTAAGTAGTAATAGTAGTGGTATTTTTCCGGTAGTGCACCTGGTAATAAATAGTGTTCTCTATTGTGCACGAGTGCATATTTATGATGCACAGATACTAAAAGCAAAATGTTGAGGTTTTTTTCCTGTCACTTCAGGTGAAAAATACGAGAAATGTCATTTCAAATGAGTGCACATCCCTAGCAGTGCCTTTAATCTAGCCCTATTATTTTGGAGATGTGACTTCAAGAGCTATACACAGCACTTCAGATGAGATCTCAGTTGTGATTCGCACGGAAGCACCTTTCCTCCGATACTAGAGCGTGATTTCTTATGCAGCAGAGCATCATACTTTTAGATGGTTTTTAACAGCAATCATTTCCCCTCTCTAACGCAGAGAGATCAATGGTCGGTGAAATCTGCATTCTTACTGATAGGTTAATTGATTGATTCCATTCAGCTTTTCCTATTCCCGCAATCAAAACAAAACCAAAACTACAAAATGATTCGATGACAGAACATGACGCGGGTTGTGCAGTGAGTGATTTAATGGCGCAATATGAGTCGTATCAAGAGAGTCTTTGTAAGATGACAAATGTTTCCAAGCCATAGAATTCAAAATGGCACCGAAGAATAAATATAAGCGGGCCAGCCCCAATAGCTCATTTGCTTCGTTGTGTACTGCCACGTGGAAGAACATGTTGGGTTTCCATGACTGGCCTGCAGGAGCTAGGGAAGCTCCGATGGGCAGTCTTCAGCTGTAATCAGTGATGTATTTCGATTTTAGCAAAGCTTTTCACATGGTTCTGCATTCTTTTTTTTCTTTTTTTTTTTTTAATCTTTATTCATTTCAAATCTTAAATCAAGTACAATACTGACATTTATCAATTAAGCATTCAAATACACTTGAAATCCTATAATTGATCATCATAATATAAAATATTACCCCCTTCCTTATTTATTTATGAAAATGATTTGTTTCAATTATAATCTAAAACACCCACCCCCTCCCCCCCTTAATGTCTTATAATTTTATACAGGGAAGAATATAGAATGGGGAAATTAAATAGGTTCTGCATTCTTTACATCTAAAATCGATTATTGTAACATTATGTATGCTTAGGGTTACCAGATGTCCGGATTTCCCAGGACATGTCCTCCTTTTGAAGACATGTCCGGGGGGGAGGGGGGTCTGGACGGCTTTTCAAAACCCGGACTTTGGAAAATTTGGCAACCCTATGTACGCTGGTATCACTAAATTTAATCTCAGATGCCTTCAGAATTTACACAATACAGCACTTACCTCCCCTTTTATGAAGCCGCACTAATCGCCACAGTGGTTTTAGCTCCGACGTTCATAGAATTCCTATGAGTGTTGGAGCTAATACTGCAATGACCAGCAATAAAAAAAGCCTAACGTGGCTTCATAAAAGAAGGGGAAGGGGGCATAAATTACTGGGACCCAAAAGCAAATTTGATCATGTTACGCCACTTTTCCTGCAGTATCATTGGTTGCCAGACCTAGACAGAGTTAAATTAAAAATTCTAATGATTACTCACAAGTGATTACATACTATTCAGCCTAGCTATCTGAATTCTCTAACTATTCCTTATATGCTCGCGTATCTCTTAGATCTTTACAAGACAATAGATTGGTATAACCATCAGTTCATAGGTTTAAATGGGAGTTTACTCGATCAAAAGCTTTTCTCTATTTAGCTCAGGGGTGTCAAACTCAAATCACATAAGGGGCCGAAATCTAAAACACAAGCTAAGTCACAGGCGGTGGCAATTCCTCTGATGCTCGCAGGACTTCTATGAACGTCGGATCAATTACTACCTGCGGCGGCACCAAAACACATGCTACGTGCCAGCAAAGGAGGAAGTTAGTCTTAGTAGAAGTATAGGGATACAATCTCTCCAACCCCACACCAGCTATGTGTTACATACAAAATAAATAAAAAAGACTTTTCCTCTCTCTTTTCGGTCCTAGTTCACACTTGCTGTCTAACACCAGCTCTGACAGGATACACATTTCAAATCTGACATATTGTAATCACAAAATAGAAAATACAATTATTTTTTCTACCTTTTGTAGTCTGGTCTGGTCATTTCTACCTTTTGTTGTCTGGTCTGGTCATTTTGCTTTTGGTCCCAGTTTCTCTTTCTGATTTTTTAAATCTTCTAATTCTCTTTCCAGTGTCTACTGTCCATTTTTTTTCTCCTCTTCTCTCTTGCTCCAGTCCCTATCTCCAACATATTGATTTTTCCTTTCAACTTTTCTCCTTTTTTCTTTTCTGCCTCTGTCCACTCAAATCTCACCCTCTTTCTCATCCTTCTCTTTAAATTTTTAGCTACCTATCAATTTTCCATCTTCTCTTATTCTGCAGCTTTCCCATTTCACATCTCAATCCTTTCCCAGCCTCCTATTTCCTCTCCTCTTGGTCTAACATTTTGCTCCCTCTCTTTTCTGATGTTCTTCTTCTCCTCTCCCCTCTTAATGCTGAACAATGAGATGGAAGGAAAAAAAAGAGATGCTGCATCTCTCTCTCCCTTCCACCCCTAGGCCTAACTAACATTTCTCCTTCCCTTCCATCTCCAGATCCAACTTCTCTTCCCAACTGCCCCCATCCCATCTCTCCCCCTGTCTGCCTGCCTGCCTCCCTCCCCCAGATCCACTATTTCTCCCTTTCTCTTCCCAACGGTTCTGCCTTCAAGTATTTTTTTCCCTCTTCCTCCATGCCACCCCCAGGTCCAACCTCTGTCCCTTCATCTCTCTCTCTCCTCACAACCCAGCATGTCTTTCCCTCCAATGCCGGTCGTATGTCGTCACCTAGCCGAAAAATCTGCCTGCCTCGGCAATTCAGCAATGTTGTACGTGGCTGCCCCTCCTGCTTTTTGCCTGCCGCGGTCTGTCTCCAATGATGCGCAACTTCCTCTTTCTGCCCGGGTGGACCACAGCAGACAGAAAGCAGGAAGGGGAGCCACGGACAACGCCGCCTTCATTTTTTAGAGGCACCTTGTTACAAAATCGCTCTTTCTTGATAGGCGCCTAAGTTTCAATTATTACTGATAAAATGCTTAATGGGGCTTGCTATTCAGTTTAGATAGGTGCCTATCTAGTTGGGCACCTCCAAAATAGGTGCGTAACATTAGGCGCCGGATACAGAATTTGGGCCTTAGTGTTCTAGGCCATGATAGAAACCTCTACCGGGTCTTAGTAAAAGAGGGCCTAAGTGCAGTTGAATATCAGGAGATGGCCAGCTCAGCATACATAATCTAAGAGGGCCTTGAAATCCTATGGCTGAACTTTGAGGGGGTTTTGCCTCCCAAAGATACTTTCGCAGCATTTTCAGATTAACTCCTCGTTGTTACAGTAGTTCATAGTAGAGAATGACACAGTGACAAAATTCATCACCGTTCCCGTCCCCGCGGATAACCGCGGGAAACCATCTTCATGTCATTCTTTAAGGAAAGAGGGAAGAATCAGAGTATGAATGGCCACAACCACTGACCCGCAAGCTTTGCTTTGAAGAATGCTGGTGTAGAAGGACCGAGGTTGAAATAGACACTACAGAATGACAGTCTCTGGTATCCAGAGCAGATATTGTGATGTCATAATGCCTCATTCCACCAGTGCCTAAGAGCCAATCACAACAGTGATGTCACAATGGCTTCATTATCCTTGGCTCACGTAAGCACAGCCACTGACCCGCAAGCTTTGCTTTGAAGAATGCTGGTGTAGAAGGACAGAGGATGAAATAGACACTAGAAAATGACATGTGTTTGTTTCCCGCGGTTATCCGCGGAGACGGGAATGGCGATGAATTTTGTCACCGTGTCATTCTCTAGTTCATAGCTTAGGTATACAGGAAGATTCTCATATGGCAAGTTCAGACCACATTAGGTCTTTGCTTGGCACCTCCTTTTATTAGCTTCAATTGCTACAGAAACTGAAGGGGATTTTAGAATCACAAAAGCTTTTGGTTGGTGTTGCACCCACTGCTTTGACGCAGGATAGATTTTGCAACATTTGATATTTAGGATTACCAAAATGAACCTTGAAAGCTGTTTTGATTATACAGAATTCAGCTGTGAGGCTTATTACCGGATGTGTCTTACCCTTACCGTATGTGAACCTATTACTCCTTATATGGAGCAGCTCCATTGACTCCTTATTAAACAGTGTGCTGATTTTAAATTAGGCTGGTTAATCTTTTGCCTTTTTTTGCCAGAGGGGAAAACCTGAATATTTACACATTTCATTGAAACTGATAAATTCTGCTGTCAACTTACACTCTAACAACAGTCAAATATTTGTGCCCTTGGTGAGTGAAATTAAGCCTGGCAGGGTAAGATCCACCATGTTTAGTGTAACTGGACCCCTATTTATCAAATACATTGCTAGTCCCCCATACTTACACATACTGATTATTTTACATATAGGAAAATGTTGATGATGTATCTTTTCTGTGAAGCTTGTGGTACTGAGTGGATGCAGTGGTGTTTCTATATTATAGTTGCTTTGATTTCTTATGCTATATGGTGGAGGGATGAGGAAGGGAGGGTTTTATTTGTCTTATTTCATTTTACTTTTTTCAATTAACTCTTCATTGATTATTTAACAACTGTTAACACACTTCAGTAATGCACTGTACAGTGTTTGTTCCCTTGAACGCATGAACAAGCAAACAGCAATTATTATGCCAATAACACTGACCCAACATCCCATCACTTCCCTTCCCTTCCCTTCACTCATTGTGGCTGTCTCAGTCTCCTGCTCTGCTTGCCCCCTCCCCCCCCCCACTCCTCACAAAATCAGGCTATTAAGCAAGTTGCTTGTTCACTTTTCCCAGTAAGAGGGCGAGTGACAGACCCTCCCTCCCCTCACACACATCCCCTGCTCATTGTCATCATATACATTAACGTACCTACTCTAAATCCAGTGATTTGTTTTCTTTCGGCTTTTTCAATCACTCTGCAAAGCACGTCCCTCTCTCTATTAGATGGTATAAGAATATGAAAACGTATCTATTTGAAATGCTAGTCCTGCAAGAGACTTCAACACTCTCTTAATCAAAATATATTGCCAGTAATATCTAATACTTTATGTGATCTGCTGTGTGAAACTGAAAGGAATACTGTAAAGCGGAATGTAAATCATCTTTAGCATAGCATAAGTGAGAGAGCAAGCCCTTTGTCCCTTTGATGCTATGATATAATTTCTCAAACAGGGATGTCACTTCCTAATTTATTACCGGTTTGCAAGTTTGGCTGTATAGAACTATACGCATAGAACTGAATTCTATATATGGTGCCTAAAAATGATTGGCGCTGAAAACCCCCCAGCGTTATTCTACAAATGGCGGTTTCAGTTAGGTACCATTTATAGAATAGTGCTTATGCCCAGGAATCACGCTTAACTTTAAGCGTGTCCATTTGCACCAATTAAAACCTAGTGCAAAACCTTGAGCAGATCTCCCTTATTCTATAATTATGTGTGTAACGTGCAGGAATACCCCTGATCTACCCTCCTATATCTGAGCCTCCTTTTATGACCTGCAACTAAATTTACATAAAACTTGCCATACTGGGATGAACTGAAGGTCCATCAAACCCAGTATCCTGTTTGCAACAGTGACCAGCCCAGATCCCAAGTACCTAGCTAGATCTCAAGTAGTAAAACCGATTTTATGCTGCTTATCCTAGGAATAAGCAGTGGATTTCCCCAAGCCATTATGGACTTCTCTTTTAGGAAGAAAATCTCCATTGGAATATCTTACCTGCTAGAATTCAAACTTGGAAAAAGGTAAAACTTGGGCTTCATGAGGTAATTTCATTGTCCTTCTCTTTTTTTAGTACTCTATTTTTTTCAGCAAAGTCAGTTTAGGCAAAAGTGTAGCCTTTAGGGTCTCTGTTAAGGTTTATGCTCGTATATAAAAAATGTTTTAGTCTAGATTAGTATTTTAGGTTGCATTTCTGAGCATTAGATCAGATTAGGGCATATATAACAGCTGAGAAAAGTCTTTAGTGTTTAACTCCTGCCCACCCTCCTCTTCTCCAACCCTTCCCTGGCCTGATCTCTGATTTATAGTTCCTTGAACCAATTAGAAGGCTACAAACATAGTTAGCTAGTAATTAGCTCATAAGAAATTGTCTGAGAAAGCCTTAGAGGGTAAGCTACCAATTACAACATTGCAAAATAATAATAAAAATTAAACATTACCATAATCTAACATATAACTAGTAATCTTAGGGGAACTTGGAAAACACATTCCAAGTCCCGTAGCAACTTATGAAAGAAATCACCAATATTAAGATACAGGCAGCAGTCCAGCAGCAAGATGTGGGCTATCCAGTCTTTTGCACTAAGTATTACATGTTTGATTATCTCCCAGTTGGTGAGAGGTCTTATGTGTGTGTTCAGTTTAATGAGCTCCTAGCATTCAGGAAAGGGTCCAATCTCTTGAGGCTAGAGTTGAAGACTTGGAGGAGTTAAGGGATACAGAGAGGTACATAGAGGAGATCTACAGAGATGTTGTAGAAAAGTCCCACCTCCAGTCTGGCAGCCTCTGTGTCTGCCTCGGAGGAGGGTCTTCTTAAAGGAGAGCATCACCCTGGTGAAGTAGGAGGCAACCCTGTTAGCAGGACCTGTCCACCAGGGGATGCAATGTCCTCTTGCACCAAGGATGTGTCTCCAGAGGCTTCTGCCCAAGAGGGAAGGGTAATGACAGCCATTATAGTAGGAGATTTGATCATTAGGCATGTAGATAGCTGGGTGGCTGGTGGACGTGAGGATTTCTTGGTTACTTGCAATTCTAAGCTTAATTTTTACGAATGGTGGAATCACCTTTGTGTCATCAGAAAGTATGAGGAAATAATAACATTCAAACAAAATAACATAGCCAGATTCACAAAAATTTGGACCCCTCTTGATGAATATGGAAGGACTCAGGTAAATCCTAATTAACTTTACTTTGTATATTAACTATACTATATTTTGCATATTATTATGTATATTTTGGTATCTGCAGCTTATTGTTTTGTTTTATTCTTATACTTTTGTATTTGTAAAATTTCATTAAAAAAAAGAAAATAATATATTGCACTAAATGAAAAGATAGATATAATAGGCATCCCTGAAACCTGGTGGAAGGAACATAACCAATGGGACACTGTCACACTGGGGTACAAATTATATCATAGTGATAGGGTGGATTGAATTGGTAGAGGTGTAGCGTTATATGTTAAGGCGGGCCTTAAATTGAATAGACTAAAAATTTTACAGGAGCAGAAACACACTTTAGAATCCCTGTGGGTATAAATTCCCTGTGTAAGGGGGAAAAGGATAGTGATAGGAGTGTACTACCATCTGCCCAAACAGCATGAATGGACAGATGCTGAAATGTTATTAGAAATTAGGGAGGCTAAAAAACTGGGTAACACAGTAATAATGGATGATTTCAACTACCCCAGTATTGACTGGGTAAATGTATCATCAGGGCATGCCAGGGAGATAAAATTCCTTGATGAAATCAAGGACTGCTTTATGGAGCAGCTGGTCCAGGAGCCGACAACGGTGAAGCAATTCTAGATCTAGTTCTTAGTGGAGCACATGAATTGGTAAGGGAGGTAATGGTGCTGGGGGCCACTTGATAGCAGTGATCATAACATGATCAGATTTTATATAATCCTTGGAATAAGTTTACATAGGAAATCTTTTTTTTTTTTTTAACTTTATTTAGTTTTTAATGCCAACAAAAAGTGCAATTCAATTTATATACAAACTAGTCTTTAAGCCCGTTACATTAACGGGTGCTAGAACATATGTGTGTGTGTCTGTCTTTATTTCTTTCTCTCTCTCTCCTTAGCCGCTTTCTTTCTTTCTGCCTTTATTTTTCCTTGGCTGTCCTCTGTTCCTTTTTCTTCACCCCTCCTGTCCATCAGCATCTCTTTCCTTCTCCCCCTGTCCAGCACTAGGCATCCCTTCCTTTTTTATCCCCCCTCCTCCTTCTTATCCCTATGATACTCTTACCTTGCTCTGTCCCTGATCAGAGGTTCCCGACAGCCGCCCAGTTGCACCCATTGGAAAAGTTCCCACTGCCGCATCCCGCACCCCTCCTGACGCGGCTCCCGCTGTCCTTTCTGTCTGTCTGTGTCCCTGGCCCCCTTTGCCTGTCTGTCTTTCTGTGTATCTCCCTGCCCCTGTGTCTTTCTTCTTTCTCCCTCTGTCTGTCTGTCCAAAGCAGCATTCCATCCCCCTCCATTTCCCTCCCCCCACACCAGTTCCCTGTGCACCTGCCCCTGTGTCTTTCTTATTTTCTTTGTGTTTCCCTTCCTCTCTCTGTCTGTCTGTTCAAAGCAGCATTCCCTCCCCCTCCATTTCCCTCCCCCCCCACCAGTTCCCTGTGCAGCAGCATTAGCGTTTCCTCTACCCCCCTTTCCCTTCCCGCGGTCCGGAGTACAAACGTGGTGATTACAGCAGCGTTTGCATCAGTCTCCACACGCTGCTTCGGGTCCTTCTACTGCCCTGATTTGAGATGCGGCAGAGCAAATCAGGGCAGTAGAAGGGGCCAAAGCAGCGTGTGAAGACTGATGCACACGCTGCTGGAATCGCCATTCGGGCCCGCGGGAAGAGAAGGGGGTGGGTGTCAAAGGAGGAACGGAGATCGGCGGCGGCAGTTGGAATGGAAATCGTCGTCTGGCTGTGGTCCGGCTTGTGGAGAGCAGGGAGGCTGTGGGGAAGAGAAGGGGGTGGGTGGCAAAGGAGGAACGGAGATCAGCGGCGGCAGTTGGAATGGAGATCGTCGTCTGGCTGCGGTACGGCTTGTGGAGAGCAGGGAGGCTGTGGGGAAGAGAAGGGGGTGGGTGGCAAAGGAGGAACGGAGATCGGCGGTGGCAGGAGGAACAAAGATCGTCGCCTGGCTGCGGTCTGGCTTGTGGAGAGCAGGGAGGCTGTGGGGAAGAGAAGGGGGTGGGTGGCAAAGGAGGAACGGAGTTTGGCGGCGGCAGGAGGAACGGAGATGGTCGTCTGGCTGCGGTCGGGCTTGTGTAGAGCAGGGAGGCTGTGACGTATTAAGCGAGCAGATGGTGACGTAAAACCCGCGCATGCGCACTTGTGTATTCGCGACGGATCAGGGAACACGTTTTTTTAGTGCGCATGCGCGGCCTATCATTTTATTATATTAGATAATGATTATCAACCAAGCACTTATCATCAATCAGTATCTATACAAAAGATAAAAATTCCCTCCCCATCCATCATTACCATCAGGAATAATACCAAAACAAAAGATATACCCTCCTCCCGTTCCCACCCCCCTGGATGTGTATGTGAAAAACAACACACAGGAAATATAATACAACAGCACTTAACTTAGGGCTCCTTTTACAAAGGTGCGCTAGCATTTTTTAGCGCATACACCGGATAAACACGCGCTAGCCAAAAAACTACCGCCTGCTCAAGAGGAGGCAGTAGCGGCTAGCGTGCACGGCATTGTAGCGCACGCTATTCCGTGCGTTAAGGCCCTAACGCACCTTTGTAAAAGGAGCCCTTAAAAAAAAGAGTCTATGATAACATGAGGAGAATGGTAAAAAAAGAAACTTAGAGGTGCAGCTGCAAAAGTCAAAAATATACATCAGGCGTGGATGCTAAAGACAAAGGGCTAGATTCACTAAGCCCACTTCCGCATTATTTTATTAATTTCCCTTCCCTATTGCATTTTCCTTATTTGTATTCTTTCTAAAAAAATTGTAGTTCCTCCTTTTCCCCCAATGTTTTCATGTTATAAGTATGTATGTAGTGTTTGTTCATGTTTATTATCTAAATCATTTGTTTCCCAGCTATTTTAAATTATTATGTACAACGCTTTGTACCTTTGGATAAGCGTTTAATAAAAATTGAAATAAACTATGAAACTATCATGTCCCGACCACTTAGCGATCCCTTTGTGACTCCGACCCGATTCACTAATCTTCCTCCCGAGCATATCCACACCCGATCCGATCCGCGCATGCAAATGAGGGGAAAAGGCATGCAAAGTAGGAAGGACGTGATTCACTAACAAAATTCAGGCACACCGACTAGGCTGGCTGACCAAATAAGAAGTGACTGCTGGGGACCAGTCAGCTTATGTCCTTTCCACTGTCCTACACATTCAAGGGGAAGGGCCAGAAAGAAAGCAAGAGAGTTGGGGGCGGCATGAGCTAGCGAAAAGTAGAAGAAGCAAAATCAGCCACCAGGGATTTGAATGCCAAGCTGTAGGGGCAGATGTTTTTACTCTCCCATGTCCCAGGCTAGCATGAGCCCCACAAGCTGCTCCCTAGCGCCACTCTCTGCTTCAGTCACAGCCCTTCGCCTTCCTTTCCAGAGTACATCAGAACTACTGCCCTTCCCCACAGTGCAGCCCCGCTCTAAACCCTTGGGTTAAAACCATTGGCTCACACTGCAGGGAAGGGCAGGCTAGCCTGGGACACGGGAGAGGAAACGGATTTGTGAAAAAAGTTTCAGCTCGTGAAAAAAAAGTAAACAGCCCTTCCTTGAGTGTAGAGCATGCGCAGACCATCTACAGGCAAACAAGATGGTCATAAGAACATAAGAATTGCCGCTGCTGGGTCAGATCAGCCCAGCAAGTCCGCTCATGCAGCAGCCCTTAGGTCAAAGACCAGTGCCCTATTTGAGTCTAGCCTTACCTGTGTACATTCTGGTTCAGCAGGAACTTATCTAACCTTTTCTTGAATCCCTGAAGGGTGCTTCCCCCTATAACAGCCTCTGGAAGAGCGTTCAAGATTTCTATCACTCTCTGGGTGAAGAAGAACTTCCTTATGTTTGTATGGAATCTATCCCCTTTTAACGTTAGAGAGTGCCCTTTAATTCTTTCCGCCTTGGAAAGGGTGAACAATCTCTCTTTCTCTACTGTCTATTCTCTTCAATATCTTGAATGTTTCGATCATGACGTCTCCTCTCAGTTTCCTCTTTTCAAGGGAGAAGAGGCCCAGTTTCTCTAGCCTCTCACTGAACGGCAACTCCTCCTCCGTGCAGTCGCGGTGGGGTGTGCCTCCGATTGAGCTGATTTGCATAATGATGTATTGTGGATCACTCGACCAGGAAGACTCGGCCATGGATCGGACACGCAACAGGAGGTTAGTGAATCTGGCGCAAAGACTGTGTCTGAATTCAAGAAGGTGTGGGACAGACATGTGGGATTTCTTAGGGAGAGGAGGAGATAGTGGATGAAGCGGTTGGGCAGACTGGATGGGTCATTTGGCCTTTATCTGTCATCATATTTGTATGTTTCTAAATCCATAGAATTATAGGCCTATCTCAGGGAAAATTGTAGAACAAATACTGTTAGAACAACTGTCTTTTGTAGAGAAAACAAATGTTTTGCATCCCAAAGAAGCAGGCTTCTGCATAGGTCACAGTACATAAACTATCATGTGGTGTTTCCTTAGTAACGCTCTTGAAACTTTAGCTAGTTGGCAATTAGTTTAAGTTTAAGTTTTAAGTTTAAGTTTTAAGTTTAAGTTTAAGTTTTAAGTTTATTAGGATTTGATATACCGCCTATCAAGGTTTTCTAAGCGGTTTTACAATCAGGTACTCAAGCATTTTCCCTATCTGTCCCGGTGGGCTCACAACCTATCTAACGTACCTGGGACTATGGAGGATTAAGTGACTTGCCCAGGGTCACAAGGAGCAGCGCGGGATTTCTCGCATCCACCTTTGATCTGGTGGATCATCAGCTTCGGGAAAATAGACTATCTTCCATAGGGATAGGTTCAACAGTTTTAAGCTGATTTTCGTCTTTTCTTAAAGATAGATTCTTCTCGGTAATAACAGCTCAATTAAGATCAAGAAAATTCAAACTTACATGTGAGGGTGCCGCAGGGCTCAGCGTTACCTCCAGCATTGTTTAACATCTTTATTTGCTCCTTTGTTGACAATAATTCAAGAATTTGGTATTAAGATGTAGTGCTATGGAGCTGACATTCTTCTAGTGGTCAAAATAGATCCGATCAAATAAAATCTCAATAATTGATATTGGCAGTGGGCACTGACTTTTTTTTATTGTCGGCCGTGGTGGTATTCGCTCTGACGCTCATTGGAATTCTATGAGTGTCGGAACTAATGCCACCACAGCCGGCTATAGAAAAGCCTAATGCAGCTTCATAAAAGGGGGCCTTAGTGTTAAATATCGATAAATGTATTTCTTGCTGGATTACAGAACATACATGTGGCTCTGAGCCTCAGATAAAATTGTCATTTTTTGGTAAATTCATACCATTAGTACAAATATTTAAATATCTTGGATCTATTATTGGCTCCCACTTAACATTTTGTGCAGTTAGACACTACTTTGAAGAAAGAAACTTTCATACAATAATATATGCTTTTATTACATTGAAATTTGATTACTGCAATGCGACTTATGTTGGTATCTCTAAGGTAAATCTAAGAAGGTTGTAAACCTTACAAAATACTGCACTGAAATTACTGGGCTATAAAAAGAAGTTACGTTGCGTCTCTTTTCTTGCAATATCACTGGTTGCCTGTTATGTATAGAATTCTGTTAAAAATTTTGGTTCTAACTCATAAATCATTGCATTTGGAAGAGCCCAGTTATTTGAGTGCATTGACAGTTCCTTATGCACCGTCACGCACACTACAAGATCACTACAAGATAATAGATTAGTTATACCATTGGTCAAGAGAGCAAAATGGGAAGCCACACAATCGAAAACATTTTATTATCTTTCTCCTTGTTTATGGATTCAGCTTCCTAGTCATATACCATGTATGGAACCTAAACCCCTTTGAAAATTTTCTATTTTCAAAAAGTTTTGGGAGATGACATTCGCCAAACGATTCATATATACTAACTTCCCCTCTAAGAGGTATGAGATTAGTTGTTTAAGGAGACAGAATAATCTGAATCCTGTTGAGAATGGGCTATGCAATGAAAATGAATGTTGTTAGGTCTTCCTGTGGTTTTTTTTAATAAAGTTCTTGTCTTTATAGTTATTATTTTAATTTATTTGTAAACCATTTAGAGCTGTTGTATGCTATAGCGGTATATCGTTTTAATAAACAGAAGCATAAATTATAAAATAACTAAACTAAGAAAGAGGTAGTGTGTATGTTCTTGTGTGTGTGGAATAGACATTCCTGTAAAAAATGGAGTTCCCTTTCCATTTGTTTTATTTAAACGGATTCAATTTTGTTATCTGTTTTCTTATGTATTGTTGAATAAGAACATAAGAATTGCTGCTGCTGGGTCAGACCAGTGGTCCATCGTGCCCAGCGGTCCACTCACGCATCAGCCATCTAGTCAAAGACCAGCGCCCTACCTGAGACTAGCTCTACCTGTGTACGTTCTGGTTCAGCAGGAACTTGTCTAACTTTGGGCTCCTTTTACAAAGCCGTGCTAGCGGTTTTGTCGCACGTACTGGATTAGCGTGCGCTATAGCACGCGCTAGCCGGAAATCTACCTCTTGCCAAAAGGAGGCGGTAGCGGCTAGCGCACACGGCAATTTAGCACGCGCTATTCCGCACGTTAAGGCCCTAGCGTGGCTTTGTAAAAGGATCCCTTTGTCTTGAATCCCTGGAGGGTGTTTTCCTCTATGACAGACTCCGGAAGAGCGTTCCACTTTTCTACCACTCTCTGGGTGAAGAAGAACTTCCTTACATTTGTACGGAATCTATCCCTTTTAATTTTAGAGAGTGCCCTCTCATTCTTCCTACCTTGGAGAGGGTGAACAAACTGACCTTATCTACTAAGTCTATTCCCTTCAGTACCTTGAATGTTTCAATCATGTCCCCTCTCAATCTCCTCTGTTCGAGGGAGAAAAGGCCCAGTTTCTCTAATCTTTCACTGTACGGCAACTCCTCTAGCCCCTTAACCATTTTAGTCACTCTTCTCTGGACCCTTTCGAGTAGTACTGTGTCCTTCTTCATGTACGGTGACCAGTACTGGACACAGTACTCCAGGTGAGGGTGCACCATGGCCCGGTACAGCTGTATGATAACCATCTCTGATCTGTTCGTTATCCACTTCTTTATCATTCCTAGCATTCTGTTTGTTCTTTTTGCTGCCGCCGCACATTGTGTGGATGGCTTCATCGACTTGTCGATCAGAACTCCCAAGTCTCTTTCCTAGGAGGTCTCTCCAAGTACCGCCCTCGACATCCTGTATTCGTGCATGAGATTTCTGTAACCGTCATGCATCACCTTACACTTATCCACATTGAACCTCAATTGACATCTCGATGCCTATTTCTCCAGCTTGAGTCACATTGCAGATCTTCGTAATCCCCCTGTGTCTTCAATAATCTGAATAATTTGTATCGTCCGCAAATTTAATCATCTCACTTGTTGTACCAATGTCCATTTTGTTCTGAATGACACAAGGAAAACACTTGTCCCCCGCCCATACAGTTATGATTTTATATTTAAGTCTCCTCTTTGGCTGACAAGGGCTAAGGCTGGAAGGAGGAAGTTGTGGACTGTGATGATGGCTGGCTGCAGGTGGACCTGTAAAAGAAAGTTGTGTTTGGTCAGCTGTCAGCATTTAGAGATGGCGACTTTGAGCTTTATCAGTCATATGCAATCCTACACTATCTGGATAGAGTTCATGGTCTCTATGGGAAGGTGACAAAGGTCAAAGAGATATGGTCAGTGATGGTATTGAAGAAATGTCACTTATTATCTTCAACCAAATTAGTATCTGAAACTTTCTGCTCAGATTTATCTTTCAAGAAGTTTTCCAACTGTAATCTACAAAAATAAATTTGTCATTCCCATATGTTACAAGGCACTTGCAAGGAAATTTTAGGAAAAATGCAACTCCCATAGCCAAAACTTGAGGTTTAAGCTGTAGAAATTGCCTTTTCCTAAATTATGTCTATCTGGACACATCCGGAAAAATATTCAATTGTTGTCCACAAAACAGTGCTTTCTTATTTACAAAGTACAATTTAAGAATTTGTCTTTTTTCCATCTCAGATTTAAAAGTTACCAATAATGTAGCACGTTTAGTTATCAAATCTTTAGAAGATTCCAGAAATTGGGAGATGTTCAAGCTGTCTGGTGAGACCAGCCTATCATTTCCCCTTCTTCCCTTATTTCTTTGGAACTCCTAGGAATATAATATAAATTATCTGGTACATAAGAATCCACCCGAGGGTACTGTAAAATATCCTTCAGGTACATTCTTAGGAATTCAAATAGTGCCAGATAGTGTGAAATAAGGAAGTTGAAGAATCTAAGATTCTTTTGTTTCATTAGGTTGCCAAGCATAATTCTTTGATGTGATTGGTCCTTGAAAACTAATGGCAAGTCATTTTAGTTTTAGTTTATAAGGAAGTAGTTATCCTAACTTGAACAACAAAGCAATCAAGTTGGCTTTGTTACAATTTGTATCTTCTTATCTTTGCAAACTTGGAAGTAGTATAGTGTGGTACACTTCATGTCAAAATGATTGACAGCTGTCAAAGATAAGGATCGACCAATCAGCATTCACTTCTGGGTTAATCCATGCCCACTCTCCTCCCACACCTTTTCAGCTCTTCAAAAAATTAAAATGAAAAAAAAGAGAATGACTATAGATGGTGAATGATGAAATGCATGTTTGCTTGTCAACTATCAAGCCATATTTTGAGTTAATTTGCACTCGAAACCACACACATCCATCGCATTGATTAGCAATTCTACTCTATCTACTTTAGTTTCACCGTTGTTATAATTACCAATACATAGCTTAAAGAACTTTAAATAAACTCTCATTTAATTTTTTGTTTTTGCAATTTTATAATTTCAATTAGAATGTGCTGCAAAAAAACATTTGCTCTGTTTAGTGTGCCAGATCTAAAAAAGTTTGAGACACTGGAATACAGGCTTTTTTTTGACCCAGGACGGTAAATGTTTTGTTCTTGCGTCCACAGTGATGCAGCTTAAAATTTTGCTATTGCTGCATCTCCCCGTCCCTCTGCAATTCTCTAATTCTGAAAAGTTAAGCAGGATATCAAATATAATTAAACTTAAAACATCATTCTGCCACATGTTCTTGGTCTCAGATTTGTTCTTGGTCTCAGATTACATTTCTCGTACAGTTTCTTGAGGATCTTCTGTGTTCTCGATGCACAGCATAATCACCTGGCACTGGCACTTCTTTTATCAAAGCTGGTCTTGTGTGTTTTCTCCTCTGCTGTTATCTCTGAGGTTTTTTTTCTTTTTTAGCTCACACTTTTCTAGTAGTTCAAAATGAGTTACATTCAAGTATAATAGATATTTCCCTGTTCCCAGAGGGTTTACAATCCATGTTTGTGCCTCAGGCAGTGGAGAGGTAGGAGATCATAATCTCTTCATTTTCCACAGTTCTCCCTGGGTCATGATCTCAATGCTTTTCTGGTACAAAAGTATTACCTTGTTTGCATAATTTCTAGTGGGTGAGTTGTACCACCTTTTTGTACCTTTCTGTATAAAGCCTTTCTGACATAAGCACGTCATAACTGGCAAAGAGAAGAAAAAACTGTTTCTAGTTCTCTCTTATAGGTATTTTCTGTATAGCAGGATGGAAAATATTAAGAACTATGAGTAGGGTTACCAGAAGTCTGGATTTTCCCAGACATGTCCTCCTTTTGCGGACATGTCTGGGGGTCCGGACGACTTTTCATAAACCCGGCACTTTGCCCGGGTTTTGAAAAGCTTTCCATCGTGCAGGAGGGCATCCGTGTATGCGCGGATACGATGATGTCGCATGTGCGGATGTGCTGCCTGATGAGAACAGGCAATGGGGGGGCGGGGCTGGGCCAGGATTGGAGGCGGGGCTGGGGTAGGATCTGGGGCGTGACAGGGCAGAACCAGGGCATGACGGGGCAGGGATGGGTGGGCCTGGGCAGGCCTGGGGGCGGGTCTAGCGGCCCGAATTTTCCAGACGGAAAATCTGGTAACCCTAACTAGGGGTATGGAGAGTATGGTGCATATATTTTACATAACTGCTAGTGAAGATTAGGAAAGGTTTAAAATCATTAGTGCTGTGGGTTTTCTGCAGCTAGTATTTTGCAGTTCCTAGGTATAGGGCTGCCTGCTATTGTTTGAAGGTGTGACCTTTGGCTATCCAATCCACTGGCGTAGTAAGGGGTGTGTGAGGGGGGGGCGGTCCACACCGAGCACAGTCTTTCTAAGGGAACTCTCCTCCTCTCCACCCCCTGTCCCTCTCCTTACAGCGTGCGTACGCCCCTTGCCTTTCCCCGTACTTTTATTACATCCCTGGCATGAGATTGCTGCCTGTGTCAGCATTGGCACCCTCTCTGACATCACTTCCGGGACCCGTGCCTAAGAAGTGACATCAAAGGGCAAACCGACACTGATGTGGTAATGCTGTTCACACTGGAGAAGTTAAAAAGGTATGGGGAAACAAAAGGGTGTGTGTGCGTATTTGGGGGGGGGGCAGGGGAGGGGACGCCACTGTCCCGAGCGCCATTCACTCTTACTATGCAACTGATCTTATCTGCAGTTTCCATGGGGACAGGAGGGTCAACAGGAATACACAGTAGGGGGTTAGACTTGCTGGCTCCAGGAGACCATTGGAAACCCAGAACAAAACAAAAAAAAAATCACCAAAGTGTTCCACATTAGAAACCCAGCACATGGGTTCCAGCAACTTCTGGAAGCCATGACATGAGAAGCCAGCCTCAGTGCTTGAATCTTTGAAGGGAGAGGGCTAATTGAAAGTAGCCCTACCGTCAGAAGAGATTTAAGGGCAGAAAAAGGGTGGCGGATTTGTCTTTTGGAAATCTCCTCCATCTGATCAGAATCCATCCAACAAGGGGGATTCTAAAGTGCTTTTCAGGCTTGGGATTGCACATTTAAATGCTTAAGGGAAGAATTAAGAACTGGAATTGTTTTGCTATGTTTTTGTTTCACTGCTCAAGAGAGTGCCTCTTCTTATTTATTGGAAGAAATAAAGTTGGAGTTTGGGAAAGATGGTAGAGTCACTGATAAAGGACAGCATCATTGATCACCTTGACGGACCCGGGCTGATGAGGACCAGTCAGCACGGTTTTACCAAAGGCAGATTGTGTTTGACAAACTTCTTTGAGGGAGTAAACAGACAGATAGACAAGGGCGATTCGGTCGACACTGTATATCTGGATTTTCAGAAGGCGTTCAACAAGGTTCCGCATGAACGACTACTTTGGAAAATTGCGAGCCATGGAATCGAAGGTGAAATACTCACGTGGATTAAAAACTGGCTGGAGCATAGGAAACAGAGAGTCGGGGTAAATGGACAATACTTGGACTGGAAGAGCGTCACCAGTGGGGTGCTGCAGGGCTCAGTGATTGAACCCGTGCTCTTTAACATCTTTATAAACGATCTGGACATAGGTACGACGAGCGAGGTGATTAAATTTGCGGACGATACAAAGTTATTCAGAGTAGTGAAGACGCAGGGGGATTGCGAAGATCTGCACCGTGACATAATCAGGCTCGAGGAATGGGCATCGACATGGCAGATGAGGTTCAACGTGGATAAGTGTAAGGTGATGCATGTCGGTTACAGAAATCTTATGCACGAATACAGGATGTCCGGGGCGGTACTTGGAGAGACCTCCCAGGAAAGGGACTTTGGAGTTCTGATCGACAAGTCAATGAAGCCGTCCACGTAATGTGCGGCGGCAGCAAAAGTGGCAAACAGAATGCTAGGAATGATAAAGAAGTGGATAACAAACAGATCAGAGAAGGTTATCATACAGCTGTACCGGGCAATGGTGCGCCCTCACCTGGAGTACTGCGTCCAGCACTGGTCGCCGTACACGAAGAAGGACATGGTACTGCTCGAAAGGGTCCAGAGAAGAGCGACCAAGATGGTTAAGGGGTTGGAGGAGCTGCCGTACAGCGAAAGATTAGAGAAACTGGGCCTCTTCTCCCTCGAACAGAGGAGATTGAGAGGGGACATGATTGAAACATTCAAGGTACTGAAGGGAATAGATTTAGTAGATAAAGACAGGTTGTTCACCCTCTCCAAGGTAGAGAGAACAAGAGGGCACTCTTTAAAGTTGAAAGGGGATAGATTCCGTACAAACGTAAGGAAGTTCTTCTTCACCCAGAGAGTGGTAGAAAGCTGGAACGCTCTTCCGGAGTCTGTCATAGGGGAAAACACCCTCCAGGGATTCAAGACAAAGTTAGACAAGTTCCTGCTGAACAAGAATGGGCGCTTGTAGGGCTAGTCTCGGTTAGGGTACTGGTCTTAGACCAGAGGGCCACCGCATGAGCGGACTGCTGGGCATGATGGACCACTGGTCTGACCCAGCAGCGGCAATTCGTATGTTCTTATGTTTAAAATCGGGTGTGGTCTATATTATTTGCAGGTGTAAAATGAGTGTCTGGTGCTTGCTTGCTGTGGGACCCCAATTCTAGCTCTAGTCCTAATAAATAAAAATTACTTTGTGTGCCCCTTGCCAGCATCCGGGCAAACAAAGGGATTACATCTGTTTTCCAGTTTTTTTCCTGTGACAACAGTAAACCAGCTCATTCATAGGTGCTGGAATGGGGTGGGGGGCACAGAGGCTGTGGCCTCTCCAAAAATTTGATCCCTGGTGGTCCAGGGGAACAGCGGACAGGAGCGAGCTTTCCGCGCTGCTGCCCATTGCTAGCCCAGTCGGTAGCAGCTGATTTCTTCTGCCGCTGAGCGGCAACCAGCAGGAGCGCACTTTGGTGCTGGCTGCTCGTCGCTCACTGGTTTCTTTGATTGGCTCCCGCCCAGTGTGGCAGATGTAGGCCTGAGAGCCTCAGAGAAGGCCATGAAAAACTCTGAAATAGAAGCCAGTGGATGGCAACAAGCCAAATAAATGGCTGGGAGGGTGTAGATGGGCTGGAGTAAGTCTTAACAGAGATTTCGGCAGTTGGAACCCAAGCACAGTACCGGGTAAAGCTTTGGATTCTTGCCCAGAAATAGCTAAGAAGAAAATTTAAAAATTTAAATTGAATCAGGTTGGGCAGACTGGATGGACCATTCGGGTCTTTATCTGCCGTCATCTACTATGTTACTATGTAAATTGATTGGTTTTGTTTGTATTTTACATTACATTAGAGATTTCTATTCCACCATTGCCTTGTGGTTCAAGGCGGATTACAAAAAACATATTACATGAAGAAGATATCTGGTAATTTCTAGAGGAGATAAAGAGTAGATGAGGGTTTTTTTGGGGAATCGAGAAGGTTTGTGCAAGGACTATTGTTTGCTTGTATTTTTTTGGAACTCACTTTTGAATCGCTACTAACTTGAGTTAAATGCACCAAG
Source organism: Geotrypetes seraphini (assembly GCF_902459505.1). Classification (NCBI taxonomy): domain Eukaryota; kingdom Metazoa; phylum Chordata; class Amphibia; order Gymnophiona; family Dermophiidae; genus Geotrypetes; species Geotrypetes seraphini. Next base: position 205,835,821 of record NC_047085.1, on the reverse strand, counting down.
TCTGGTGTGAAATAAAGATTTCTTTTGTGGTACAGAAGTGTTTTGCACTATTTTTTGAACTTTATTGCAGCCCTTCCCAGCTACCTATACCTCGCTTTTGCTTGGCCGAGGTCTTTGTGACTTAGGGTATTGGCCTCTGGACACGTCCAATCTGCCATGCCCAGTCACAATATATTTATATGCGTGTATACGAAAGTATATGATATATTTTATATAGGTATGTACAAGTACGTATGTATATGCAGGTAGATTGATTATATGTTATAGGTGGAAATAAGAAAGAGGATTAATTATGGTTTAAGAGGGCTGCATTGAGAATCAACTCAGAAACGCTAACTCTGTATTGTAACACCTTTACAAAAGCACAAGTATTGATTACGGTTTAATAATGTATTCATTATAGTTTAATAATGTCTGCATTGAAACCATACCAGGAAACACAATCTCTGTATTGTAACACCTTTACTTAAGCTCATGTATTGTAATTCCATTACAAAATTGATATAAACCGCTCTGAAATGACTCCCCCAGTCATTAGTAGCGGTATAGAAGCACTAGAGCCTGGACATTGCAACTATTATTCTGCCTACCTTTCAAATCATTTTTTTTGCTACTTCCAATTACTAATTCTTGAAAACCTCATAATAGCAAGAGTTACTGCTGCTGGATAAATAACCAAATGACTTTCATAGCTTATGACATTTCATCAGTGGTAACTGCATCACAGACTATACATAGCACTAACATATGCAGCGTTCACAGTAGCAAAACTAAAGAGGTCATTTTTCACATCTGATTGCAAGATTTCATATATATTCTTCACAGAAAAAGATAAGTAATTCCTACTTCCTGCATTCTAACAGCTAGAGTTACTAAAAGGTCCTTTTACTAAACTACAGTAAGCACCAGCTTGTTCACTGTACCATCAGAAGACATCCCACAGTAAAATGGCCAATTTGCGCATACATACTGCGCGCTAAAAAAATTTATAATTTCAGGGATGGGGCGTGTAAGGGGGTGGAGAGATAGCACGTGAAGCATTGCCGTGCGCTATTTGATTAGCACTGGGTTTGTGTGGAAGACCTTACCACCTACAGAATAGGTGGCGGTAGCGGATTGATTTTTTACTCCATCAAAAATTACAAAGACTAGGGGGACACTCGATGAAATTACAGGGAAATACTTTTAAAACCAATAGGAGGAAATATTTTTTCACTCAGAAGCTCTGGAACGCATTGCCAGAGGTAGTGGTAAGAGCAGATAGCGTAGCTGGTTTTAAGAAAGGTTTGGACAATTTCCTGGAGAAAAAGTTCATAGTCTGTTATTGAGAAAGACATGGGGGAAGCCACTGCTTAGCCTGGATTGGTAGCATGGAATGTTGCTACTCCTTGGGTTTGGGCCAGGTACTAGGGACCTGGATTGGCCACTGTGAGAACGGGCTACTGGGCTTGATACACCATTGGTCTAATGAAGTAAGGCTATTCTTATGTGATAATTTTTTTAATTGCTGCGTGATAATGACAAAATTAGCGCATGAGATAGATTTGTATCTCAAGGAGGCAGTGCATGCAAATCCATCTCATACATATTCATTGTTGATATCCTGAAAACCTGACCTGCCTGTGGCTCTCGAGAACTGGAATTGCCTACCTCTGGCCTTAATGATTAGCACAGAAATGCCCCCTCCATGGAAAAATAAAAAAATATTTTTAGTGTTGTGGGTAGCGCACACAGATTAGGAATATGTCCTGTGATAAACCATTTTGAGCTGTAATATATATATGCTAGCCTTTAATGTAGCATAGTAAAAGGACCACTTAGTGACTTAAGAGATTTTCTTTTAATGTTTACTTGACAGGTTAACTTTTTTTTTTTTTTTTGGGGGGGGGGGGTCAGTGGTATTTGTGTATCTGGCTAGTTTCATAGGCTGTTCAATTCTAGGTCATCTTTCCGGGTCAAGAACCAAGCAATATTTCCTTCTTCAATAGATGATGTGGGATACTGATGCTTTATTTATATGAGTTTTATTTACAAAATTAGGTGAAAAATGAACATGGCAAAGCAAACTAGTAACTAGTGCAACTTAATCCAAAAAGCATTTCCAACAGGCAGTAAAGTTCCCTCAATATGACAGAATACAAGGATAACAACAAAAATGTGAAAAAAGAAATACCTTCTCAAACAATTAATTCAAATGAATAAAGGGAAAAAGAGAGAAGGTATATACAAATACAAGGATGCCAAGGCTCACCCATTCAGAATGTGTCACACACACTCTTTGATTGCCTTTTCTCACTCATATGAGCACTCATTCGTGTTCACCAATCTTTCTGTGTCCACTGCCCCAATTCATCTGGCAGCAGAAAGGTGTGCACCCCCCCCCCCCCCCCCCCCCAGGCAGTGCAGGTCAATGAAGTCTCCAGTTTGCAACTCCAAATCCAAGCTAAGAAGAGAAACATCAGGTGGTCCTACCAGTATGAAGACCTCAATACCTCTTCCTTCCTGCCCTGATGCTGATTGGCTGATTCATAGGAGCTAAGTTAACCAGTCTTGGTTCAGAGATGACAATTAAGCAGCTGTATTAATAAGCACTTTTCACAGAACGTGTGAAGGGGGGGGGGAGCTGAGTAGAAAACAAAAGAACCATGTGTGTCTGTCTGTCTCCTGTACTCATGTCTGCCTACATATTTATTTCTACTGGCATCTCTATTTCTATACATGTGTGTGAAAGGAAGAGACTAACAAGTTTTTGCCTGTATATCTGTTTTGCTTTGCTGATGATGTAAAGCACTGATTCCCAACCACCATGCCAGTCGGGTTTTCAGGATGGCCCTAATGAATATGCATGAGAGAGATTTGCATATAATAGAAGAGACAGGCTTGCAAATCTGCTCCATGCATATTCATTAGGGCTATCCTGAAAACCCGACTGGCCTGGTGGTCCTCCAGGACAGGATTGGGAACCACTGATGTAAAGTACCCTACAAATTACAGGCAGATACTGCAGATTCAAATCCCTCTGTGTACCTTTTCTCTCCCCTCCTCCCTTTTCCCCCCAACTAAAGTGCACTTGCTGTGAAAGCTGTACTCATAATTTTAGCCAACTTTTTGACTGAGAGAATTTAGACAGCTAACTGCTTAGTTTGCTGGGTCAATTCCTTTATAAATTTTCCTCATACTGCCTCCACTCAGCTTTATCCTTTCAGAGACACTGAAGAAGTGATGTCACTTCTTTCATTTGCAAAGTAATACCACCTTTCTAGATTTATACCACAAATCTACTATCTGAAAAATTGCTCTTTTTGGGGCTGTAAATCTCACTCTTTGAGATGGTTTACCCATGAAACCTCTGAGATTATAGCCCAGGGCTTTAACCTGCCATCATTAGTTCCTTAATTACATTTCTTTCTGTTAAGTACATATCTCACTTCATGATATGGCATTCCTAATAACTAAACTCATTTACATCCACCTCACTCTTCCTCCTGTCTTTTATTTCATTTAATTACTAGATTTTGTCCAGTGATAAGATTAGTATGTGTCATAGTAAGTCATTAGTAACTCACTTTACCAGCATCTAAAGAAATAATATTATCAGGAGTATTAAGTTTTAATCCACTCTTTTCATATATGAGCTTCTAATCAGTCACTGAACCATACTTAGTGTAAATAATGCCAAGTTAGCACCTGTCAATTTGAACCACAATCACTTAGAAGAACAGTGAGAAATGAAATTACTAATATATTTCTAATAGTGTCAATTATTGCAGGATGTCATAAAGGTGTTAACATAAACTTTAAGAAAAAGGTAACATAATATGTACACACAGTCACAGGGATACATTACTAATGTGTGGTATATGATGAATTAAATAAATTATTAATAAAATATGTCAATTAATACAGAAAGTAATAACACATAATTCCAGTAGAGGGAATTTGTTTAACACTGTGTGCATATAGCAGTAAGAATTATTGCTGAATCAAAAGAAGAGAGGGGACATTCCTGGGACAGTACTTGATACTGTATGAACACAATGCCTACAGTTAAGTGGACATGAAATCTGATGGCTCAGCATAACTAACCATAAGGGCTATTGTTTAAAAGACTAGCCCTAGGATGTCACGTGAGGGAAGGAGTAGTGGCCCAAATATGGGCAATTGTAAATAGGGTTGGAGGTTTAGGGAATAAGAGTAATGGAAGAAGTAGGGGAGGAGAGGCAGGAAGTAGCTAAGAAAGCATTTGATAGGATGTGAGCTGTCCTTGCTTCATCCAATGAGCAGGCAGGCGGGGCTAAGAAAAGTTTGCACTAACTTTAAAACTAATAGATATATTGATCTCTGTTTGCCTACCTTGCCATTTTTGTGCATTTTGGGCACCCTTTCTGGCCAGGAAGAAAATAAATGTATACTTTACCAAACACTTTCTGGAGTTCTTCTTATACTGGTGTTCTATTTCTCACAGGAACCAAAAATTGAGAGCATGTTAGTTATAATCTGACACTTGAGAAACAGAAGAGATTGCAACCAGAAGGGTACCACGCCATCAGCGCTGGAATGTGGGCCGTAGGTTATAGTAAATTCTTATATATTTAGAAAGGTATCTTGTTTTCTCCTGACCTCCAAAAGAAGCACAATTTCCAACAGGACCAAACCTTTAACCAGAATTGCTGGCCATTCAGAAACTTTCTTACTTATTTTAGTTCCATTTTACCGCCTAAGGATGCTGCTAAAAATATTTAAAGGTTTTCCAGGTCCTCGAAGTTCTTTGTGACATTATTTAGAGTGACACTCAAATGAAACAGATAAAAAAAATGCTGGGTTAAATATTCAACTATTGGGTGGGCCAGTGTTCTGTTCATCAAAGCTGGGACATCTGCAGGCTCTGGCTTTGAATATTTGGTTATTTTTAAGCTGCCCAGTTGAGTAGGCAGTGTTTGTTCACTTTATCATTAAGGGATGTCGGAGGACTTTTTTTTTCCTCCTCTTTAATTGTTTTTTTTACCAGCAGTGCTATATTGTGTATGATGTTTTGCTTTAATCTATGATATCAAATTTCTCCCACATTGGTAATTGCTTCTATAGTAGCCATTTGGGTCACTATTGAGGTCAGCCGTTGCTTTGTTCTGGTTAGCTCTTCTTGCAGAATGGAAAGCGACTCCTTATTTCTTTTAATAACTCTTTCATCTGTACAATTCCAGTCACCAGTGTGTGTATCTTTTCCCACTGCCATTTTCTGTGGGAAGGGAGGCTCAGGTTTCGAGCATTTCACTCCTTGAGACATCAAAGCTGTGAACTCTAACTTAGATGGTTTCATAGCCATTGTTTTCTGCCAAATTTTGTTAACTGTTTCTGGGTTTATAGTCTGCAACTTGTCAGCTTTAGAGGGTTTTAATAGCTTGGGTTTGTAGGAGCTTGGACTTCAAGCAGCCATTTTGGGCCATGTACATCAGCATCTTTTAGTACAGAGATATTGCTGTGTTTACTACATTTCAAATGAATGAGATGTGCCATTTTATTGTGTCTTTCTGTACAGAACTTTTCAGTCATCAAGAAACGAATGTCACACCCAGCTATGATGTTTCCAGCTGTTTCCAGCCGTTGCCATTTATGAGCTCACTTCTGGTCAGTTTAGAATCCTCAGGCAGAAGAACATCGTTTGAATTGCCCTGAGCTCATGCCCTATCAGAGCTCTCATATACTCTCTTGAGTTTTCTCCTGGAGATAAACTGCTGTATAACCAATGGCAAACCGTTCAGCATGTCACATTAGATGTTTTTGCACTTTTGTGCACAGAAGGGTGTGGAGTATTGCTGTTAATTAATTGGTACTCTTGCAGCATCTTGGAGATGAAGTTTATTATACCATCTGGTAGCCAATTAAATGAATGGTACTCTTCTGTGGTTGCATTCATGAATGAATATTATTTGCACTCTAGTCCAATACCACTGTGGATGCCTGTTTTTTGTAATATCGCTTGCTCTTTTGCAGCTTTATAGTGTCTGTTGGGACATCTAAAAGTGCTTTGGTTGTTTTGTGATGTCTACTGTAAAATTTACAGTCAAGGAAATGAAGCAGAATATGTGAAAAAGATTCATTTACAATTCTTTGGGATGTACGTTCAAAATCAGTACTGTCCCAAAATCTCCAGCCTGGACCTGGGTAACTTGGCATATCTGCTGTAAGTTTATTATATGGTTTGGGTAGTTAATTATCAGCTGTTTTTATGTGGTTTTTTTCATAATGGATAAATTCTACATTCTTACTGGTTACTGATATGACCTCTTATGATGATCTGCAGCTGATAGAGGGTGCACATTGTTGCTTTTGGCATACTACTCAAAGGCTCCTCATTTGTTTGTGGCATCTTTTGTAAAACTACAGTAACTACATAGCAGGAAGTTTTTGGCATCCCTATGCTGTGAGAGAGTTGATCATATACTGGTTCAGTCAGTGGCATAGCGAGGATGAGTGGTGCCCGAGGCGGTGGTGCCCCTTCCTCCGTCCTCTTCTCTACCCTCCTGCTCTTTCCTGCCCCCTGCCTTTCAGACACCCCCTTCCCTTTCCCCTTACCTCTTTAATTTTCCCAGTACGAGCAGCATTATGAACTTGCTGCTTGCGGCATGTAGGTTCTCCCTCTAATGTCACTTCCTAGGTGCGGGACCCGGAAGTGACATCAGAAAGAGCAACACAACACCCTTCTCGTGCCTCCAATGACCCCCGCCCTCTCCCCCTGAGAGGGAAAAAGGTCCTTAGGAGACCCTCAGGAGGGGCATTGTGCTGCTGAATCAAACCTACCATAAGGTCTATGAACTGTGCAAAAAGTGCATATTTTCCTGTCAGCACAAATAATACTTTTACAAGAGGACTTCATCTTTGCTCTAGAAGCTGACAAACATCTGCTGACTGCTGACATCAGTAGCACATTCCCTCTGACGCGATCCCGCCCCTCCTCTGATATACGGGATCGCGTCAGAGGGACGTGCTACCGAGGTGGAGAGCAGCCTGCGAGGTTCGCTACAGCCAGCCAGCAATCCTCAGCAGGCTGCTTTGAAGAGGAGGGCAGACACGAATGAAGAGCAGCAGCGGTGGCAGCGGTTTGTGCCAATGGACCAGAAGAGATCAGGAAGCCGGGATGGAGGGAGGGTAGGAACGGTGGTTTGGGAGCAGGTATTAGGGAGCAGGGAAGAGGTGCTGCTGGACAGGGGGGAGGTAAAAGGAAGGGAGAAGGGCTACTTCTAGACAGGGGGAGCAGGCAAGGGGTGGTGGTGGACAGCCGAAGAAAGAGAGAGACAGAAAGAAAGAAAGACAGCGGCAAAGGAGAGAGAGACAGAAAGAAAGTCAGACAGATAGACAGAAAGTGTCCAAGGAGAGAGAGAAAAAGAAAGAAAGACACACACACACACACACACACACACACACATACACACACACACACATCTATTCTAGCACCCGTTAATGTAGCAGGCTTAAAGACTAGTCTGTAAATAAAGCTTCTGGCAATCTACAAGTAAGATTAGGAGGGAGGGTTCCTCTTTCCCCACTTGCATCACTTTGCACTTGCTCACATTAAATGTCATCTGCCATTTTGACGCCCAGTGTCCCAGTCTTACAAGGTCCTCTTGCAATTTTTCACAATCCTCTTGTGATTTACAGCTTTGAACAACTTTGTGTCATCAGCAAATTCAATTATCTCACTAGAAATTCCCATCTCTAGATCATTGATAAATATATTAAAAAGCAGCGGTCCCAGCACAGACCCCTGGGGAACTCCCCTATTTATCCTTCTCCATTTAGAATATTGACCATTGAAACCCGCTCTGTTTTCTGTTTTTCAACCAGTTCTCAGTCTATAAAAGGACATTACCTCCTATCCCATGACTTTCTACTGCAATTTCCTCAGAAGTCTTTCATGAAGTACTTTGTCAAATGCCTTTTGAAAATCCAAATACACAATCAACCGGCTCACTTTTATATCCTGGAATTAAATTAGCAAAATGGCATATACTGTATATCCCTTTTGAATTTTCCATTAAAAACTGCAGGATGTTGGAACAGTATGCTCCAAACAACGTATGTTTTCTTATAAAAACGTGACATAAAATTATGAAGAATGTTTACAACAACAGTAGCAAAATTCAACTTTCAGCCAGAACTCTTTTTAAAAACAATTAATAAAACTGTTCCCTGGGTGAATTTTTCTATAGGATGGACTTGTTCCAAGGCTTTAGCAGTGTTTACACTAGTGCTTTACCAACAGATTCTTCTGCCTACTCATTACATCTCTTGTATAAATATGTTTCTGTTGTCATAGTGCCTTTTCACATCTGTGCAACTTCACGCTGCTCTTTGCATGGTTTATTTCTGTCCTTGTATCGTAGAAAGAAAGAAATGGGAAACAGCAGCAAAAAATGAATTGATGACAATATTTCAAAACTGCTTTGATGGAAATAAAACAAAACATAAAATGCTGGAAAAGTGGCTCCATGCTGTCAGCCTAAGACATTATTGATGCCTGGAACAACTGTGTTAACTATTTTATGATTAGTTTGGTCAATTGTTGATTTGCATCTTCAAACTATATCTTGGCATTTTGAGGGCTATCATTCCTATATGAACCTGCTTATTCTAAATCACAGTGCCAACACATTACCTTCTCAGTCCTTCCCCAGGCCTGATTTTGTATCCTGCTTCATTACCTGCCTGCTTCTATTCCTTTTCCTCTTTTCTTGCACAGGCCATAATTATTTCATTCCCTCCCTTGGTAGACAGGAAAACTGCATTATCCCAGGACAAGCAGGCAGCATATTCTCACAAGTGGGCAACATCATTCACGGAGCCTGGTATGGACAGTATTAAAGTATTCAAAGTCTAGAGACGGCCCGTACTGTGCATGCGCCGGTGCTTTCCTGCCCCATGTTAGCTCGTGGGACCATCAGTTCTCAGTATTTTTTTCCTGCATATAAAATTTCTTGCTCTAGTGCCTTCCCATTCACCTTTTTTTCTTTAGTTGTGTCATTATTTCTTTTCCTTTTCTTTTTCCTTCATTTCAGGATATTTTTTTTTATTTTCATTTTTGGGCCTTCGGGCTCACCTAAGCATGTTTTCAGGTTGGGAGCGCCAAGATTTTTTCAGTTTCATATTTACTTGACCTTCCCAGATGATTGAGTCTTTTGATTTTGCATCAACTTTCTTTCCCTTGATGTTAAAACCTTCCAGTGGCTTTAAGTGGTGCACTTTGTGCAACAGGACCATCTTGACTACTAACCCACATAATTGCTACGTTTATTGTTTGTTGTTTGTTTATTGTTTATTTAGTTATTTGATTAAACGCTTTATCGATTCTACAAAGCATTGTACAGAGTAAAAAATTTTTCCTTTAGACAAACAATATTACAGTTAATACATACTTTCTAAAAACTACAAAGCGAACAATAATACATGCAAAGTTATTGTGAACGAACGAACAAAAGACACACAAGGTAAAGAGGGAGGAAATACGTCCAGTGCCTAGGTCCTGAACACTGTCCTGATTCATGCCTGTGTTGCTTGAAGATACAGAAGAGATCACTGAAGGCTCATCAACTCCAATCTGAAAAACTTTTCTGGGTAACTTTCATGATCAAAGATGTCAGCTGACTCTGACACAAATGCCCAAAGACCATCTTCTGCATCCGCACTAGTGCATGCATCAACACAGAGGTCAACTTCTACTTCAACGGTGCTATCTTCATTGGGAGAACCAGCTAAAAAGGCTAAGCAGCAAAAATGCTCTTCCCCTTCCAATCATGCATTGGCTTCATCTCAGGCATCAACACCATCAATGCATCTTAAGCGTCGCCATCTAAAAACAGAGTCTTAAGAGGGTTCCAAAAGAGACCGTGCAAAACTTCTCCTTCACTAAGTATTTGTTGAGAATCCAATTGACCTGAGTAAGGAGCCTGTCAAGGTGGGCTCCCTAACTGAGCATGGAAGCATCCATTGTCAATATATTTTGATGTGGCAGAATGTGGAAGAGAAGGCCCTTGGACAGATTTGCAGATGACTGAAGTGACTGATGAAGTGCTGAGGTCACTTGCAATCATTGGGATATTGGATCGTTAGCTTGAGACCATTGAGTAAAGAGCACCCATTGGGGTTATCTGAGACTTAGATGGGCAAATGGAATTACATGACTTGAAGATGCATCATTTGAAGTGCAGTGATGTTTTGCAGAGAGGAGATCCTCTGGAAGATATAAATTAAAGCCTGTTGTAGAAAGGTACATAAGAACATAAGAATTACCGCTGCTGGGTCAGACCAGTGGTCCATTGTGCCCAGCAGTCCGCTCACGCGGCGGCCCCCAGGTCGAAGTCCTGTGCCCTAACCGAGACCAGCCCTACCTGCGTTTGTTCCAGTTCAGCAGGAACTTGTCCAACCATGTCTTGAATCCCTGGAGTGTGTTTTCCCTTATAACAGACTCCGGGAGAGCATTCCAGTTCTCCACCACTCTCTGGGTAAAGAAGAACTTCCTTACGTTGGTAAGGAATCTATCCCCTTTTAACATTCTCTCTACCTTGGAGAGGGTTAACAACCTGTCTTTATCCACTAAGTCTATTCCCTTCATTATCTTGAATGTTTCGATCATGTCTCCTCTCAGTCTTCTCTTTTCAAGGGAGAACAGGCCCAACTTCTCTAATCTCTCACTGTACGGCAACTCCTCCAACCCCTTAACAATTTTAGTCGCTCTTCTCTGGACCCTTTCGAGTAGTACCATGTCCTTCTTCATGTATGGTGACCAGTGCTGGACGAAGTATTCCAGGTGAGGGCGTACCATAACCTGGTACAGCGGCATGATAACCCTCTCCGATCTGTTCGTAATCCCCTTCTTAATCATTCCCAGCATTCTGTTCGTCCTTTTCACTGCCGCTGCGCATTGTGCAGACGGCTTCATTGACTTGTCAACCAGTACTCCCAGGTCTCTTTCCTGAGGGGTCTCTCCTAGTACTGCCCTGGACATCTTGTATTCACGTGTGGGATTTTATATACCAACATGCATTACCTTACACTTATCCACGTTGAACCTCATTTGCCATGTCGCTGCCCATTTCTCGAGTGTGGTTATGTCACGTTGCAGATCTTCACAATCCCCCTGCGTCTTTACTACTCTGTATAACTTTGTATCGTCTGCAAATTTAATCACCTCACTCGTCGTATCCATTTCCAGATCGTTTATGAATATGTTGAAGAGCAAAGGTCCAAGTACCGAGCCCTGCGGCACCCCACTGGTGACATTCTTCCAGTCCGAGTATTGTCCATTTACCCCCACTCTCTGTTTCCTATCTGCTACCTAGTTTTTAATCCACATGAGTATTTCACCCTCTATTCCATGGCTCTCAATTTTTCGAAGTAGTCATTCATGCAAAACCTTGTTGAACGCCTTCTGAAAATCCAGATATACAATGTCAACCGGATCACCCTTGTCTATCTGCTTGTTTACTCCCTCGAAGAAGTGCAGCAAGTTCGTCAAGCAAGATCATCCTATGCTGAAGCCGTGCTGACTGGTCCTCATCAGTTTGTGTCCGTCAAGGTGATCAATGATGCGGTCTTTTATCAGCGCCTCTACCATCTTTCTCGGTACCGAAGTCAGACTCACTGGTCTGTAGTTTCCCGGATCTCCTCTCGAACCTTTATTGAAGATCGGTGTAACATTCGCCACCTTCCAGTCTTCCGGAATCCTTCCCGATCTAATCAACAGATTGACTATTAGTTGAACCAGTTCAGCTATAGTCCCTTTCAGTTCCTTAATGACCCTCAGATGAATGTCATCTGGTCCTGAGGATTTGTCGCTCTTAAGCCTATCAATCTGCCTGAATACTTCTTCTAGACTGACCGTCAACCTTGTCAGTTTCCCGTCTTCACCTCCATCGTATAGCCTTTCGGGTTCGGGTATGTTGTGTATGTCCTCTTTGGTAAATACAGACGCAAAAAAATGTGTTCAGTTTATCGGCGATGGTTTTGTCCTCCTTTAGCACTCCCCTTATTCCATTATCATCCAACGGTCCCACTGCTTCCTTTGCGGGTCGTTTCCCATTAATGTACCGAAAGAAAGGCTTGAAGTTTTTCGCCTCCTTGACTATTTTTTCCTCGTAGTCTCTTTTGGCCCCTTTTACTGCTTTAAGGCACTTGCGTTGATGCTGTTTGTGCTTTTCCAATTTTCATCCGCTTTTGACCTTTTCCATTCCTTAAATGAAGTCTTCTTGTCTCTGATCGCTTCCTTCACCGCTACAGTGAGCCACGCCGGTTCTTTGATCTTTTTCCTCTTGGCTCCCTTGTTGATACGTGGTATATATATATAGACCGTATCCTTAAAAAGAGTCCAAGCTTACTCTAGCACCTTTACAGTGTTTATCCTCTTCTTAATCTTCTTCCCCACCATGAGTCTCATCCCTTTGTAATTTCCTTTAAGGAAGTTCAGTGTCATGGCTGTCATTCTGGATCGATGTTTCGCCCTGGCATCTATGTCGAAGCGGATCATATTGTGATCACTGGTTCCCAGTGTCCCCTCTACTTCTACATCTTGCGACTGTTCTCGTAGTCCATTTAGAATTAAGTCCAGAATTGTGTTTCCTCTCGTGTTTTCCTTGACAAGTTGTTCCAGGAAGCAATTGCCTACAGTATCCAGGAACTTGGTCTCCCTACCGCAGCCGGAGGTGCTTAGATTCCAGTCTATTCTCGGGTAGTTGAAATCACCCATGATAACTGTGTTGCCTCCCTTGCAGTTGCGTTTGATCTCATCTATCATTTCTCCATCCATTTCTTCAGGCTGTCCTGGCTGTAGATGCCGATTTTCATTTCCAGTCCATTTGCTCCCGGAATTTTGACCCATAGAGACTCGAACTTATTCATTCTTTCAGGAGTGTTCTCTCCAGTAGATTCGATTTTCTCTTTGACATATAGGGCAACGCCCCCACCTTTGTGACCCACTCTGTCTCTGCGGTATAGTTTGTATCCCGGTCCCAGATGTTTTCTTCAGTCCACCATGTTTCTGTGATGCCGATGATATCAAAGTTATCCTTTTGTATCATAGCTTCTAATTCGCCCATCTTGTTCCTTAGGCTCCTTGTGTTCACGTACATACACTTGAGTATGTGGCCTGTTCCTTTCTTGCATTTCCTTCCCTCTTGTGTCCCTTTAGATCTGTCTTGCCTGAGATCTGGTGAGTCTTCTTCGCTATCTTTCTGCATGGTATCCTCCGGGTATACCGGTTCCCGAACCATCGACTCTTGCGTAGTATCTAGAAGTGACCCAATGAACTTTAGAGTTTGAGTGGGTTGGAGATGTGATTTCACATAATTGACTGCAAATCCCAGAATTTTTAACAGGTGTATTGTTGCATTCATGGCCTGATTAGCTTGTTGAGACATTGGGGCCTTGATCAACCAGTCATCTAGATAAGGAAACACATGGAAACTGCAAGAGCAGAGGGTTGCAGCTAATACCACTAAGCATTTCGTAAATACTCTGAGTGCTGAAGCCAATCCAAATGGTAGTACTTTGTATTGGAAGTGGTGTGTCCCTACTCATAAGCGAAGATATTTCTTGTTGGCTGGGAGGATGGGAATGCGTGAGTTCATTCAGTGGTACTGCACAATTTATTCTTTATTTAGAGGCCAACTCTCCCTCCATCCCTTTCAGTTAAGCTAGGGAGTCCCATCTATGAGAATATGCTGCCTGCTTGTCCTGGGATAAAGCAGCAGACAGATATTCTTACAACCCTCCCATCTTCCCTAGTTGGCTTCTTAGATTTTTTACTGAACTGATGGTCCTGCAAGCCAGTGTTAGGTGGGGAGGCGGTGGTGCACGTGTGGTACGAACAGTCTTAAGACTTTGAATTTTTTTAAAGTGACAATACACTTTAATACTGTCTGTACTGGGCTCCATGGATGACGTCACCCATTTGTGAGAATATCTGCCTGCCTGGATAACACCTGTTACAGGTAAGTAACTGTTTTCTCTCCCTCAGAAGCTGAGAATGACAGCAGGGTGTGAATGAGGGCAAGGAATACATCAATGTAAGCTCACAAGCCATGTTGTGACTCCACCTTCTCCTGTACAAGAGGTAGAATATATGAACACTTAGAATTTGATTTAATTAGTCACATTTTCAAAATTTGAGCTCAAGGCAAGTTTTTCATTCAGGTACATTTGGTAGGTCCATTCCCCAAAAGGCTTACAATGTAGGAGGCTTCTTTACTGAGATACTATCATTAGAGGCTGAGGGACTGCTATTTTTAACATGGAGCTGGCTGGACAGGAGTGACTGGGCATCATACTTGTATCTCCTACTAACTATGTCCCAAATGGAAACATAGGGGACCTCAAAGACACTGCAAGGCCTCACACCCCACCTACACACCCACGGGCTCACACATACACAACCCGAGCACTCAAAATCTGAAAAAAACAAAGAAAAGTGGAGAAAAAGCCTCAGTTTAGCTTCATTTGGCAAAAAAACTCCACTTTCTAGAAAACACTCAAAGGTTGGAAATACTTGCACATATGTGGTGGCAATTATAGCTAGGAAAGCCAGCACTGTAGCAGCCCTCAAAGGAACCACCCACATCCAAAGGCATGCCAAAAATCAAAAAACAAATTGTGTGACCAAGATCTGTCCTCAGATACGGAAGAAGATTTTTGAATCAGTAGCTCGTTTCTAAATTAATTCCCCTGATGCAGAGTTTTTGCGAAACAGAGCCTGTCGGGAAAGATTTTCAAGAAGTTGAATTGAGTCCCTGCACTGGGAGATTGTATATTATTGAGCAGCTGTGATCTGTTCCGTATCTGAGGACAATTTTGAGATAAGTGCAGTTTCCTTTTTTTTGATCATAAGTTTTTTTGATTATAAGAATTTGATAATATATATGCACTGCACTCTAACGGAGTTTTTCTATGACCAAGGATGTGCTCCCTATGACAATTTAATATTTGTCATAGCAGTTTCCTGAGTTTATTCTCAGGGAACACTGAGGTCTTTTCTCCGTATTTTGGAATCTGCCCTAAGTAGTCTCAGATAATTGGATAATTATAGTGAATACTTTTTGGTGGTATATTACACCATACTTGTCCCCATTAGACCACAGGGACAGGTGGTAGGTTCAAGTGTGTGTGTGGGGGGGGGGGGGAGGAGGGGGGAGAGGAGTGAATGGCTACTGGGTTGGGATTGAGCTTAATGTGAAAATAGGGCAGACTTTGAAGGGGCTTTTTAACAATTTACAGACCAGGTAGGAGTATGGGAGTGGGGGACATATACCTGTCATCACTACTACATGTCTGATCTCTGATTTCAGCCAAGACATGGGGAACATGTTTCAAGTTACAAAGCAACTCCTTTAAGTTACTTCCTAGGAACATCAGGCCTGTGCTCCAAGGAGAAAGTTAGCAACATCTCCGAAAGCATTGTTAACTTTTCATGAATAATCTAGCTTGCAATAATTAGCAAGCGCTACGTGCATCCACTTTTCACAAGAGCAAACTGTTTTGAATATATTTGTATAAGATAGAGCTCATTATCCTCTTTTTTTACAAAGCACGATAGCGCGGGCCACTGCCCCAAAGCCCATAGGGATTTAAAGGACTTTGAGGCATTTGCCACATGGCAGCCATTAGCATGGCTTTGTAAAAGGGGAGGGGGGGTATATATTTTTAATGCATATTAGGTTAGATTTTCATCTTTTATACTGAAATAGCACGTTAACACATATTATGAGATAATATGCATTAATTGCTTTATAATGTATGCTATTGCCCTGGCACAGCTTAATAAATAAACCTTGATGACTGTACTTGAGGAAATGGAGGGTGAAAATGATTTGCTCAAGGCTGTATGGAGTCTCAGTGGGCAGAGCAGAATTCAATCTCTGACATCGTAGGGTCTTTACCCACTGATCTGTCAACTCAACTGCTCCTCCACTCTAGGCCAAGAGGGGTGAACTGAGGGAATGGCACCCTGAGGAGAAAGCCCTTGAAGGTAGGTTCTAAGAAGTGGGGAGAGGAGGGTTGCAGGAAATGCATGAACGGAATTTGGGGGAGGGTTGAGGGAAGAAAAGGGGTCCATGGTAGGAGACCAAAATACATATTTGAAGAGACTCCAATACAGTATTAATCAATCCCTGGAATTGGAAATTGATTTATGGATATAATTAAAAGCTTTCTAGTAAATCTGACCTGTCCTGGAGCTTGCATTATATATTTATTACTCACTCAAGGGTCTTTTTATTACAGTTTAGCACTTGCTAATGGACATTAGTGTATGCTAACAGGCTCATAATCAAAAAACATAGACATCCAAAAAGCATCCTAAATTGGCACTTGGAAGTCTTAATCATCTAGATGTCCAAGTGTCGATAATCAAGACCGCCATTCTGGGCATCTAACGAAGTGTCCCAGCCTCTATGCGTCCAGAGCACGAGATAGGCATGGTGGAGGCATGTTATGGGTAGACTTTGGGTGTGCCTAAGGGCGGGATGGATATGAGGATATTTTGCACTGGATTATTTTGATTATTTTGGGTGATTATGGACTGAATATATACTGAACACTGAACTGCACGATAGGGATTGATAACACATGGAATTTACCCGACAGCACAAAAGTATATCTAACAGTGTGTGCAGCCTCCCTGTGAGATTCAAAGACGAACTGGCTGAGATAAGTCATTGCTTTTTTTCATGATTAACATTTATAACATTTAAGGAGGCAGGGAGGGTGCTATGATGTGAGTTATAACATTATTTATTTCACACTGTTGTCGGTGTAAAATGGTGTTTACTAACTGAGCACTATCATTATTATTTTTAGTAAGTTTGTTTGTTGATTGTATTGAATTTCTTTTTGTATGATTGGCATTGAAGTAGGAATTCAGGATACACTTCCCCCTCCAGATTCGCGAGTTTTTTTAAAACATGGAAGCACCCCCGCCTCCCTGCCTCCCTGACCTCTATACAGCTTACCTGATGGTCTAGTGGTGAAGCGGGGCAGCAGCGCTCTTCCTACATTCCTGCCCCATGCAGAGCCATCCACAAAAATGACTGCTGTGAGTATCCATGATCTCACGAGAGTACAACAAGAACTCACGGCAGACATTTTTGTGAACGGCTCTGCACGGGGCAGGAGCATAGGAAGAGCGCTGCTGCCCCGCTTCACCGCTAGACCACTAGGTAAGCTGTATAGAGATCCGAGAGGAAGGAGGGAGGCAGGGGAGAGGTCCGGGAGGCAGGGGGTGTCAGAGTAGACCCTAAAAGTTATTCACAGTTTGTTAATATTCGCGGGTCAGCTCTGCCCCTAACCCCCGCAAATATTGAGGGGTACAGGTAGGAGTAGAGGTAAGGTTATAGGGACAGGATTAGAGGTAAATTATAAAATTAGTCAGAGACCACTGTTCAGACAGTGGGCCTGATGGGCCACCGCGGGAGCGGACTGCTGGGCAAGATGGACCTCTGGTCTGCCTCAGCGGAGGCAACTTCTTATGTTCTTAAGTATATATTATATAAGCTATCATTTTTTAGTTTTTTGGATTAACAATAATTTCTTCTGCTACCACTTGAAAAACTTACCTGTATAAAAGAGACACTTTATATTACATAAGAACATAAGAACCGCCATCTCCGGATCAGACCTTCGGTCCATCAAGTCCGGCGATCCGCACACGCGGAGGCCCTGCCAGGTATACACCTGGTTTATTTTACAGCCAACCATATCTTTATATGCCTCTCTCAAGGAGATATGCATCTAGTTTGCTTTTGAAGCCTAGGACTGTCGATTCTGCAATAATCTCCCCTGGGAGAGTATTCCAGATGTCAACCACTCTCTGTGTGAAGCAGAACTTCCTGACATTAGTCCTGAACTTGTCCCCCCTTAGCTTCATTTCATGTCCTCTTGTCCGTGTCAAATTGGACAATGTAAATAATCTTCTCTGCTCTATTTTGTCGATTCCTTTCAGTATTTTGAAGGTCTCGATCATATCCCCACGCAGTCTCCTTTTCTCAAGGGAGAACAATCCCAGTGTTTTAAGTCGATCCTCATATACCAGTTTCTCCATACCCTTCACTAGTTTAGTTGCTCGTCTCTGCACCCTCTCCAGCAGTTTTATATCCTTCTTTAGGTAGGGAGACCAATGTTGGACGCAGTATTCCAAGTGGGGTCTGACCATTGCCCTATAAAGCGGCATTATAACTTTCTCCGATCTACTTGAGATTCCTTTCTTTATCATGCCCAACATTCTATTTGCCTTCTTTGCCGCTGCCGCGCATTGTGCCGACGGCTTCAGGGTCCTATCTATCAGTACACCCAGATCCCTTTCTTGTTCACTTTTTCCCAGAGTTGCACCTGACATTCTGTACTCGTATTCCTTATTCTTACTGCCTAAATGCATTACCTTGCATTTCTCCACGTTGAACTTCATCTGCCATTTCTCCGCCCATTTTTCTAACCGACACAAATCGCTCTGGAGTTCCTCACTATCCTCCTGCGATCTGATTGCCCGGCAGAGTTTTGTGTCATCTGCAAACTTGATGATCTCACTGGTTGTTCCGTTTTCCAAGTCATTGATATAAATATTAAAAAGGATCGGCCCAAGTACTGAGCCCTGGGGTACACCACTAGTCACTTTCTCCCAGTCGGAGAACTTCCCATTTATGCCCACTCTCTGTTTTCTGTTCTCCAGCCATTTGCCTATCCATCTTTGTATATCTCCCTCTATGCCATGGCTTTGTAGTTTCCTGAGAAGTCTTTCGTGTGGAACTTTGTCGAACGCTTTCTGGAAGTCCAAGTATATTATGTCCACCGGCTTTCCACTATCAATTTGCTCGTTCACGGTCTCAAAGAATTGGAGTAAATTCGTCAAACACGATTTCCCTTTCCTGAATCCATGTTGACTGGGTTTCATCAAGTCGTGTGTGTCCAAGTGCTGAACTATGCTATCCTTGATCAGTGATTCAATCATCTTGCCGGGGACAGATGTAAGACTCACAGGTCTATAGTTGCCCGGTTCTCCTCTCGATCCTTTTTTGAAAATTGGCGTGACGTTTGCTTTCTTCCAGTCGTCTGGTATCTGACCAGTTCTGATTGACAGGTTTGCAAGTTTTTGCAATAACTCTCCGATTTCAACCTTCAATTCCTTCAAGACTCTTGGGTGAATTTCATCCGGTCCAGGGGATTTGTCACTTTTAAGTTTGTCGATCTGATAGTATATCTGATCTAAGTTCACTTCAACATATTACAGTACTATGGATTCCTAGGGGTACTTTGAACCAGGGGAGGCTTTCTAAGGCCAATCAAGGCAAGCAGCTATGTGCCAGGACTGCCATTGGCCTAAATGACATCCTGGGCGATTAAGGGAGGAGGGGGTGGGAAGTCCCCTTTGATGTGGCTACGTCTTCGGAGCTCACATTGGTTGCTGCTGTAATGACAGCAGTGTGCTTCCTCACTCCTCCCTTCCCCAGCCTAGCATCCCTGTCTCTTACCTTCATTGAATTTCATGAAAAGAAACATAGCTATTGATCATGAAATCTTTATCCCTGGAGAGAAAAAAAATAGATGATATATTTATGAGTTTACAATCTGCAAAACTATAGTTGTTTTTCTCATGTGTGTGTCTCTTGTAAATTGAATTGATAGAGCCCAGTGCTAGACTTTACCTTATTTCAAGTTCAGTTACCTTGGAAACCACTTTATACTGCTGGGACAAGCTGCCTGTTTCATTCCTGCTCTAGCTATTAAAATGGATTAAGCTGGCATCCATGAAGAGGGAAGTATGACAGTTTCAACATATGGACATGTGTTTTTCACATGAAAGGCACGGCAGCGTGGATACTAATTGACCCTCTTGCAGATTTCTGCTGTATTCTTTCTTTATCAATAACACCCCCAGCAACAGCCAGTTTCCAACAGAGAATCCCATTAACGTTTTCCTAGTAAAGAGAAAAATGAGGGAATTCCCAGAATGAAGGACACTCTGCATACTTTGTATATTATATAACACCATTCTCTGTTCTCCTTTTCAGCTTGCATAGAAATGGGTATGCTTTGATAACAGTTCTGTATATCAACGATGCAGAGGAAGTGTTTAACAAGTAGACAGCCTGGTTGATTTCTATGCCCTGAAGAAGTGGTGATAGTTACCATGAAATGATCGTCAGCAACCATTGAAACTGACTAGCATTTTGATTGTGTTTGATCCTCGCTATTTAAATATAAAACATTGGCGAAAATTTGTTTTTTAGCCAGTGATGTGGGGTTGGTAGGAGGGTGGTTACACCTCATCAAGATCTGAGGCTTTTTCTTTCACCTTTATTTAAAGTAAGAGCAATAAGAAAAAATATAAGGTGCCTGGTTAGCAGCTTTGGTTTTTTCATTAAATGGGGTGTGAGAATATTTTGTAGTTTTGGATATACAGTACTCCCCCGAAATTTGCAGGGGTTCTGTTCCAGGAACCCCCACACATTTTGAAAAACCACGAATATGGTTAAAAGGCAGGAGAGGGCGGCTGGGGCGCAGGCGGGTGCAAAATCACTTGCGGTATGCTCCGACCACCTCTTCCTGTTACTAAAGTCAGGCTACACCAATCAGGAGCTGCTTTGACACGCAGCTCCTGATTGGTGTAGCCTGAATTTAACCCAGGAAGAGGTGGTCGGAGAATACCGTGAATTAGTGAGTCTGCAATTCACGAACTGCGAATTTGTGGGGGAACACTGTACAGTATTCCCTCATTCCTCTCAAGTAAGTGGAGTTTTTGTCTAGTTGATAACTGTTTATGCTGCTTCTTCAAAACGAATATACTCTTAGACTAATCTTCCTTAGCTAATATTAGCGAGTTAAGATAAAGGAGGAATAGCCATTTCTGTAAAATCCAAAACAAAACCAAAAACATATAGAAAGAGAACATGCATGTGCATGTCTGTGCCAGGATGTAAAAGTGATATTTATGTAGCCAATAGTTCTCCAATATTGTCCACTGAATATATATCCCACATAAACCAACAGTATCATATATATGTAAGTGTCATTTTGCAAAGTCTTCAGAAGTGCCAGTTGTTAGCCAAATATTTTCTGTGGCTAAACAACAATGTCGGCACTGGCATTGTCATCAGATTTGCTTTATTTTTCATTTTTGTCTTTTACTTTGTGCTCCATGTTACTATTGAATACTTATAACTTATAATTAAAATCTTATCTTTGCTCTTTATACGAGTATACGATCGGGATGGTGTGGACTCCCTAACCCCCTACTTGTCCTTTTGTCTGGTTGATTTGATTGTAAGTTCTGCTGAGCAGGGACTGTCTCTTGCAAGTTTAATAGAATTCCTATGATCATTGGAGCTTTTACTGCAGCGGCTGGCTATTAAAAGCCCTAATGCAGCTTGATAAAAAGGGGGCCTAGATGTGGTAGGAGGGTCTGTTGAAAAGTCCTGAGCCTAACCAACAAAGTTGGGACCGTCTCCATCGAGGGCTATATACTTGGTCTAGTGCTTTTCCACATTTTTCATTCCGTCAGAAAAATATGGAGCGAAAGAAGTGGAAAATCGCTGGACTATGTATATAGCCCTTTATGGAGACCGCCTCAACTTTGTTGAGAACTTTTCAGCGGACCCTCGTATGTCGTAATTTAAATGCTGGTACTGGCCCTTGAATTAAGTGAATTGCTGAAAATCAGGCCCATTATATCAGTTTGGGGAGCTCTATATTTGATAGTGTGTACTTTTTTTGGGAAGGGAGCAATTTTCTATTTTGGGATTTCTCAGTTTTTATACAAGTTAAAGAAACAACATAAAATTTGCTACACCCCAACTATGTAGCAAATTTTCAGGCAACCTCTTTAAGAACAGAAGTACAGTGTTTAAAAAAGAGAGCAACATCTGATAGGTTAGGCTGATGAAGCATTTTTTTTCATCACATCATAACCTGATTCATTGACCTGAAAATTCTTGGACTTTTTCTAATCTCGGAACCTCGCAATGGCATCATGCTTACATAGGAACTGCTCAGTCAAACATTAACGTCAATTGGAGTTGGATGAATTGATCACTAAAGTCCAATATGGCTAAATGTTTTCACTTACAAAAACCTGTTTGATTAATATTACAGCCAGATAGCAGGATTTCAGTTGTGTGTAGAGGCTGTGTTGTGCCCTTTGTCAACTGCATAAGAACATAATCACTAGCTGCCTCTAGTATGTGATAAATGTCAGATTTATAATGGTACATTGATTCTGGTATTTGCGAACTGGTCATTATTTATGCTGTTATGCATTCAATTGTCCTATTTTTCTCTCTCCACTTTAAGGAAATTGTATTTATTCTTAGATTTTATTATAATTCCTCTAGAATAGATCTTTTCACAGGTCATCGCTATCGACCCTATCAGCTGCTTCTTATTCTCCCAGAAGTGGCCAAACTATTCTTAGACCTACAGTAGCTTGAAAGCGAGTGTCAGAAACAGTAGCTTATCACCTGTAAATGGATGCTCTGAGCTGGAAATAACTCTTAGAGGGCCTGAAAAATAATTTATCATTCGTCTGAAATGGCAGTAATGGCACGAGGCCCTCTGGTCGGCGTTGTTCAGCCTACGGTGTGCCAGATGGCCACTCTAGCTGGCAGGGGAAAAAGTGTACTCCTGGCAGTCTGAAGTGGGCAGGATATACTCAGACACGTAGGGCTCCTTTAACTAAGGTACGCTAGGGTTTATAGCGCGGCTGAAGATTAGCGCATGCTAAATGAAAAATACTAACGCATGCTCTATGGAAGTGTTAGCGTCTAGCGCGCGTGGCATTATAGTCTTCAGCGCGCACTAAAAATGCTAGCGCACCTTAGTACAAGGAACCCTTAGAGCTGCAGCACCAACGGGAGATTTTCCTCCCTTGTGCAGTGGCAGTTTCAGGCAGGTGGTATGAGGGAATACTTATCATGGCAACATAAAATTAATATGCATAAGCTCTTAATTAGCCAGCACTGGCTGCTGGTTGTATATGGGCTAGTTTTATAACGAGGCACCTAGGCAAAAAGTCTCAAAAGGCGCACAGACATCTACATGCTGTTGTAACATAGGCATCCAGAGTCAGTCCTATTAGGGCATAAATGCTCTTGTTTTAATTTACAACTGCATCAAAAACGATGTAAAATGTGTGCACGTATTCTATAAGGGAAATTTGATAATAGTACACCTAATTTCCTTTATAGGCTACTAGTGTAGTGTAAAGCTCCCATGCCCGTTTTCATCATTCTCTCTCTGAGAAACTCCCTAATCCCCCCTACTTGTCCTGTTTGTCTGCTTGATTTGATTGTAAGCTCTACTGAGCAGGGACTGTCTCTTGCATGTTTAATGTACAGTGCTGCATACATATAGTGGTACAATGTGCACTTTGGGTGGTATTTAGTAAATCACACCCATCTTTAAGAGAGATCTGTGCTAAACTTCTATTTTATAAAGAGCACTCTGCGTCAAGCATCCATTATAGAACACAAGAACATAAGAATTGCTGTTGCTGGGTCAGACCAGTGGTCCATGCCTGGTCCTCAGAGTGCTGAGGCTGTAACTTGCTCATTTGCACAAGCATCTGCCCTGCAACCTATATGGAATCTGGGGGATTTAATTTAAGTGTGAGCAGTTATGCCATAGAGCTGGTGCAAGTACTCATGCTTTATTGCTACAGCACTTGTGTAAATTATAGTGTTCTATAATTTATGCATGCAAATTTTCACTCTGACCATGCTCCATCCAGACTCCACGTCTATGTGTATGCCTACCTTCAAACAATGCTATTGCATGTAGGTGCCTTTTCAGAGATTGTGATAGTTATGTATTTATGTGCATATACGACTGATTGAAAAGTAACGAGATGGGGTTTTAAAAAAAAAAATTTAGCTTTAATACAATATGATTTTACACATATGAGCAAGCAAATCAGGTAACAAAATATCCAAAGGCATTATAAAGAAAACATTTCACATACATATTGTGAAACAGTCCACATCATGAGAGGTAAGGAGAAAATAAGTCAACAATAGAAATAATATAAAAAGAGTCCTGCGAGAACTGGCAGTAGCCATTCAGGGAGCGGCTCAGGGCTGGGCAAGAGTGCGGAAAACTTGCTCCTGCCCGATACACCGCTGGGCCACCAAGGATTCAAAGAGCCAAAAAAGGTACGCGGGGGGAGGAGGGAGGGAGGTGAAAAAATTGCTCCAGCAGTTCTCCAAATCTAGCAGTTTCTTACTTGATTCGCACAAGGACTCTCCTGACATCCTGTCTCTTGGAATGTTAGAGCCGCAACTGTTCATGAATAACCTTGTACAAACTTATTTCATTATACTTGCTACTTTCATATTCAGGTAAATAAATTATTGAACACCTCTCGTAACAGTGCTTATGTGCTCATTCAGTTTTATAAAATCCCCTTTTCTGCATGTCAAGCCAGAAAGCCAGAAACCCCCACATGGGTTCACACATATTTATAAAATACACATGTATGTCTCAGCTCTGCCTCCTGTCCAGGCCTACCAGGTCATACGGCAGGCCAGCAGAGGCCTGCAACAAGAGGGGGGCGAGTGGGCGCTGACCCGAATAAAAGATGAAACCCCATTTTGGGCCATTTTTTGGCCCAAAAATCTCAAGTTATATTTGAGTATACAGTGTTCCCCAGGTCATTCGCGGTCGGTGGTTCATGGTCCTGGTCATTCGCGGTATTTTCTGACCCTGAATCGCCGACCAGGAGAGGACAGCTGGAGAGGCAAGAAAGAGCAGCCGGAGTGCCAGCGAGTGAAGGAAATCACTCGCTGTATGCTCCGATTGCCTCTTCCTGCTTTGACACGCAGCTCCTGATTGGTAAGGCCCGACTTTAGTGCAGGAAGAGGCGGTCGGAGCATACAGCGAGTGATTTCCTTCAATCGCCGGTGCTCCGACTGCTCTCTCCTGCCTCTCCCGCTGCCCTCTCCAGTCTCCCCCACGAAAAACCATATTTGTGGTTTTTCAAGATTCGCAGGGGTTCCTGGAATGGAACCCTCGCGAATATTAGGGGAGTACTGTATAAGGTAATACTTTGTGCAGTGCCCTTGTAGCTTATTATATATTGGGCAGGCTCAAAGAAAGATTACGTTAAGAATTAACTCCTTAGCTGCTTTGTTCCCCCTCTAAGCTGAGTGGGAGTCCTCCACCTATAGTCCTGAAAATGTGTGTATGTGTGTGTGTGGGGGGAGGGGTTCACTATCACTTTATCAATAGTGAGGGACAGGCAAGTTCTGCAAAATTCCAGGGAACTTGCCTGTCCCTAGTGATTGAAAACACAATATTGAAACACCACTGGCAGCAGTGCATTTGAGTTTTGGCACTGAAGATGCAACCACCTGTTATGTGATATACAGTAGATACTTCATTATTTTAATGTGGACACTATAATCTTATAAGGGAGATATACCCCTGATTAAGATAAGTTCAATCTTGTAATCTTGAATGTGCCATTGTATGTGTGTAATAATTGAAAAGGTGGTTTGCCCTTCTGTATTGTCACAAAGCGGGTAGATAAATGTATATTTATTCTGAACCTTTTTTGGTTTTAATATTAATTTTGGTTCAGTTCTGTCAGCTATACTCCTATTTTGGAAATTACACATCCCCCCTCCATATTCGCGGGTTTGGAACTCGTGACTTCAGTTATTTGCAGTTTTTGTCTGGGTGACCCACCCCCGCCTCTCAGACCTCTTCACTTACTTACTTTTTTAAACCTGGTGGTCTAGCAGTGAAGCAGGGCAGGAGCAATCTTGCTATGCTCCTGCCCTGTACAGAACTGGAAACAAAAATGACTGCTGTGAGTTTCCATGGTCTCGCGGGAACTCACAGCAGCCATTTTTGCTCCTGCTCTGCATGGGGCAGGAGCGTAGGAAGATTGTTCCTGCCTCACTTCATCGCTAGACCACCAGGCTTTAAAAAGTAAGTACAATGGAGAGGTCCATGAGGCGGGGGTGGATCAGAGTTGGCCCTAAAGTTATTTGCGGTTTTTTGGTATTCGCAGGCTGGCTTTGCCCCTAATCTCCGCAAATATGGAGGGGGATCTGCATTGCATTCATTTTATAAAATTCACGTTGAGTGCATCATAGCTCTTTTTCTGCTTGTGTACAAGTAGGTGCTATCTTGTAGTGTACCCACTTTCTACATACGTATATCTATACACATTTTATGAGTCTGTTTCAATGTAGGAAAGAAGTTTTATAACATTATCCCGTAAAGCAGTATCCTGTAAACTTTCTGAAGCCACAGCACACTGAACTCAGTGCCGCGGCTGAAGGGCATCTGGAAATGCACAGCCGTCAACACGATGATGTCACATGCATGTGTGATGTCATCATGTTCATGTCCGCTTATGCGCAGAGCCTGCTTTTACTATGCCAGTGGAGGGTGTTGGAAGAGGAGAGGTGCGTAGAGGAGGAGATGTGCCAGCTGACTGCCCACAGGATGTGCCTCTCGCCATGAGAGCCACGCCCTGTAAGCAGTTAGCCAGCGCTGGCACCTCTCCTCATTGCCGGCATCTCGCGGCACACCCAGAATCCCATCGTGCCACCGCACACAGTTTGTAATACACTGCCTTAAGGTATTAAAAAAAATGCCAGCTATAATCTGAATAAAATATCTCAGAGGTAATCTTATAAAACATTTTCCATGCATAAAGCATGTTTTATTCAGGTATAATGCTGCTGTGAAACAGCTTTGGGGTATAAACGGAAGAAGTAGATAGAGATTTAATAGTAGACATTCAGAATACAGTGGTGCCTCGCATAACGGACGCCTCGCACAGCGAACGCTGCGCACAACGAACTTCTTGTCTTGATTCGTACAACGGACTTCGTTTCACACAACGAAGTCGCCCGAGGGGCCCGGGGGGGGCGGAACTACTCTCGCCGCTTCCTAATGTGAGCCGGGAACAGCAGCACCCTCCTGTCTGAATGCAGTGTTCCATCATCTCCCTCCACCTCACCTTAGATGCCGAGTTTTCCGGCTTTCTTTTTCGGCCAGCCACACACTTTCAAAGAGCAGCACATGCGCAGATGCTCTGTTGTTCAATCTTCTCCTCTGACGCAACCGGAAACAGGAAGTTGCAGGAGAGGAGAACATTGATCAACTCCAGCAGCTGCGCGTGCACAGCTTTTTGAAAGCGTGCGGCTGGGTGAAAAAGAAAGCTGGCAAACTCTGCATATAAGGTGAGGTGGAGGGAGGGAAATGGCGGAACGCTGCGATCGGGCGGGTAGGGCTGCAGAACGAATTATTTTGTTTTACATGTATTCTTATGGGAAAACAGGGCTGCAGAACGAATTATTTTGTTTTACATGTATTCTTATGGGAAAACGCGTTTCACACAACGAACTTTTCGCATAACAAACTTGCTCCTGGAACGAATTAAGTTCGTTGTGTGAGGCACCACTGTATATCTAAAAGAGGGGAAGTCTTGCTAATAGGTGATTTTCACATGCCGGCTGTTGATTAGGGTATCCCTATTGCGGAGTCTTCTAGAAGTAGGCAGATTCTGGATTCTCTACAAGGAGAACTGTTCCAGCAGTTGGTAATGGAACCAATACGGGATGGAACTATACTGGACTTAGTGCTTACAAACAGGGAAAGTATTTCTGCTGTTACTGTGGGTGATCATCTGGCATCCAGTGATCATTGCAAGGTACGGTTTAATATTAAGGTGGGTATAGAGAGGGCTCATTCAAAAGCAAAGGTTCTAGACTTTAAAAAAACCACTAACTTGTTCGGATGGGGGTTTACGTCAAGGAATTATTGTCTGGATGGGAACGTCTGGAAGGAATGGAAATACGGTGGTCAAAACTGAAAGAAGCGATTGTAAGGGCGACAAACCTTTTTGTGAGGCAAGTAAGTAAAAGTAAGAGGAAAAGAACGCCACTTTGGTTCTCAAAAGTAGTGGCTGAGAAGGTAAGGAATAAGAGGTTAGCTTTCATAAACTACAAAAGATTGCAGAAAGAGGAAGAAAGGCAAAAATATCTGGAACAGTTAAGAGAGGCTGGTCTTGTAGTCAGGAAAGCAAAGATTCAAATAGAAGAAAAATTAGCTGAAACAGTAAAACGGGGGGAAAAGACATTTTTTAGATATATTAGTGATAGGAATAAGTGCAAAAGTGGCATTGTGAGACTCAAAGGTGAAGGGGAGGAATATGTAGAAACCAGGGCAGGATTAATTTTTCGAGGCCCCTAGGCACACAAGTACACTGCCCCCCCCCCGGGCCTGTCCCGCCCATGCTCCGCCCTCCCCCACCCCCCACCCCCATTTATCTGTTTTCTTATTTACTTTATTATTTCCACTTATATTTCTTTTTTTTTAAATTCAAAACAAACAATTAGCATACCAGTGCACAGTTTTTCTTCTATGCAACCCCCAAACATCTCTGAACAAATCCCCCTTCGTTCCCTTCCCACCTACTTACCCAGGACATTAACTCTGAACCCTAATACGTATATAAAAGCATTCAAATATATTGTAAAGCAGCAATACTATCCGAAATATAAGTCTATATTATTAACAAAGTTTACATCACCTAACTGCCTCACTCTACATCAGGGGTGTCAAACTCAATCACATAAGGGGCCGAAATCTGAAAAAAAGGCTAAGTCATGGGTCAAATTTTTAATTAAGATACTTAAGGGGTCCTTTTATTAAGGTACGCTAACTGATTTTGTGCACACTAAATGTGCACCTTAATAAAAGGACCCCTAAATGACTAAGGCTTAGCCTTAGCAGACATATAAGGTTAAACATCTCCAACTCCACACCTGCTCTGTGGTGTAAACAAAATAAATATTGTAATCACAAAACAGAAAATAAAATTATTTTTTCTACCTTTTGTTGGCCCCCAGGCTCTGGTTGTCTTCTGATAACTCGCTTGCCAGGGTCTCCTGCCCATTTGTCGTTTTCTTCTTTCTCCGTGCTAACCATACATTTTCCATCTCTGTCCTCCCCTTCTGTTTTCCTTCCCTCCCTCGGAGGTCTGGCATCTTTCCTTTTTTTCGTGTCCATATCCACAGCTTCAGCAATGGACCCCACCATCCCCATCTGTCCTTTTCTCAATTACCCTTTCATCCAGTATCTCTCCCTCCTTCCCCACCACCCCAGGGTCCATCATCTCTCTGTTTCTCTTCCCAACTATCCTGTCCTATGCCACTTCCAGAAACTGTATGCCTCCCCTTCCATCTTTCCCTTCACCCCCATTGGTCTGGCATCCATCTTCTTCCATTCCCTCCTCCAATGATCTGGCATCTCTCTCCTCTCCTCTTCTTCTCTGCCTTCTCCCACAACTCCCTAGGTCTGGCACTCTCTTGCCCCCACTTCCATCAGCATCTGCCCCCTTTTTTTCCCTCCAGCCTAAATCCATCCAGTATCCTTCCTCCTTGTTTTCTCCCTTTCCCTGCACACCAATTCCATCAACATTAGCCCCTTTTCTTTCTCTCCCACCTAAATCCATCCAGTATCCTTCCTCCTTGTTTTCCCCCTTTCCCTGCACACCAATTCCATCAGCATATGCCCCTTTTCTCTCCCTCCACCACCCTTTCCACACAGCAATGGCAACGTGCCCCCCCATACGGCAATGGGTCCCCACCTGGCATTGATGATGATAACACGCCCCCCCCCGCATCCACGGCAACACAGCCAATGCAGACATTTTTTTTCAGTTGGCAACGGGGCCCCCCCTCTTCCCTCCCTACACGGCAACGGGCCCCCACCCGACGACGACAACACTGCTGTCCCCCCAGCAATGGACCCCCACCCAATGACAACAACGCTGGCCCCCCCGGCATCGATGGACAGCAATGCAGTCAATGAAGCTCGAAGAAGGTCCCGTGATGACTAAGGCATCTGCCGGAAGAAGTAAGTGATGTCAGAGAGGGATGGACCGGCAGACGCAGTCATCGCGGGACCTTCTTCGAGCTTCATTGACTGCATTGTCATCCGACGATGCCAGGGGGAGGTCAATGTTGTTATTGTCGGGTGGGGGCCCGTTGCTGGGGGGGCGGCGTTGTCATCAGGTGGGGCCCATTGCTGTGCCGTGCCATCTGAAAAAAAATGGTAAGTCATCCTTCAGTGGGCCCCCATGACTATTTTGGGCCCTAGGCATGTGCCTAGTTGACCTATTGGGTAATCCGGCCCTGTTAGAAGCTGATAAAGAAAAGGACGAATTGCTTAACAGATATTTCTGTTCTGTGTTCACGGCTGAAGCGCTGGGAGTGGGACCGCAGAAGACAAATGTGATCGATTTTCAGAGGGTTGTGTTTGTGAGGAGCTAGATAAAATAAAGGTAGACAAAGCAATGGGGCCGGATGGTGTATATCCTGAAGGAACTTAGGGAAGTTCTGGTAATTCCGCTGACTGACTTTTTCAATGAGTCTCTAGAGTCAGGAGCGGTACCATAGGATTGGCAAAGGACGGATGTGGTCCATCTCCACAAAAGTGGAAGTAAGGAAGAAGTAGGGAATTACAGGCTGGTAAGTCTGACTTTTGTCGTAAGCAAATTAATGGAAACACTTTTTAAAAAGAGAATGGCCAAGTTTCTGTAATCCTGTGGATTATAGGACCGGAGATAACATGGATTGACTAGAGGTAGGTCTTGTCAGACAAATCTGATCAATTTCTATGACTGGGTGACCAGAGAATTGGATAAAGGATGTGCGCTAGATGTGGTATATTTAGATTTTAGCAAAGCCTTTGACAGTGTTCCACACAGACGTCTGATAAATAAACTGAGTGCCCTTGGGATGGGTCCCAAAGTGATGGGCTGGGTCAAGAACTGGTTGAGTGGAAGGCGACAGAGGGTAGTGGTCAATGGAAATCACTTGGAGGAGAGGGATGTTACCAGTGGTGTGTCTCAAGATTCAGTTCTTGGGTATCTTCATTTTAACATTTTTGTAAATGATATTGCTGAAGGGTTGTCAGGTAAGATTTGCCTTTTTGCGGATGATACCAAAATCTGCAACAGAGTAGACACCCCTGATGGTGTGGATAACGTGAGGAAGGAACTAGCAAAAGTTAGAGTGGTCTGAAATTTGGCAGCTAAAATTTAATATTAAGAAATGCAAGGTCATGCATTTGGGCTGCAAAAACCTGAGGGAACGGTACAGTTTAGGGGGTGAAGAACTTATGTGCATGACAGAAGAGCGGGACTTGGGTGTGATTGTATGTGATGATCTTTAGGTGGCCAAGCAGGTTGAAAAGGTGACGGCAAAAGCTAGAAGAATGCTAGGTTGCATAGGGAGAGGTATGGATAGTAGGAAAAAGGAGGTATTGATGCCCCTGTATAAGACTTTGCTGAGACCTCATTTAGAATATTGTGTACAATTCTGGAGGCTGCACCTTCAAAAAGATATAAAAAGAATAGTCAGTCCAGAGGAAGGCTACTAAAATGGTGCGTGATTTTCATCATGAAGCATATGGGGGACAGATTTAACAATCTCAATCTGTATACTTTGGAGGAAGGAGAGGAAAGGTATGATAGAGACGTTTAAATACCTACGTAATGTAAATGCGCATGAGTCGAGTCTCTTTCGTTTGAAAGGAAACTCTGCAATGAGAGGGCATAGTATGAAGTTAAGAGGTGATAGGCTCCGGAGTAATCAAAGGAAATAGTAGATGTGTGGAGTGAGCCACAGCCCAGGAGAGAAATTGTAGAAAAAGTAACTTATACATTCAAGTCTGAATGCAGAAATAGCAGGAATAACGTTCTGTGGAAATGATATCTGCATTATGCCGGCATTCTCAGTGTTCAGCCACAAATGCATTGCTCTGCTGAAAACCTACAGTTGTAGAACTGTTATCTATATATATAAAATCGGAGGTATGTATGTGTGTATGTATGTATGTGTGTGTGTATGTGCCGCGATCACGCAAAAACGGCTTGACCGATTTGAACGAAACTTGGTATGCAGATCCCTCACTACCTGGGTTGATATGTTCTGGGGGTCTTGCGGCCCACCTGCACACATGGGTGGAGCTACAAACATAAAATCAGATATCACCCATTCATGTCAATGGAAAAAATGTAAAAAGCTGCCATTCTCACAGTAATTCAAAAACGGCTTGACCGATTTGAACGAAACTTGGTATGCAGATCCCTCACTACCTGGGGTGATATGTTCTGGGGGTCTCGCGGCCCACCTGCACACGTGGGCGGAGCTACAAACAGAAAATCAGATTTCACCCATTCATGTCAATGGAAATAATGTAAAAAGCTGCCATTCTCACTGTAATTCAAAAACGGCTTGACCGATTTGAACGAAACTTTGTATGCAGATCCCTCACTACCTGGGTTGATATGTTCTGGGGGTCTTGCGGCCCACCTGCACACATGGGTGGAGCTACAAACAGAAAATCAGATATCACCCATTCATGTCAATGGAAAAAATGTAAAAAGCTGCCATTCTCACAGTAATTCAAAAACGGCTTGACCGATTTGAACGAAACTTGGTATGCAGATCCCTCACTACCTGGGGTGATATGTTCTGGGGGTCTCGCGGCCCACCTGCACACGTGGGCGGAGCTACAAACAGAAAATCAGATTTCACCCATTCATGTCAATGGAAATAATGTAAAAAGCTGCCATTCTCACTGTAATTCAAAAACGGCTTGACCGATTTGAACGAAACTTTGTATGCAGATCCCTCACTACCTGGGTTGATATGTTCTGGGGGTCTTGCGGCCCACCTGCACACATGGGTGGAGCTACAAACAGAAAATCAGATATCACCCATTCATGTCAATGGAAAAAATGTAAAAAGCTGCCATTCTCACAGTTATTCAAAAACGGCTTGACCGATTTGAACGAAACTTGGTATGCTGATCCCTCACTACCTGGGGTGATGTGTTCTGGGGTCTCGCGGCCCACCTGCACACGTGGGCGGAGCTACAAACATAAAATCACATTTCACCCATTCATGTCAATGGAAAAAATGTAAAAAGCTGCCATTCTCACAGTAATTCAAAACCGGCTTGACCGATTTTAACGAAACTTGGTATGCAGATCCCTTACTACCTGGGGTGATATGTTCTGGGGATCTCGCGGCCCACCTGCACACGTGGGCGGAGCTACAAACATAAAATCACATTTCACCCATTCATGTCAATGGAAAAAATGTAAAAAGCTGCCATTCTCACAGTAATTCAAAAACGGCTTGACCGATTTGAACGAAACTTGGTATGCAGATCCCTAACTACCTGGGGTGATATGTTCTGGGGGTCTCTCGGCCCACAACTCTATGTTGCTTGCTCAAGGGTGGGTTCACCCAACAATTTATATGTTCTTGCTCCTGGAGGTGAAACTAAAAATGTTTTTAATCACGTTTTGCATTAGTTGTATTGTATTCATTTTGTCAAATATTTCACATTATAATTTGAATATTGTACTTTTTATTAAGCTGTAAAACAATAATTTCATTCACCACTTTAAAGTATCTTTATTTGAATCCATTTACAGTGTTATTGCTATAATTATATCTATATATCCATCTTCTGTTAATAAAACAAATATGTTTGTGTGTGGGAGGGAAAGCTGCTTCTTCTAATTTCAGACAGTCTGAGAACATAGAGATAGGGGATGGACTGTAGAGTGAGAAATGGGGAGGTGGTGTGGAGGAAAGGACAGGGAGGAGGTTATACATGAGACTTGATGGATGAGACACAGCAGATGTCTGTTTGTGTATTTTTGTGAAACTGTAAACATGTGAGAAAGAGGGAGACTTGGGGTGCATGAGAGGCTGTGCGCATGCATGCAATAGCTGCCTCTATATGTTTTTATGAATATGAAACATTTAAAGCACTGCGTCACACATGAAAAACTTCACACATGAAAAACGGTTGTTATAAAATTGTGTGGGACTATATGCTTATGAAAAGTAGGCACACAGAAACATGGGGGGGCCTTTTACTAACGTGTGTTACGCAGTTAGCATATGCTGTGCTTAGTTAATGTGACAGCTTGTTTAAAGTCAGGTGCCAGGATGATGCATGCAAAGCGTGACTTCTGTAATAACAATTGTGCTTGCAATGGCTGGTGTAAATAATTGTGTCTAACTATAGGCAGTTTTATGTGCATAACTGAGAGGCACATCATGTAGGCAGTCAGCCGCAGCCAGTGCCTCTCCTCCTCCCTGGCGTCTATCCTCGTCTTCATGCCTCTTCTTTTTCAGCACCCCCCCATTGGTGGCTCAGGGTCCCGTCTAGAGGGCAGAAATCGATGTGATGACATCACGCATGTGCATGATGTCATTGTGGTGATGCCCACGCACTTCCTGGTGCCCTTGAGCCACGGCTGCCAGTTTAGTGTGTCGTGGCTCATAAAGTTTGCAAGACACTGCCTTAATTGTATCCACAGTGTTTCTAAGAGTGCATGCTCTGTGTCTCACTGGACTATCTGCAGGATGTCTGTCTGGGCTGTATTCTAAAGCATTGCTGCATATCAGCTCAATTGCTTACAGATAATCTTTCACCTGATGATACGTGCACAGATCAGTTTTACTGATCATGGTTGAAAGATTCTTTGGTGCAATAACAGTGATATAATCGGGGACCTCTCTTCTGGATCCATTGGTTTTGTAAATGCTCCAAAACCTTCTGCATGGGACTCAGGATATATGTTAACACTTTGAATGAGATTTGTTCTTATTACTACGTAGAAAATGATGTGGAGACAAAAATTCATCCCCATTTCCTCCCTGGAACCAAAGAATTTTTCCTGCTCCCACTCCTTCCCCGCAGTGAAGTGCACTTTGTAACTCCATCCCCTCACTATCTCCATGTTTTTCATCCCTGTTCCCTTACTATCCCTGCAGTCTTAATTTTCTTCCTCGCATCTCCTTGCTCAAAGCAGAAAGGAAGATTTTATGTTATTCTAGTCTAGCCTAATACACAACCAACCTACTCTGGAATTAGAATATACTTGTTAAATGACTTTCTAAAAAAGAAAAAAAAAAAAAGTATGCTAGCAGAAAACCTTGTCTGTTTCATAAACATACAACAAATTAATACACCCTTGCCCAGAATGGAATAAGTAATCACAAACTAAAAACAGAAATTTGCAGACTTTGATGCCAGTCTCTGAATACACTTCAACACCACAGAAACAATGATGCATGTCCCCTAATACTGTGCAAAATATAAAGATAGATGTAAATTTGAAAAAACTGATGAATAAAAATCACTGCTTTACAAATTAACAAATAGAAATAAAACAAAAATGGAAAATAAGATAATTTATTGAACTAATACATTTTTCAATTAGCTTTCAGAGGCCAAAACCTCCTTCCTCGGGTCAGTACAGTATTTTGCTGTTATGGTATCCTGTCCTAACTAAAAAGGGAGCTTTGTCCTTCAAATGTTAATCAAAAATGTATTAAAATTAGTCCAATAAAAAGATCACCTTATTTCCATTTTCTATTTATAGGCATTTATCAACACAGTTACAATGCTACTTTATCCTAAAGCAAAAAAGAAATAAATTTTTCTTTTTTCTATCTATATCATCTCTGATTTCTGCTTTCCTCATATTCTGTTCACTCTCTTTCTTCCATCCAGTGTCTGCCCTCTTTCTCTGCCCCTTCCATCTGGCATCTGTCCTCCTTATATGCCCCTTCCATCAGGCATCTGTACACGAATGCAAGGAGCCTCAGAAATAAGATGGGTGAATTAGAAGCTGTGGCATAAAAGGATAACATTGACATCATCGGCATCATGGAAACATGGTGGACTGATGAAAATGTCTGGGATATGGTGCTACCAGGATACAAACTATACCACAGAGACAGAGGGACTCAAACAGGAGGAGGCATTGCCATATACATCAAAGAGGGAATTGAATCTACTGGAGAGAACATGCCACAACAGACGGATAAGAGTCTTTATGGGTCAAAATTCCGGGAACAAATGGACAGGAAACGAGGATAGGCACCTACTACCGACCCCCAGGGCAGTCTGAAGAAATTGATGGAGAAATGACAGATGAGATTAAACGCAACTGTAAGGGAGGCAACGCAGTTATCATGGGTGACTTCAACTATCCAGGGATAGAATGGAACCTCGGCACCTCCGGCTGTGCTAGAGAGACCAAGTTCATGGAAACTGTAGGCGATTGCTTCCTGGAACAACTTGTCAAGGATAACATGAGAGGAAATGCAATTCTGGACATAATTCTAAATGAGCTGTGAGGACAGGTGCATGATGTAGAAGTAGAAGGGACGCTGGGAAACAGAGATCACAATATGATCCACTTCAACCTGGAAACAGGGACAAAACAGCAGTCCAGATCGACGGCCACGGCGCTAAACTTCCGAAAAGGGAATTATGAAGGGATGAGATACATGGTGGGGAAGAAGATTAAGAGGATAAACACTGTAAAGATGCTAGAGCAAGCTTGAACTCTTTTAAGGATACGGTCACCGAAGCACAAAATCTATATATACTGCGTATCAACAAAGGATCAAAGAGGAAAAAGAATAAAGAACCAGTGTGGCTCACTGTAGAGGTGAAGGAAGCAATCAGAGACAAGAAAACTTCATTTAAGGAATAGAAAAGATCAAAAACGGATAAAAACTGGAATAAGCACAAACAACATCAATGCAGGTGCCATAAGGTGGTAAAAGGGGCCAAAAGAGACTACGAGGAAAAAATAGCCAAGGAGGCGAAAAACTTCAAGCCATTCTTTCGATATATCAAGGGGAAATGACCCGCAAAGGAAGCGCTGGGACCGTTGGATGACCATGGAATAAAGGGAGCGCTAAAGGAGGACAAAGTAATCGCAGACAAACTGAACACATTTTTTTCGTTTGTATTTACCGAAGAGGATATACACAGCATACCGGAACCCATCAGGCTATATGCTGGAAGTGAAAACGGGAAACTGACAGGATTAACGGTCAGTCTAGAAGGGGTATACAGGCAGATAGGCTCAAGAGTGATAAATCCCCGGGAAAGGATGGCATCCATCTGAGGGTCATCAAGGAACTGAAAGGGATCATAGCTGAACTGCTTCAACTAATAGCCAATCTGTCAATCAAAACGGGAAAGATTCAGGAAGACTGGAAGGTGGTGAATGTTAAGCAGATCTTCAAAAAAGGTATGAGGGAAGACCCGGGAAACTACAGGCCGGTGAGTCTGACCTCGGTACCGGGAAAGATGGTAGAGGCATTGATAAAGGACCACAATATTGATCACCTTGATGGACATGGGCTGATGCGGACCAGCCAGCACGGTTTCAGCAAAGGCAGATCTTGTTTGACAAACTTGCTGCACTTCTTCGAGGGAGTAAACAGGCAGATAGATATGGGCGAACCGGTCGACATTGTATATCTGGATTTTCAGAAGGCGTTTGACAAGTTTCCACATGAACGACTACTTCGGAAAATTGCAAGCCATGGAATCGAGGGTGAAATACTCACGTGGATTAAAAACTGGCTGGAGCAGGAAACAGAGAGTGAGGGTAAATGGACAATACTCGGACTGGAAGAGCGTCACCAACGGGGTGCCGCAGGGCTTGGTGCTTGGACCCGTGCTCTTTAATATCTTCATAAATGATCTGGACATAGGTACAACGAGGGAGGTGATAAAATTTGTGGGCGATACGAAGTTATTCAGAGTAGTGAAGATGCAGGGGGATTGCGAAGATCTACAACGTGACATAATCAAGCTTGAGGAATGGGCTGCGACATGGCAGATGAGGTTCAATGTGGACAAGTGTAAAGTGATGCATGTTGGTAACAAAAATCTCATGCACAAATACAGGATATCTGCGGCGGTACTTGGAGAGGCCTTCCAGGAAAGGGACTTGGGAGTTCTGATTGACAAGTCGATGAAGCCATCCGCACAATGTGCGGCGGCGGCGAAAAGGGCGAACAGAATGCTAAGAATAATAAAGAAGGGGATCACAAACAGCTGCTGTACTGGGCCATGGTGCGCCTCATCTGGAGTACTGCGTCCAGCACTGGTCGCCGTACATGAAGAAGGACATGGTACTACTCAAAAGAGTCCAGAGAAGAGTGACTAAGATGGTTAAGGGGTTGGAGGAGCTGCCGTACAGCGAAAGATTAGAGAAACTAGGCCTCTTTTCCCTCGAACAGAGGAGATTGAGAGGGGACATGATCGAAACATTCAAGGTACTGAAGGGGAAAGACTTAGTAGATAAGGACAGGTTGTTCACCCTCTCCAAGGTAGGAGAATAAGAGGACACTCTCTAAAGTTGAAAGGGGATAGATTTCGTACAAATGTAAGGAAGTTCTTCTTCACCCAGAGAGTGGTAGAAAACTGGAACACTCTTCCGGTGTCTGTCATAGGGAAACACACCCTCCAGAGATTCAAGACAAAGTTAGACAAGCTCCTGCTGAACATGGATGTACGCTGGTAGGGCTAGTGTCAGTTAGGGTGCTGGTCTTTGACCAGAGGGCCGCTGCGTGAGCGGACTGCTGTGCATGATGGATCACTGGTCTGACCCAGCAGCGGCAATTCTTATGTTCTTATGTTCTCTTTAAACTGCCTTATCCCACTTCCATCCAGTACCTACCCCCTCCATTCAGTCCTCTCTCCTTTTTCATCCCTCTCTTCATTTTTATCTCTCCTCTCACTGTCTCTACCTTCCCTCCCCTCCCCATGCTCTGGCATTTCTCTCCTCTCCTTTCTTCCGTCCCAGCCCATGGTAATAAAAGAAAAAAAAAAAGAAATACAAGTGGAAATAAAGAAGTAAATAAGTAAACAGGTAAATAAATGGGGTGGGGCATGGGCGGGGCACGGCTAGGGGGCCCAGTGTACTTGTGTGCCTAGGGGCCCTCGAATAATTAATCCTGCTCTGGAGGGCATTCAGTTTATTTATTAGATGCCTTTGTGGAACACTGTCAAAGGCTTTGCTAAGATCTATATTCAACACATCTAGCGCTTTCCCTCTATCCAATTCTCTGGTCACCCAGTCAAAGAAACAATAAACCACCGTTGAACAACAACAACAAAAAAACATGCCCAGTGAGCCTGATAAGAGTTCAAACACCTGGCAGTCTCAGTATATAGAAGTCTAATATTTTAGCCCGTTACATTAACGGGTGTTAGAATATATGTCTGTTTGTCTTTCTTTCTTTCTCTCTCCCTCCCACTGTCTGTCTTTCTCTCTGTCTGTCTCTCATGTCCACCATCACCGACTTCAATATCTCTTATCCCAACCCCCTTATCCTCGGAGATTTCAATATTCATTTCAATCTTCCTAATCACCACAATACAGCTGAATTCCTGACCTTAATATCAGATCTATCCCTAACTCCTCTATTTGCCTTGCCCACTCATTCCGCTGGACACACTATAGACATGATATTCAGCCCAACTTCCATCAGCCATCTCTTTCAAGATTTTCTAACCCATCCTCTCCCTTGGTCTGATCATGTCCTTATAAACTTTCAAATAAATTCACCCACACAACCATTTTCTCTCCATAAAAACACCTACATCACTAGAAATCTCAATAAAATCACCTCTTCTACGATTCAGGACTCCTTTAAAATAAATCTACAAGATTTCACTAATCTTCCAATAGAAGAACAATTTTCTTTTTGGACCACTTCAATAAAATCCTTAATGGACTCTATTGCCCCCCCTCAGAAAAGATTATTAAAATCACAACCAAACAGAAAACCATGGTACAATGACCAACTCGCTCTCCACCATCAACACCTCCGGTCTACAGAGCATAAATGGCGGAAAACTCAATCAAACAATTCTCTCAGGTTATACAAGGAAAAAGCTACCCAATATAAAAATGCCATACAACAAGCAAAAAAAGAATATTACTCTAAATACATCACCACAACTCACAACTCTTCATCACTTTTTAGTATAGTTCAATCACTATCCTCCTATTCTAACAAGAAACCTTCCCTATTACCCATACAACCACCTGCTTCTGAGCTTGCCCTCTTCTTCGATAATAAAGTTAAAGAGATCAGATCACATCTCAGTTAATCTATCCACACTCCCCCTCAAGATGTCATCAACAAGTTGACTTTTCTATCTTTTAGTACCTGTAATAACTTTATTCCTCCCTCTCTAGCAAATCTTCAGAAAACACTACAATCTACAAATGCATCTAACAATTCAATAGAAAGTATCCCCCCCTTAATTCTCAAAAAATTCTTCCCTCTCTTTGTGCCATTTCTTTTGGAAATGGTGACTAACAGTTTGTCTAATAGTTTTGTTCCAAAAGCCTGGAAATCGGCTCTTGTTTACCCAAAATTAAAAAATCCCATCTCAGACCCAACTTCATTATCAAACTTCCGCCCATTTGCTAATCTGCCTCTCATCTCTAAAATAACGGAAAAAAATCATATACAACCAATGCCTTATACCCCAATCAAACTGGTTTTCGCTCATCTTATTCCACGGAACTATCATTACTAGGACTTCTCTCTACTATATACTATTTCCTTGATCATCGAAAATCTGTTCTCCTTATCTCTCTTGATCTTTTTGCCGCCTGCAACACTGTTGACCACTATCTCCTCCTCGACCGCCTTAGAGACTGTGGTATTACTGGCCAAGCACTCTCATGGTTCACCTAATACTTTACCGATCGTTGTTTTAATGTTTACTCTAACAACGAAACTTCTTCACCTATATTTCAAACCTACGGTGTTCCACAGGGTTCTATTCTAACCCCTCTGCTATTTAATATATTCATGTCCCCTCTTCTCACTTTAGCACAATCTATAGGTTTCACAATTTTTGCTTACGCAGATGACATCCAAATACTTCACCCCACAGATTCCACAAACATCGCCAATATACAAGAAATTAATTCAAAACTAGATAAAATAAGTGATTGGCTCTTTGCTAACAAACTCTCCCTCAACATTAATAAATCTTATGGTATTCTCTTCTCAACCAACCCTAACGAAACAGTAACAGGAAAAATCTACCTTAAATCTCAGCCTGTAAAAATGGAAACAAAAATAAAATTATTAGGGGTCATCATAGACAAAGATTTAACATTTCACGATCATATCAGTTCAGTAGTAAAAACCTGCTTCTACAAACTACAACTTATTCGATCTTTAACCTCCATCCTTGAAACCGAAGCAATCACGACCCTAGTTCATTCCCTAGTCATTTTGCACCTTGATTATTGTAATTCTCTTTACAATGGAATTCCTAAAAAGGAAACCTGACGTCTTCAGCTTATCCAAAACACTGCAATAAAACTTATATATAAACTAGGGAAATATGACCACGTC
This sequence comes from Geotrypetes seraphini, assembly GCF_902459505.1. Lineage (NCBI taxonomy): Eukaryota > Metazoa > Chordata > Amphibia > Gymnophiona > Dermophiidae > Geotrypetes > Geotrypetes seraphini. The sequence continues at coordinate 205,794,545 of NC_047085.1, read as the reverse complement.
ACTCCTCTTTTGAAAGAAGTGCATTGGCTACCCATTACACATCGTATCACTTATAAAACTCTTATGTTGGTCTTTAAAATCAAATCTTCCCATCAACCATCCTTTCTTGACAAACTTCTTATTCCATTTTGCCCATCACGGACTCTTAGATCTGTTGACCAAAATTTACTATCCGTTCCCTCTATAAAGAAATTCTTCTATACTAGAAAAACTAATTTTTCTGTAGTAGCTCCTACTTTATGGAACTCTCTGCCATCCCAACTTCGTCAGGAAAAACTCATTGATAAATTTAAGACTAATCTGAAAACCTTCTTATTTCAAGATGCTTTTTATTACTGATGATTATTCTTTCACCATTCACCTAATCGCTTTAATGAAGCGCCCCCCTCCCCTCTGTTCCTTCCCTCCCCCTCCTTCTCACATTCAAAACTGTAGTTTTGTTTTTGGGGGTTTTTTTTTTCTTCTTTCTCATCACTTTAATGTAACTTTTCCGCTTCCCTCCTTGTTAACCTCACTTTTATGTCTGTCATTGTCAAATGTCTTTAATGTTCACTCTTCCCTTTACTCTTTCTCTTTTATTAATTTTATAATCTATAAATATAATTTTACCCTGATTTTAATTTTTATTGTAAAATGGCTAGATACTTGTTGATGGTCGGTATATTAAAAACTAATAAACTTGAAACTCTCCGGGGCCCCCTATGTCTGTCTGTCTTTCTGTCTCTCTCCCTGCCCCTGTGGCTTTCTTCCTTTCTTTCTGTCTCCCTCCCGCTGTCTATCTTTCTTTCTTTCTCCCTCCCGCTGTTTGTCTGTCTTTCTTTCTATCTGTCTCTCTCTCTGCCCCCTATGCAGCAGCAGCATTTCTCTCCCCCCCACTTCCATGTGCAGCAGCCACAGCAGCATTCCCTCCCCCTCCATTTCCCTGTGCAGCAGCATTTTTCCCACCCCACTTCTCTGTGCATCAGCAGCATTTCCCTCCCCCCACTTCCCTGTGCAGCAACCACAGCAGCAGCATTACCTCCCCTCCATTTCCCTGTGCAGCAACATTTCCCTCCCCCACTCCAGTTCCCTGTGCAGCAGCAACAGCATTTCCCTTCTCCCCCCACTTTCCTGTGCAGCAGAAGCAGCAGCATTCCATCCCCCTCCATTTCCCTGTGCAACAGCAGCAGCAGTATTTCCCTCCCCCTCCACTTCTTTGTGCAGCAGCAGCATTTACCTCACCCCGCTACCCTGTGCAGAAGCTGAAGCAGCATTCCCTCCCCTTCCATTTCCCTGTGCAGCAGCATTTCCCTCCCCCATCCCACTTCCCTGTGCAGCAGCAGTATTTCCCTCCCCCTCCACTTCTTTGTGCAGCAGCAGTAGCAGCAGCGGTATTTCCTTCCCCCTCCAAGTCCCTGTATACCAGCAGCAGCATTTTCCCCTACCCCCTTCCCTTCCCGCGGCCTGGCCTGCTCCCTTAGTCCCTTGCCGGAATTTATTTTTAAGTTTAAAAGTGCCGCCGCGGCTCCTCTCACAATCGCCGCCTGTGTCGGAAGCCTTCTCCGACGCAGTTGTGGCTCGTGAGCGGAGCCACTGCCGCAGCTTTTAAACTTAAAAATAAACTTCGGCTGGGCGTCAAGTGTAAGGGAGCCGGCAAGACCGCACATCACCTTGGGGTTCTTCAAGAGAGAGACCGTTATATGCGTGCATGTGCACTCCTGCCGGCCACGGACCTACAGATCACAGATCACGGATCACGGATCACGCAGGTAAGAGTGCGCATGCGTGCTTAGCATTTTATTATAGTAAGATTATTATGGTCAGTCATTATTGTGACATGATAAGTAGTGTGCTCTAACAAATGCCTCCATCCTTCCAAGGCCCTTGTGATGCTAACAAAGTCCCAATTTCCAACACCATAATTGCATTTGGTAATGGAAAATTTTTTGGAAAAGTAGTCAAATTGGAGGAGCCACGCTTTGGAGTCCTGTTTTGTGCTAAAACTGCCCCAGCTCTAAGTTCCAGGGTGAATAGCTTTAATGGGTCTGGATGATATAGAATAGGTGTAGAGGCAAAAGGTGTTTCAATTTCTCGAAGACCCCTGAGGCCCGGAGTTCCAGGAGTTCCTAGACATTCCTGTCCACTCCTTTAGAAAATATATAAATTAATTTCTCAAAATAGTTGACAAAGCTCCAAAATGCTGAAAAGCCTTGAGGCCCACTGATATAGCCCGCTCAAGGATGGCAGCAACTTTACTGAGCTTTATCTCAAAATCTTTATCCAGATCTACATATCCCAAAAAACCAAACTTGATTCTGTTCCAAAACACATGTCTCAAGTTTGAAAAAGAGTTGCTGCTGGCATATCCAGAAAAGGACTTCCCATACATGCTGCATATTGGATGATCAGGCTGAAAGAGTAAATCAGGTCTGTTATATTTCCATAAGCAACTAAAGACACGTTTATTCACTCAAGCTTATTGCACTTACCGGTAAGTACTAGTTATTTATAGCAGTATGTAATTTATAGATGAGTTTTTGTATGTCTGGTCCTGTTTGTTGTTCTTATTGTGTATGTATTAATAATGTGTACCTTGCTTAGAACTGCGGGATAATGTGAGTTATAAATATTTTAAATAAATAAAATCATTATGATGGACCACCACTTAATGTGAACGAAGGTCCCAGAAAAATATCATTGACAAAGGCCAAATGGCATCACGGTGTACTCACAGAGGGTACATAGGGCAGGAAGGCACCTATTTTTTTGCCCATTACATATGTTTATAAAATATTATCCTAAAAGGGAAGTCCACAGGCCATTATTGAGATGGCTTGGGGAAATTCCTAAGATAAGCAGAATAAAATCTGTTTTACTTATTGGGATCTAGCTAAGTACTTGGAACCTGGGTTGGCCACTGTTGGAAACAGAATACTGGGATTGATGGACCTTCAGTCTGTTCTAGTATGGCAGTTCTAATGAAAAGAAGAGGAGAGCAGAAAGGACTACAGGGTGAAACTGAAAGAAGCCAAGAGAGAGATACGTTTTGCAAAGGCACAGGCGGAAGAAGAAATGGCTAAAAATGTAAAAAAGGGAGATAAAAATTTTTTCAGATATATTAATGAAAGGAGGAAGATAAAAAATGGAATTGCTAGGCTAAAAGATGCTGGGAACAAATATGTGGAGAGTGATGAGGAGAAAGCAAATGTGCTAAACAAATACTTCTGTTCTGTGTTCACAGAAGAAAATCCTGGAGAAGGACCGAGATTGTCTGGCAAAGTTACACGAGAAAATGGAGTAGATTCTGCGCCGTTCACGGAGGAGGGTGTTTATGAGCAACTTGAAAAACTGAAGGTGGACAAAGCGATGGGACCAGACGGGATCCATCCCAGGATACTAAGGGAGCTCAGAGAGGTTCTGGCGAGTCCTATTAAAGACTTGTTCAACAAATCTCTGGAGACGGGAGTGATACCTGGGGATTGGAGGAGAGCGGATGTGGTCCCTATTCATAAAAGTGGTCACAGGGATGAAGTAGGAAACTACAGGCCGGTGAGCCTCACTTCAGTTGTTGGAAAAATAATGGAAGTGTTGCTGAAAGAAAGGATAGTGTACTTCCTTGAATCTAATGGGTTACAGGATCCGAGGCAACAAGGCTTTACAAAAGGTAAATCGTGCCAAATGAACCTGATTGAATTTTTTGATTGGGTGACCAGAGAGCTGGATCGAGGATATATGCTAGATGCAATTTACTTGGATTTCAGCAAAGCCTTTGATACAGTTCCTCATAGGAGGCTGTTGAACAAACTTGAAGGGCTGAAGTTAGGACCCAAAGTGGTGAACTGGGTCAGAAACTGGCTGTCGGACAGACGCCAGAGGGTGGTGGTTAATGGAAGTCGCTCGAAGGAAGGAAAGGTGACTAGTGGAGTCCCTCAGGGTTCGGTGCTGGGGCCAATCCTGTTCAATATGTTTGTGAGTGACATTGCTGAAGGGTTAGAAGGAAAAGTGTGCCTTTTTGCAGATGATACCAAGATTTGTAACAGAGTAGACACCGAAGAGGGAGTGGAAAATATGAAAAAGGATCTGCAAAAAGTTAGAGGAATGGTCTAATGCCTGGCAACTAAAATTCAATGCAAAGAAATGCAGAGTAATGCATTTGGGGATTAATAATAGGAAGGAACCGTATATGCTGGGAGGAGAGAAGCTGATATGCACGGACGGGGAGAGGGACCTTGGGGTGATAGTGTCCGAAGATCTAAAGGCGAAAAAACAGTGTGACAAGGCAGTGGCTGCTGCCAGAAGGATGCTGGCTGTATAAAGAGAGGCGTAGTCAGTAGAAGGAAGAAGGTGTTGATGCCCCTGTACAGGTCATTGGTGAGGCCCCACTTGGAGTATTGTGTTCAGTTTTGGAGACCGTATCTGGCGAAAGACATAAGAAGACTTGAGGCAGTCCAGAGGAGGGCGACAAAAATGATAGGAGGCTTGCGCCAGAAGATGTATGAGGAGAGACTGGAAGCCCTGAATATGTATACCCTAGAGGAAAGGAGAGACAGGGGAGATATGATTCAGACGTTCAAATTCTTGAAGGGTATTAACGTAGAACAAAATCTTTTCCAGAGAAAGGAAAATGGTAAAACCAGAGGACATAATTTGAGGTTGAGGGGTGGTAGATTCAGGGGCAATGTTAGGAAATTCTACTTTACGGAGAGGGTGGTGGATGCCTGGAATGCCCTCCCGAGAGAGGTGGTGGAGAGTAAAACTGTGACTGAGTTCAAAGAAGCATGGGATGAACACAGAAGATTTAGAATCAGAAAATAATATTAAATATTGAACTAGGCCAGTTACTGGGCAGACTTGCACGGTCTGTGTCTGTGTATGGCCGTTTGGTGGAGGATGGGCAGGGGAGGGCTTCAATGGCTGGGAGGGTGTATATGGGCTGGAGTAAGTCTTAACAGAGATTTTGGCAGTTGGAACCCAAGCACAGTACCGGGTAAAGCTTTGGATTCTTGCCCAGAAATAGCTAAGAAGAAAAAATTTAAAAAAAATAAAAATAAAAATAAAATTTTAAATTGAATCAGATTGGGCAGACTGGATGGACCATTCAGGTCTTTATCTGCCGTCATCTACTATGTTACTATGTTACTATGTCCATTCCTGCTGCAGAAACCAGGGGGTCAAGAATAGATGTAAAGCAAGTATAAACTCTAGCCTTGTAAATCACAATTTTATATAGGTTTTCTAAGGCAGAAAAGGAATGGCCTCATTGTCAATTTGTAGCTTGTTAAAAAAAAGGTTTGCTGAATACACAGCCTTTTCTAAAATAGATATACACTTCTCCCTCCGTATTCGATAGGGGATTAACAGACCCACGATTACAGAAAAACCGCAAATAACTTTTTCATTTGTTATTCACTGTTTTCTATTACAAACCATCGTGAGTATGTTGAAACCGTGAATAACATGGTGGGAGACCTGGCCTGTTCCTGAAGGAGAGGCACAACACGGTGAAGAAAGTGCTGGGAATCAGTGATTTTTTTCTGTAAAACCCTTGGAATAATAATAATAATAATAATTTTATTCTTGTATACCGCCATACCCAACGAGTTCTAGGCGGTTCACATTCATTAATTAAGGTCCGCACTGACACACGGATTTACAAAATTTTAACAAAATTACAAAAATTACAGAATTTTAACAAAAAATTACAGGCAATGAAGAGGGGGGCGTGGGGAACTCAATGACTGAGATTTAGCAGAGGTAATGATAAGACAGAAGGTAGGGTTGGTAAGCGGTAACGAGAGTGAGACCAAGTGTGGAGAGGGGGGGAGGAGAAGGAGCAGAAGGAATGGGGGAATGTGGGACAGGGGAGAAGCCGGGGGCAGGGGGATTAAAAGCCCTGTTCGCGGAAGAGGTGCGTTTTGAGAAGTTTTCTAAAACTAAGGTAAGAAGGGGCCTCTAGTATCATTTGGGCAAGCCAAGGATTCAGCTTAGCCGCCTGGTAAGCAAAGGTTTTGTTGAGAAATCTATTGAGGTGACATAATTTTAGGGATGGGAAGACGAACAGCTGGATTCTGCGGGATTTCTTGTTGGTGAGATTCAGAGTGAAATGGTGATTGAGGTAACTTGGTAATAGACCAAAAACTGTTTTGTAGTAGATGCAGGCGAATTTGAATAGGACTCTGGATTCGAAAGGGAGCCAATGCAGTTGGTGGTAGAAAGGCGTGATGTGGTCCCATTTGTTCAGGCCGAATATGAGGCGGACGGCAGTGTTCTGGATCAGTTTTAGTCTCCTCATGGTTTTCTTTGTGGAGCTCAAATAAATGACATTGCAATAGTCTAATACGCTGAGCACGGAGGACTGTACCAAAAGGCGGAAAGAGGCGTCGTCAAAGTATTTTTTTATGGTGCGCAGTTTCCAGAGCACCAAGAAGCATTTCTTGATAGTAAGATTGGTGTGATTTTCTAGCGATAGATGTTTGTCTAGAGTGACTCCCAGTATTTTTAATGTTTGTTCGAGGGGGAAGACCAGACCTTTCACCTGGATTGTGGAGTCTTTGATTTTTTCATTGGGGGAGGCTAGGAAGAATTTTGTTTTGTCCGGGTTTAGTTTTAATCTGTAGGATAGCATCCAGAGTTCTATCTGATTGAGTATGTTTGTGATGTAGGCTAGAAGTTCTGGGGAGAAAGTGGAGAGTGGGATGACGATTGATTGTCACTTAGTATGTTGAATTTATCCAGATAAGCGGTGAGATCAGCTTTTACCACCCCTTCAGCTATTTGGTGAAAAGAGGGATGCTAGCGATTGGTCTGTAATTAGAAGGGGCGTTTGGGGAATCATTCGTGTTTTTTATGATGGGGGTTAACATAATATGGCCTTGGTCTGGAGGAAAGTATCCTGAGGAAAGTAGGAGATTCACCCAGGTTAGCATGTTGGCTTTGAAGTGGATGGGCACAGTTTTCATGACGTTTGCAGAAGGAGTTGGAATATTTGTTGTAGAGTTTATTGAAGGTTTCCCAGTCCAGTGTTTTGAATTGGTTCCAGTTTAGATCTGCTCTGGACCCTTGTTCTAGTTTATATATGTCGGTGTCAGGAAGAATGGGAAAAAGCTCAAGAGGATTAGTCGAGGTAGGTAAAGTAGATCTTAGTTTTTGAATCTTGGAGATGAAAAAATCAGCTAAGGTGTTTGCGGTTAATGTGGAATCTTCATGGTTGTTGGTGAGGGTCTCGATGTGGTATAGGTCGTTAACCAGCTTGAAGAGAGTGCTACTGTTATTTGTAATGTCTCCAATTTTGTGTGAATAGAATTTTTTTCTTTTTTCCTTGGTAAGGTTTTTATAGGTTTTTAGTTTAAGTCTCCAGGTGTCTCTGTGTTCCTGGGATCCCGATTTTAGCCATGATCTTTCCGATTTTCTAAGGTCCCTCTTCAACTGAAGTAGCTCTGCATCGAACCATCCCTCCTGATTAGTAGTTCTGATTTGTCAGGTTTTTATGGGGGCTATTTCGTTTAAAATGTTTGTGCTGTCGTTGATCCAATCTGTCATAAGTTGTTCTGTTTCTTCGCTTAGTTTTGAGTTCTTTTTGTAGCGGGCCCAAAATTCCTCTGGGTCTATCTTTCCCCTGGAGGTGATAGTTTTGATATTTCTTGTTTTGTCGTTTTTAGAGGTTTTTGTTGGCAGTCAATGGAAAAATCACAGAGTCTGTGATCAGACCATAGGGAATCTGACCAATTGGATTGTATCCAATTAAATTTTGGGCTGGACAGTACTTTGGAGGAGAAGGTCACCAAGTCTAGTTGATGACCTCTTTGATGAGTTTTGGTTGGTGGGGGTTTGAAGAAGCCTAGTTGAGTGATGAGAGACCAGAAATCCGATACTTCTGGTTGATCAAGTTGCTCGAGGTGGATGTTGATGTCCCCGCACAGTAGGTTATATTGGCTTGTTAAGGAGTTAGTAAGTAAGGCTTCCGCAAAGTCCTCTTTGGCTAGGTTCCATTTTTTTGGTGGGATATAGAATAGAGTGATTGTTAGGGAGGTGGCCAGGGATATTGACTTAAGAGAGCAGGCTAGTATTTCCAAGTTAGGAGAGGACTTGGTGTTAAGTAGAGAGCAGTTGAGGTGGTCTCTGAAGATTATAGCTAGACCACCACCTCTTCCCCAGGTTCTGGCCAGGGAGAGAATCTTAAATCCTGGGGGTAGACAGTCTTTGATTATGATATCCTTGTCGGAGTGCAACCAGGTTTCAGTGAGTAGGACAAAGTCAGGGTTAGTTTCACTCAGCCAGTCTTTGATCAGAATAGCTTTGTTCCTCAGTGATCTAATATTTAGGTAGAAACCTAGTAGGTTCTGTTGGTTGGAGTGGGCGACAGGGTAGTCGTGAGATTAGGCTAATTTTTTTAGAGACCTAGGTTTTTTTGGACAGAGCTTATATGAGTAGCGGGAGGGTGTAGGGTTTGGGGGTGAACTGGTATTAGCTTGCATAGAGGAATCAGCGATTTCTCTATGCAAGCTGATGTAATTTGGCGAGAGGAGCCAGCAAGCTAAAAACTGCGAATAATCTAAACCATGAGTGCTGGAGGGAGAAGTGTAAGACCACAGGTGGGAAACCCCCCCCCCCAAACCCTTGTATGCAGCAGCATGAACAGTGAGGGTAGCCATATTACAAGGTGTCATCACTCGAAGTGGCAGATTTGCTATCTACACTTAGTTACCTAAGAACTGAATTTTGCAAAGCTATATATCCAGAGAGAGCTAATTAAAGCCCAATCTCTTTGAAGTGATGCCAAACACCAGAGAGGTAAGCACATTTCCTTTTTCGATCATCTCACTAAACCCTCGGTCCTTGCTGGGTGAGAGCTAAGGTCCCTGAAAGCCACTGTCTTGTTTCTATTTGAAAGGTTAAGTAACGATGCCCTATTTGCCTATTCCACCCCATTCTTGATTTCATAGATTTTTATGATGCCTCATTTTATTTTATTTTTTAAAAGTCTTTATTCATTTTTAAAACTTTCAATAAGTGTAACATAAGATACAATCATTTTATACTTTAACATCACTTAATATACCATCAAAGTATAACTCACATCAAATATCCCCCCTCCCTTATACCCAACAATTGTTCTTAAGCATAAAAAATCATAAAGTATTCCCACCCCCCTCCCCACGCTGGACGTGTATGAAGAAAAGGGAAAAAATAATATTTATTCTGTACAGTATTTTGTTAATGGCTCCCAAACATCCCTAAATTTCTTAAAATGCCCCTGCTGTAGGGCTATTGCCCACTCCATTTTAACGATTTGGCATAATGAATTCCACCAAAAATTATAATTCAGCCGATCCCAATTTTTCCAACCCCTGTCATGATGAGCAAAAATTTATTATTATTAGAAGAGATTTGACTCTTAGCTCTCATGGAAGTACCAAATAACACAGTGTCATATGATAAATCCACCAGATTTTCCAGTAGATTATTCATTTGGCCCTAAATGGATTTCCAAAAACTAACTATCAACGGACAATAGCATATTAAATGATCTAATGTCCCGGCTTCGAGATGACAGTGCCAGCATCTATTAGACTTAGAGCTGTCTAATTTCTGTAAGCGAACTGGGGTCCAAAATGCTCTAATGGTGCATCATTTTAGATATCTTTTCTCCGGGATGAAAAGCTCAAACCTGTTTAGTGACGCAATGTGAGGAAGGACTGAGGAAGAGAAATTAGTTTATTTTAAAGTGGTTTGTGATGGTAGTTGTGCAGAGGGAGAGGGCTTGGAAGGCAAAGTGCTGTAGTTAAGAATGTTAGCTTGTCACAGGCTGCCTCAGTGCCTCATGTATGCAGTTGCCTGGGACAGTATTCTAAATGGCTGTTCTGGAAGGTGGGGGGTGAAGAATGCTGTTGTTTGTGTTGTGTTCTCTAAATGGAATCAAACACTGTTAAAAACGATTTAGCTCAAGCTAGAAAGAACCAATAAACAGTTGAATGAGAAAATATAATTTTCTAGTCATCTGGTATGCGAGTTAGGGAGAAGGAATGAATTTTTGCTTGATGGGAGCAAATGCAGTTGTAGGTCAGCTCCTGAGTGAATAACACAGGGCAGGAACAGGAATTTCAAGGAGAAATTGATTTTTTTAAACCTGTTTTCTGTCACAAGACTTGCAGAGACACTTTGAAGAAGTCTGACAGGCATAGTGTACAGGCAGTTTCAGAAGCTGTCCTGAGAACAAAGACCGAGTAGAGTATAGCTAAGCTATCTGAGAAACCTTTTGTAACAGAGCTAGATCAGAATTTTCAAAGAAACCCAAATTTAGAGCTATTGAGAGTCTCTCACTGGATGAGGTTCAGGTATTTTTACTGGTTGACAATTCAGATTTTAATAACTGAAAGAGCACAGGTTAAACCTGATGAATATGAATAATTTGATCTAATATAATTAAATTCTTTCTGCACTAAAGCATTGTGCAGACAGTATGTCCGTGTCTGGCTGACAATAGTCTTTAATGGAAAGAGCGAATGAAGTGTCTGGAAATTGTTGGAAAGTAGTGTTACCATTTGACTCAAAAAAAAAAGAGGACGGATTGAGATATCTGGGTTTTACTTCCATTGAAAGCAATGGAAGTAAGGAGGACGGATAGAGACAATTGGGTATTATTTCCATTGAAAGTAAAGAAGGTAAAACCCAGACGTCTCAATCCATCCTCCTTTTTCTGGAGCCATATGGTAACCCTAGAGTTAAGTACCAAAACGCTGACAGCATCAAGTCTTGATTTTCTAATAAAATCCATTTTGGAAGCATTTTGGCCTCTCCCACTGTTTGGATTTACTATGTGTATCACTTATCTCTACATTGTAGAAGGGAAAAGGTGCAAAGCTCTGCGAAGGACATAAGAGGACTGGAAGTGGTCCAGAGGAGGGCAACGAAAATGATAGGAGGTTTGCACCAAAAGACTTATGAGGAGAGACTGGAAGCCCTGAACATGTATACCCTAGAGCAAGGGTAGGGAACTCCGGTCCTCGAGAGCCGTATTCCAGTCAGGTTTTCAGGATTTCCCCAATGAATATGCATGAGATCTATTTGCATGCACTGCTTTCAATGCATATTCATTGGGGAAATTCTGAAAACCCGACTGGAATACAGCTCTCGAGGACCGGAGTTCCTTAACCCTGCCCTAGAGGAAAGGAGGAACAGGGGAGCTATGATTCAGACGTTCAAATACAGTGGTGCCTCGCATAACGAACGCCTCGCACAACGAACGCTGCACACAACGAACTTCATGTCTTGATTCACACAACGAACTTCGTTTCACACAACGAACTTCACACAACGAACTTCGTTTCACACAACGAACTTCGTTTCACACAACGAAGTCGCCCGAGCTGCCGATGTATTGCATCCTTCCGCGCAGGCACTGCAGGCAGTCGTTAGTCACTGCGCTTAACTGCCCTCTCTCACTGTATACAGTCGTCCTTTTAAGATAAACTCAATATTTTTTATATATCATGGCTTCTAAAAAAAGCAGGAAGGTGATTTCTGTTGAAATGAAACGGGAAATAATTAGAAGGAGTGAATGTGGGGTAAAACAGTGTGACCTCGTCAAAGAGTTTGGCCTCAGCAAGACCACCATTTTCACCATTTTGACAAATTTATCTTTTTTTATGTCATCTTAGCATATTTTATGATGCAGAACGAATTATTTTTTTTAACATGTATTGTTATGGGAAAACACGTTTCACATAACGAACTTTTCGCATAACAAACTTGCTCCTGGAACGAATTAAGTTCGTTGTGTGAGGCACCACTGTACTTGAAAGGTATTAACGTAGAAGAAGGAAAATGATAAAACCTGAGGACATAATTTGAGATTGAGGGGTGGGAGACTCAAGAGCAATGTAAGGAAATTCTACTTTACAGAGAGTGTGGTGGATGCCTGGAATGCGCTCCCGAGAGAGGTGGTGGAGAGGAAAACAGTGACAGAGTTCAAAGAAATGTGGGATGAACACAGAGGATCTAGAATCAGAAAATAATAGTAAATATTGAAGAACTAAGGCCAGTACTGGGCAGAGTTGCACGATATGTGTCTATATATGGCTGTTTGGTGGAGGATGGGCTGGGGAGGGCTTCAGTGGCTGGAAGGGTGTAGATGGGCTGGCATGAACTTTTATGGAGACTTCAGTAGTTGGAACCCAAGCACCTGATTATTTTCAAAATTGTAAATCCCCTTTTATTTTTATCCTTTATGAATGTTACTGCATATCTTTCTTCCCTTTATGCTTTATTAACTTTATTGTAAACCGTGTCGAGCTCTATTCTTATAGAGATGATGCGGTCTATAAGCATGGAGGGGCATAATTGAAAGGAATGTCTAAGTCTGTTTTCGTCCAAGTCGCAAGTTGTCCAAAGTAAAAAAATAGCTTAGGACACATTTTCGAAAAAATACGTCCAAATTTATTTTCATTTCGAAAATCGTCTAACTATACATCCCGCTGATCTGATTGTCCAAGCCGCTAAATCGTCCATCTTTATACCACATTTTTATCTAACTTTTCGTCCAATTTAAAAATGCTTAGAATAAGCCCTGTTGGACGTGGGAGGGGTCTGCAAAGTGATGAACTGAACACCCAGACATGGCACCTAAATAATGGGATACCTTACAGGGCACTGCTGTGAACTTCACAAAAAGGGTGCCATGGCTTCATCTCACTATAGCTCCCTTTTAGGGCATGGTGAGCCCCCCAAACTACCTCCAGAATCCCCTATACCCACTTATCTACCACCCCAATAGCCCTTATGGCTGCAGGAGTCACTTATATGCTAATAAAAAAGGGTTTTGGGGGTGTATGGGGGAGTGCACATGTTTCAATATCATTGCAGTGATTACAGGGGCTTATGGGCATGGGTCCACCTCTCTATGGGTCCCTAACCCACCCCCAAGATGGTTTAAGATGCCTCTGTGCAACACAACTAGGCTTTCCTATGCCAGGCTGCCAGATGATGATATTCTGGATGCACAATTTTCAAGTTGTGATTAATATTTTTATGGAGGGGGGTTGGTGATCACTGGGATAGTGTGTGGGGGTCTGTATTATGTGTTTACAGTGCTTATTTGGTCACTTTAGATGGTTATTTTGTGACTTAGACCATGTTTTAAATGGTCTAAGTCACAACGTCCAAGTTCCGTCGATCGTGGGCTGTATAATTTTTGGTTATACATGCAGTACTACTAAGTCTATGCCAGCCCACGTCTCGCCCAACTCCCGGCCTCAACACTCTTCCTGAAACGCCCCGTTTAGCGATGGCTGTTCAGCGGCACTATGAAGGCCTAGGTCGTTTAGAAATACGTCCAAAACCCGTTTTTATTATCGGCACTTGGATGTATTTTGACAATGTTCATCCAAGTGCCAATTTAGGCCGGTTTTTGGATGGTTTTCTCTTTCGATTATTAGCCCCTTAAGGCTTAGTTTAGTTTAGTTTATAAGTGAACCATGACATATTTACACATTTATTTTAGGCACGACCAATTACACTAGCCATAGAGGTGGTGTAAATTATGCGTAGATTGCTATAAAGCACACATAAATTATAGTGCTATGTAATTTATACACATAATTGTGCCATGCCTACACTCTGGCCAGCCTCCTTCCATGTGTATTCCCACCTCCAAAGTACACACCAGGACATAATGTGTTTTCTCAAGGAAATGTACTATGGGGTTCGCTAACCTGCAGTACCCACACTGTACTTAATGACAGGGAAGAGTGTGTTATGAGAAGCAGGTCATTAGAAGGTTCCCCCATCGCAGGGCTTTGTGGAGATCAGTTTGGTGCCAGGACATAAGCTATCAAATGAGGTATCAGGGATTTATTTATTTATACAGAATTCTTTAATTCTTATACAATCCCACTTTATTCCGGGACCAGTGGGTTATAGAGCACATACAAAAAATATTGACATTAAGCATATATGTGCACATATATGAGAGTATGTGTCGGTATTCTGGTCATTTACATGTGGTCTTGATGCCTAAATGTTATGTGGTTTTTTGGTGATCCTACTTAACATGATTGCTGCACTTCCACATAACTTGACATGGATTGATGGATACCTTACTTAGGTGGCCGAAAACAGATCTCAACATGTTCTCTTTCTTACATGCAAGTACACCCCATCCCCCCAATACAAAAGCAGGTTTAGCAATTGGTAGCTATGCCTTCAAAGAACAGATAAATGTTAGCTTTCAGGGCCCCATAGACTGGTGGAGCTATCTGCCCTGAGGTATGTCTACCGGTTTTGATAGTCCCCATGGTCAGAGATCTCATTGGCAAGATATTTTTGTAAAGAAAGTTTAGGAATACAGCCTGTCTCTGTGATTGAGCTAATGAAGGCAGTGGATAAAGCTGCCTTACAATATACAAATCTAGGTTCTAGTTTTTGATGATTTTAGTCTTCATGCACCTGCTCAATTGTTTGGCAATAAATGATAATTTATGATGCCAATAAGTGCACTTAGGCTGGTACCAGCAGTTAATAATTCTACATACTCAGCAAGCCATAATCTTGATTTATTTACATATTAAAAGATGCATAGCCTGCCCTCCCAGTTCCAAGAGGATCTGCTGAGGGTGACATGCAAAATAAAATGTTAATCAAGAATCATTACACATAAATCAAAATAAAAGATATTCTCCATGAGAAGTTGTCATTGCAGTTTGGAATTGCAAGCATGATAGAGGCACCTTAAAGATTGACCAGTTTATTGATGCATAAACTTTTGTGGACAAGAAATTAAGAGGGATATAAGGGTGTGGTAAAATAATGTGTTTTCTCAAGGAAATGTACTATGGGGTTCGCTAACCTGCAGTACCCACACTGTACTTAATGACAGGGAAGAGTGTGTTATGAGAAGCAGGTCATTAGAAGGTTCCCCCATCGCAGGGCTTTGTGGAGATCAGTTTGGTGCCGACATAAGATATCAAATGAGGTATCAGAGATTTATTTATTTATACAATTCTTAATTCTTATACAATCCCACTTTATTCCAGGACCAGTGGGTTATTTCTGTTTACCCACCAGGACTTGTAGGAAGCCTCAAACTTCAGAGACTTAAACACCTCCCCCTCAAACCTCTTCACTGGTTCTGCAAACATCAGTCTGCCTTCCTACAAGCCAGGTTGTAGGAGCTTATTTTTTCTGCTTGTGTTTTACATTCACCAAGCAATAAATATAAAATGCAACTGTTAATCCTAAATTACATACTTCATGGAGTTAAAATTCAGAGAATAAGTGATATTTAAATCTTCAGAGCCTAAAAGAATGGCTCAGGGTGGCCAATTCACTGGCTGCAATTCTCTTACTCAGTCTATACCCTCAAGTTCAAGATTTTTACTTGCAGTCTAATTGTCAAGTGATTAACAGCTCAAAATCTGGTTTCAAAAGTCTTGCTGAACACTCAACGGTGTTTCGCCACTTGTGTCTTCAGGAGACAAGACCCGGTGAGGGTAAACAGCAGGGAAAATGCACCTGAATTAATCAATACTTCAATATCTCAGCAATAACCAACTGGAATGGAAAATCCCATGGTAATATGGCTACCAACATTTTAACTTGCAGTCAAATATCTCAATAGGCTGCAGAATGATGCACAAGGGGTATAGAAACTCAAATGAGCTATATTTGCTAGAGGCTGAGAGGCAGATAACCCAGACCAGGACAGAGACTTTGGAGTGACAATGTCTGAGAATTTCAAGGCAACAAATCAATGTGACATTGTGACAAGGTGGTAGCTGTAACTAGAAGGATGCTAGACTGTACCGATAAAGGTATATCCAGTAAAAGAAAGGAGATGTTAATGCCCCCATCCAAATCATTAGTAAGGCCCCATTTGGAGTATTGTGTTCAATTTGGAGACGGTATTTTGCTAAGGAAATCAAAATACTTGAGGCGATTCAGAAGAAGGCAACAAAAATGATATAGTTTTTGTGCCAAAAGATGTATAAGAAGAGACCTGAAGATCTGAATATGTATACCATAGAGGAAAAGAGAGATAAGGGGGTACTATAAAATATATGTTTAAAAGCCTTATAAGGAATTAATATGGAAGCTAATCTTTTTCAGTAGAGCTAGAGGTTGTGAATTGCAGGGTGGTAAATTTAGAAGCAACATCAGGCAATACTTTTTCACAGAAAGGGTGATGGATGCCTAGGATGCCCTCCCACCAGGGGAGGTTGTGAAGACAAAACTGGTGACAGAATTCAAGAATACATGGGATAAACACAGAGGATCTATTCTGTCCCCAATTTATGGGGGCATTTTCTCAGTTCTTATATAAAACTAGTCTTTAAGCCCGTTACATTAACGGGTGCTAGAATATATGTATGTCTGTCTTTCTTTCTTTCTGTCTCACTCCCTGCCCTTGTGTCTTTCTTCTTTTCTTTCTGTCTCCCTCCCTCCTATTATTTGTCTTTCTTTCTATTTGTCTCTCTTTCTGCCCCCTATGCAGCATTTATCTCCCCTTGTCTACTTTCCTGTACAGTAGCCATATCAGCATTCCCTCCTCCTCCATTTCCTTGTGCATAAGCATTTCCCCCCTCCCTACTTCCCTGTGCAGCATTTTCCTCCCTTGGGTGCTAGAATATATGTGTGTGTCTGTCTTTATTTCTTTCTCTCTCTGTCTCCTTAGCCACTTTTTCCTGTCCATTCTCCCTTCTTTTTACCTCCCCTGTGTCCACCACCACCCCTTCACTGCTCCCCTTATCCAGCAGCAGCCCTTCTCCCTTTGTTTTACCTCCCCCCTGTCCATCATCACCTCTTCCTGCTCCCTCTGTCCAGCAGTAGGTCTCCCTTCATTTCCACCACCACCCACCCACCCCACCCCCATCCATCAGCATCTCTTCCTGCTCCCCCTGTCCAGCAGTAGGCCTCCCTTCATTTTTTCCCCCTGTCCATCAGCACCTCTTCCTGCTCCCCCTGTCCAGCATTAGGCCTCCCTTTATTTCCCCCCCTGTTCACCACCACCCATTTAAGCTCCCCTTATCCAGCAGCAGTCCTTCTCCCTTTGTTTTACCTCCCCCCTGTCCATCAGCACCTCTTCCTGCTCCCTCTGTCCAGCAGTAGGCCTCCCTTCATTTCCCCCCCCCTGTCCATCAGCACCTCTTCCTGCTCCCCCTGTCCAACAGTAGGCCTCCCTTCCTTTTTCTCCCCCTGTCCATCATCACCTCTTCCTGCTCCCATTCAAGCAGCCTGTGCAGCAGTCTTCACACGCTGCTTCGGGTTCTTCTACTGCCCTGATTTACTCTGGCACGTCCCTGATGACATCATCAGAGACGCGGCAGAGCAAATCAGGGCAGTAGAAGTGCCTGAAGCAGCTTGTGAAGACTGCTGCTTAAATCGCCGGGTAGGTAGTCGGGTCAGCGGCAAGGGAAGGGTGGTGAGCGGCAAAGGACTCTCTGAGAGGGGGGGGGGCAAATGCGCTGTGTTGGGGGGAAGGGTAGGCAGACGCGGGGACCGGGTTGCGCGTTTTCACAGCTTCTGTGGTGCCTGAGCTGCAGGAGAGGGAGCGGGTTGTATGTGGCGGGGGAGGCCCCGACTTCCCGAGCTGCAGCTTCTTCGTCGTTGAAAGTCGCCGCCGCCGCAGCTCCTGTCTCGCAGCTGTGTAATTTTTTTTATTTTTATTTGAAAGCCGCCGCTGGGGCCGCGCGCGGTCCGGCCTGTGGAGGCGATTGGCTGGTGACGTGCAACCCGCGCATGCGCACTAAAAAAAACGGGACATCTCAGGGAACACGATTTTTTTAGTGCGCATGCGCGTCTACCATTTTATTATATTAGATAAGTACTGTACATGAGTGTTTATACTAAGATGTGTAAGCAAAGTATGCTCTGTGGATTCAAATCTCCAGTAGGCTTTGCTTCTCCCAGAGAGCCAGACTGCTACCAGAGAGCTTAAGCCTGCTTTTCTTTAGCTTCTGGGAGAGAACAGTATCCATTTTGTAAGACCACATGGCTGCTTGAAAACATGGGTCTAGCATTGCCCTTTCACCAGGTTTTCACCCTTTATATTTGCTAGCCTAATACAGCTTAGGTTCAATAACTAAGTCTGGAGCACAGTATTATTCCCACAAGGTGTGTGGACACACTCCCAGCTTCCCGTTTAATAGGATGTGCTGATAGAGTGAGAGGATTCTGTAATTGTTGGACTGCCTTGAAATCTTCAAATTGTGATTGTTTATTCTTTTCTTCAAGTTATTAAAGAAAGTTGTTCAAAAAACTAGAGAGTTGGCTGATAACACTAAGGTTACAGAAGTAAGGGTTAACTAATTCAGTGATTTCAGCAGTGCATGGCCATGAGGAGTCTCTGCTTTTCAGTACAAAACCTGAGGAGGTTTTAGTGAAAGTCTATGGTGAGACTACACAGTAAATCTATTACCAGCTCAGGATCAAAACAAAACTTAAATGATCTCATAACTGGACTGAGCTTTGAGGTGACTCTAGAGCAGGGGTGTCCAATGTCAGTCCTCGAGGGCCGCAATCCAGTCGGGTTTTCAGGATTTCCCCAATGAATATGCATGAGATCTATTTGTATGCACTGCTTTCATTGTATGCTAATAGATCTCATGCATATTCATTGGGGAAATCCTGAAAACCCGACTGGATTGCGGCCCTCGAGGACCGACATTGGACACCCCTGCTCTAGAGGTTGGAAAGTAAGATCAATGCCAGGCAGATTTCTATGATCTGGATCCCAAAAATGGCAAAATCAAATCAGCATCAAGGCTGGAGTGTGCTTTGATGGCAACCCCAGTAGTTGGGAAGTAGAACCGGTAGAAAGCTTCTACAGTCTGTACTCCAAAATTGACAGGAAAAGATTGTGAATGCAGGTGCTGTGTATCTCTATGGGGGATGGGTAGAATCATAAGGTTGATATTAGCAAATATTTGATGCTAAGGTACCGTAGGTCCTATGCTGCAACTAAACATCTCTTCTCTTGTTCCCTGTCCAAGCTGCTAAGTTTGGCTACAGACTTACCCAACCTTTTCACAAAGGTGGCAGGCCTTGACTTCATCCAGTTAGACCACAGCCTCTCCTGGTAGCCTCCTTGTCACTTTGATGTCCAGTTGCCTGTCCTCAGCCTACCTAACAGTCTAGTCTCTCTTTTATATTTTCTTTATTTTTATTTAAATACTTTTAATTATATCAGAGAAAGAAAACAAAGACAGATATAAAAGCAATGTCCCCACACACCAAACAGATGTTCTAAAGAAATGAAAGAAAACTTCACATAATATATGGTAATGTCTAAACATAATAGAATAAAGGAGAAAGCCCAAAAAAATAAGAGGTATGGGGTAGGGGGACTTCTAAGACAAACAATTAGACACAATGAAAATCAGTGAGGATGTCGAAATAGATAGCATGGTCCCATCCCAGATCCTGCTACTATTTTATGGTACACACAATTCCAGGACTCCACAGGGTCATTTAAAAAAACACCACATTTTATATTCTCCAACTTCAAATTACATTTACATGGAAATGTAATGTAAATCGGTGCTTCCAGAGTCACCCCTTGAGGTTTCAGAGCTAAGATAGCCCAAGCAGTTCTTAAGAAATCAGGAAAACCAGAGAATTTGTGTCCTCCAAAAGAAAATCCTCTACAAGGAAAGCTTTAAGATCCATTTCTCTCAAATTCTCTGGCAAATGTAATAATAAATGTAATGGTCAGAACAAAGTATTCTTCTGTGAGATTTCCAAAAACTAGTAAGATCTGAACTATCAATAGAATGGCCTGAATGCTTGCCGCTTATTTAGAATCTTTAGCATTCCCATAGAAAATTCTGGAAGGTATGAGAACTGTAATGTTTCCATACAATTAGGGGCATAATTAAAAAAAAACTAAAACGGCCAAAATACTGCCTGAATCAACACTTGGATGTCTTGAACACTGGGACATCCAAGTGCCGATAATTGAAATAATTTTCCTGCACATCTAGCAAGATGTTTCAGCCACTGTGCATCCAGAGTTCAAGGAGGCATATTATGGGCAGAGTTTGGGTGTGCTAGACTTGGACGTCTTGCAGGGATAAGCAAACCTTTTATAAAATGTTCTGGATGGACCTTAGACGTTCAGAGCTAGACCTGTTTTAGAAGCGTCTAAGTGCCACAAAGGGACCTAAACTGACCAGATGACAACTGGTTACATGAAGTTATGATCCTCCTAGACTCCCCCAATGCTCACTGATCCCCTCCCACCCATCCCCTCAAAAAAATATCAGAATGAAAGAGTACATATGTATCTGTCTGTTGAACAGCAACACTTGGTATGGGAAAGCCTAGTAGAGCATCATATAGGTGTCAAGTAACCTGGTGGATGGGCTAGTGAAGACACCAAAGAGGGAACCAAAGGAGGCCTCAATAACTGGATGGGCTAGTGAACCATAGAGTAGAATACCCAGGCCCATAAGCCACTCTAACCACTGCTATATAGATGCCACGTACAGCCATAAGGACTATTGGGCTGGTAGGTGGGTTTAGTAGGATTTGAGGGAGTTTTAGAGGGCTCACCATACATTATAAGCATTATAAGGGGTATATGGTGAGCTGTATCTCTGGCACCATTTATGTGAAGTTCACAGCACTGCCATCTATGGTGCCCCACTGCTCTGTTGGCATGTCTATGTGACCAGAGCATTAAAATGATGGCCCCTCCTATATCTAAATCGTGCTGATTTGGATGTTTCTAACTTGGACTTTTTGTGGTTGAAAATGATGAATAAAGTTATTATTATTATTTGGTCATCTTGTTCAAAAATGGACGTTTCTGTGCTTCCGACTTTGGACATTTAGTAGGAAACATCCAAATCAGACTTAGATGTCCTATTTGAAAATGCCCCTCCACCTCATTTTTTTTAATCAGAAAATGTCAAACTGAATATTGCCATCATTGTAAGCAGACGAGACTAGTAATCCACAGGGTCTGAGAGAGCATTGGAGCCAGTGCTCAAAGGCTCGCAGTAGAGTGAAGACTAGCTCTCCAGGGCATTCTATTTATATTAAGGGAAATGAGGTTGGGTCAGATGTGAAGGTATTAGATCACTAGGGATTAAACATCAGGAAGGGCAGAGGGGGTGCCAGGTAGAACAGAAGTCCTAGGGAGGGGGTCACAAAACTACCATGATGGAATTTTTAAGCTGGGGACAGTGTTTGGGTTGGGTTGGGAAGAGGGAGGGAGACTGCAGCCGTTGTATGAAGCAGTCCAGTACAGGGTAACTAGGTTAGAGAGAGGGAAGGTGTGCCACTAGACATCTGCTCCTCTCAACCAACCCTTCTATGTTGCCCTGGACCTGGTGTAAAGTTTTGTGAGAGTTTTTATTTTTTGAGCGTGGTTGGGGAATATCAAACGACTGCATTAACACACATTTAAATGCATGTAAATGCTATCTGCGGTAATGATTTCTGCACAAGTTAATACTTACACTGAAACTATTTGGCCATTGTTCAGCTAGTAAAACCTGTAGTAAAACCAGGTTAAAGCCATGCTAATGCTTTGTGCATCGCCACCCATGTTAGCTCTTAATGTGGTATTAAGCACACAATAATAGCTAACACAGTCTCTGTGCTAGTAATTAATGCCGGGCCTTAGCAGTTAGCCTGTACTAATTTTTACTTTAACTTCCTCATGCAGAAATGGGTGGGGAATGGGTCCAGGCTGTGACTTACCATGTTTGAGCAGGTAGTTTCCACAAATTAATTCAGACAACGCAGTATAGTTAATAACTGCATCACATTATGTGCACAGTATAGTTAATAACTGCATCACATTAGTTAATAAGAACATAAGAACATAAGCATTGTCTCTGCTAGATCAGACCAAAGGTCCATCATGCCCAGCAGTCCGCTCACGCGGCAGCCCATCGGGTCAAGGACCTGTATAGTATTCTTCTATCTATACCCTTCCATCCCTTTTTCCTTCAGGAATTTATCTAATCCTTTCTTGAACCCCAATATCGTGCTCTGTCCTATCACACCCTCTGGAAGCTCATTCCAGGTGTCCACCACCCTTTGGGTGAAGAAGAACTTCCTAGGGTTGGTTCTGAATCTGTCCCCTTTTAATTTTTCTGAGTGCCCTCTTGTTCTTGTAGTTTTCGAAAAACTTTTATTTGAATTAGCTGAATGGCAAAATGATGGGGATATCCCTCAACAGTTAATATGAAGGCTTTTCAGTTAGCATACATTTGTTCTGGCCGTTGACCCTGTGGTAAGTGCAAAAATCTTTACTGCACTTCAATAAGCAGGGCCCTGGGTATCCCCCTATTGCTGCCACTGCTCTCAGTGTGAAGGGATGAGGGAAAGAAGAGACTAGAAGTGTGCACTTTCCATGCTTCCCACTCAAGGGGAAGTTGGTTAGAGGGAAAGTTTGAGAAGGAAGAGGTTCTGTAGTCAATGGCAGCTACAGTCCCTCTTCCATCTATTGTGGCCCGCTTAAATTGGCTGGGATTGCCCAACTGCTTATATTTAGCAGCACTTAATTGGGCAGTGCTGCTGAATAATGGCTCTGACCCCTTTTATTTTTTTCATTTTATTATTATATTTTATTGTAAACCACTTAGATTTACCTTGGTTTTATTAGTGGTATCTATCTATCTATCTATCTATAAAATCAGATGTATGTATGTATGTTCCAGCATAACTCTGAAATGCAAGGACAGATTTCAACCAAACTTGGTATACATATCACGTGCTATCTGGGAACAAATACTGTGGGAGTGGGAAGGGGGTGATATGTAAAGAATCATCGAAAAAGACAAATATTGCTTTGACCAATTGTGTGAAGCTTGGGAATGATGTCATTGCTGTAACACTGCCTCCAAGGAAACATAATGTAATCAAAGCTACATATAGAGCTTCAAAGACAGTCCAGCATCATAAGGCCTGACTACAGGATATGAAAAAGAGAGCTGCTGCTACATCTAGAGCTTCAGAGATAGTACAACAGCATGAGTCCTGACTAGAGAGCTACACGGGAACGGGGACAACGGGAATCCCGCGGGACCCGCGGGGATCCTGTGGGTTCCCCCTTCGGGTCATGGAGATCCTGTGGGGACACCCCCTAGGGTTGCGGGGATCCCATGGGGATACCCCCTAGGGTCGCGGGGATCCCGTGGGGACACCCCCTAAAGTCACGGGGTTCCTGTGGGGTTGGATTCACTCGAGCCGCGAGGCTCGTCTTCTTTTCCCTACCAGCCCTGCTGCAGCACACAGCCGACCTGGAAGTCTTCCACGATGTTAGCGCTGACGTCAGAGGGAGGGCTTAAGCAAAGCCCTCCCTCCCTCCGACGTCAGCGCTGACATCGGGAAGACTTCCGGGTTACGGGATACGGGTAAACAAGGTCTTTAGCAGGGAACACCGAGATTGGCCTCCGCATGTGTGGATCGCCGGACAGGATGGACCTAGGGTCTGATCCGGTGAAGGCATTTCTTAAAGGACAATGAAAGAGCATATTGAAGTTCAAGTTTACCTTTTCCCAAGCTTGCATCGGCTCTCGAGAGCCATTACGTTTTTTAAAGAATTTTGGGAGCCAGTTGTTAAACTAGGCCCCCTGTGTTTTGGCCCCCCTCCTAAACTCCTTTTTACTTTGCTGGCAGGGATGCCAAACCCCACCAGCCAAGCATATAGACTGTCACCGATCCTGCTGCTTGTTTCTGGCAAGGAGAAGCATGATGTGGGGAGTAGTGGCAGGCCATTTATTTGGCTGGCATGACTCGGAATCTCTGCCAGCAAAGGTAGCCTAGCATGCCTGCTTGGAAGGGAGGGGAAGGTAGAAAGAGAGGAGTGCGTTGCCCTCCCATTTCACCCCTGAGTTCCCCCAAATTGCTCTGAAAGCTATGCCTGAAGAGAAAGCCCACTGAGTGAGTCCCTTTTCTAAAAGGATTGTTCAGACTACCTGGAAATGCATAATGGTCTGGAAAATGTCTCCTACAGTTTTTTTTTCTCATTTAAATTTTTTGCATACAGAGAGCTTTGCATACAAAGACCAATGATACAGATTTTAGAAATCCACAATACTTCACCTCATATGTACCTCTCACTCCTCTCACATTTTAAATAGCTTTATTGAACAATAACATATATTAAAGGTGATTTTTTTAATGCCACAGCTGATTCATTTCACTACACTAATTGCTTTTCTACTCTCTGTGATTTATTGCTTGAGGAGAATTTCAGTTGGCTACCCAAGAAAAATGTCTCGAGACAATTCTGATGACTTCTGATGGTAGATATCAGAGCTTTAAGTGAGATCAGAGGAAAAATAACAGGATGTAGCAGTGAATTTATCTCACCCTCACTCACCGCCTTCATTATATGTGATGAAAGGAGAAGTGATTAGATGGAGATTATTTTGTGTGCAACAGCCTGCTTCATTAAGGATTCTTGTGCAAGAGATTGAGGGGAAGATTCTCAAAACTTAACATTGCCTTTAACGCGGTCGCTAAGCCTGATCTAGCTAGTTTAGCGTTCATGTATTATAGCAGCGGATTCTCAAAATGGCTTACCGTGGTCTTTTTCGAGCTTCCTAGCAGTCTCTGATACTGCCAAGCAGATGGGCTCATCAGTATTTAAACGAGCATTCTTCATCATCGCCGAGTGATTCTCCAAGTGCGGCGTCAGCTCTTGGCGATTAAAAATCAGCGACTGGTCTGGGGGTGCCAGTACTATGAAAAGCACATCTGAGGCATGTGTTTTGACCGTGGCTCATGAAAAAAAATTATAAATTCACTTAGTACGGGATTTTTTTTTTTGGGGGGGGGGGGGGGGAGACAAAAGCATGCTTCTTGAGCGCATGTATTATAGGCATGTCTTATGTCTCCAGAGAGTGAGGACAGCAGGGTTGAAGTTGCTCACAAATGAGGTCAGATGTGATAGATCAAAAGGTTACTATGCTCCTCTAGAAAGGAAAATGTCCTACTTTGCTCCCACTAGCCTGTCATCTGTGGCAATTCAATAAAACAAGAAAAAACATGTATCGTGGATCTTTTGAATTTAAAAAATGGTGGGAGGGTGAAGAAAATAGGATTAAGCAGTTTTGGGAAAGGGGAGGATTTGCCAGGAATTGCTTATGAAGCCATTGATGCTTTGGGTAGCTTGGGGCAACAGTTTGCTCTGAGGTTCTTCAGGTTCTGCCCCTGCCAAGATGGAGAGGAATCACTGGCCAGCAGAATCTAGCAACCAAACAAAAACATTGGTACACCTTTCTCCCCTATACCATTCAACAAAAATCATTACACAGCTAACACAGAGAAGGGCAGAATGTATTACAAATGTGTCCTAATTTTTTAAACATTGACTACTGAGGACAGAATTAGACCCTGATATTCTAGCAAGTACTGCAAAATGCTGCACGAGGTTGGAAACATAGAAATATGATGGCAGATAAAGGCCAAATGGTCCATCTAGTTTGCCCATCCTCAGTCACCATTATCTCTTTCTCTCTCCAAGGGATCCCACGTGCCTATCCAAGACTCTTTTGAATTCAGACACAGTCTCTGTCTCCACCACCTCTTCTGGGAGACTGTTCCATGCATCTACCACCCTTTCTGTAGAAAAGTGTTTCCTTAGATTACTCCGGAGCCTATCACCTCTTAACTTCATCTTAAGTCCTCTCATTGCAGAGTTTCCTTTCAAATTAAAGAGACTCAACTCATGTGCATTTATATTATGTAGGTATTTAAACGTCTCTATCATATTTCCCCTCTCCCGCCTTTCCACCAAATTATACAGATTGAGATCTTTAAGTCTGTCCCATATGCCTTATGATGAAGACCACATATCATTTTAATAGCCTTCTTCTGGACCGACTCCATCCTTTTTATATCTTTTTGAAGGTGCAGCCTCCAAAATTGTACACAATATTCTAAATGAGGTCTCACCAAAGTCTTATACAGGGGCATCAGTACCTCCTTTTTCCTACTAGCCATACCTCTCCCTATTCAACCTAGCATCCTTCTAGCTTTCACAGCAACTATTTTAAAGCCTGGAGCAGTGATGGGCACAAGCAAATGGGCATCACTCTACCAAGACTAGTGATCTTCACTAATTTTTAAGCATGGACCACTTTGGGTCCTAATGAGCTGAAGGAGAGCTGCCAAATGTCTTCTCGTGCACGAATGTGACACTACTGACCAGTGTAAGTCAATGACATCCATTCCTACCAGGCTAAATTCAAACTTTTCATTGGGAGGGGTCCTCAAGGAGATTGGCATTTCCAAATGTATTCTCTTTTTCTATTGAGAAATGACTTGTCCTTCAAGCACGTGGCTCTTTCCCCCATCCACTTTCTGTTTTCTGTCATAAGCTTCCGAAGAGAGGCAGAGAGTAGTAGAGAAGAAAAAATAGACTGATGAGGGTTGCCCCAGAAGTCTCCAGAGGCTGCATTAAAGAACACTGCCCTAGACCACCAGGGGGCTTTTGGAGAATGTGGGCTTGCTTGGGGGAGGGACTCAATGTCTTCTGTGGGAGGACGGGGACTGGGTTTGGTGGGAAGAGGGGAGCACCAGAAACCCCTCAGCTGCTACCTGGATGTTAACAAGGCACAAACCAATATTCAGAATGGCGCCGGGATAGTTCAGCAGCTAAATTTAGGACAGTCTTTTTGCTGTCCTGTTTTTTGTTATTTTATTTTTGAAGAGGCATTGCAGAGAAGCAAACCCATACAACACCTGCTTATTTAACCAGATAATGGACTGAATATCGCTGCTAACTGGCTAAGTACTAGCTCCAGCCATGCTTCGCCCATGGACCGCCCTGGCACTAACAAGATAGTGCAGGGTGGTTAGTGGTGATATTCAAGGGCACTGCTGGGTTAAGTACGGCTAAATAATGAATAGGCCAGCTGATTCTAATCTCCTCTGCCTTTTACCATTGTCAGAATTTCAGCTCACCGCTTCACGTCACACTGTTTTCTGCCCTGCTGTCTGCATGCCCTGCTCTCTGCTGCCCCAAATCTCTCCTACCTGCTGCCCCGAATCGCTGCTCTGCTCCGAATCTCTCCTGCCTGCCGCCCTAAATCGCCGCCCTGTCTGCCCCGAATCTGTCCTGCCTGCTCTGCCCCAAATCTCTCCTGCGTGCCACCCCGAATTTTTCCTACCTGCTCTGCCCTGAATATCTCCTGCCTGCCGCCCTGAATCACCACCCTGCTCTTCCTCGAATCGCCGCCCTGCTCTTCCCTGAATCTCTCCTGCCCTTCCCTGCACAGCGAGCCCGTGGTTTTAACCCATGGGTTTAAGCAGGTTAAAACCACAGGCTCGCAAAGAAGTTGAGAGGTTTAAAAAAAGTTTTTAAAAAGTTTAAAAAGAGGCTGCTGCTGTCGCCGGGGATCGAGTCAGGCCATCCCCCCATAAAATAACCCCCCCCCAAAAAAAAAAAATGCAGCAAATGAACATGAACACATGCGCAGACCATCTACAGGGAAAGCAGATGGTCTGCGCATGCATCTGGATCACACACTAGCGATCCGTGTCAGCGCATGGGGGCGTTCCTCCAATCACCCCCATTAGAATATTGTTGATTGAAGAATCCATCGGACCTGCCCGGATCGGACACAGATCGGTCACGATCGGGCAGGTTAGTGAATCTAGCCCATAGACATAGTGTTGCTTTAAACATGTTCATTAAGAGAGAAATTGAAAGGTGTGGGAGAGGGAGGATTAAAGAATGGGGGAAGAATGGGTGGGGGAGGGGGGAAGGTTAAGAAGGCGATACGAAGAGGTGCTGAAAAGTTCTCAGCCCAACCAACTTCCTAAATTCTGAGCATTGCTTTGCCACCGTAGCTAAAAAGAGTGTTATCTTATTTTGTTAAGCGCCAATTTGCAGACTTGAAATTCTCTGTTCTGACATTGTTTCACATCATTGATTGAACCATATCCACATCATTCTTTTCTTGGTTGGGCTGAGAACTTCTCCCCTTTTTTCTCTGTTTTATATAGTTCATATGGTTGGTTCCTATGCATATGCTGACTCTGGCTTTATAAGGCTGCCTGTGTATACAATTTCTTTGTGTATATTTACAATGATATGTTATTATTGGCATCTTACTTTGTAGTTTTGACCTTACAAACTTTCTAATAATCAAAAATGATTAGAAATAAAAAAAAGAAGTGGAAATACATTGATATGGGGCTCATAATCAAAACTTTAAAACATTACAAAACCCGCCTAAGTCAGGACATCCAAGTGCCAATAACCTAACCGATTTTCTAGATGTGTAACAGGATTTCTTATGTTTCTGAATGCTGCTGTGCACCCAGAGCTGGAAGGGGTGTATCTGGAGGAGTGGTCAGTGCGGTATTTAGGCGGGATGTGGGCTAACTTAAGCTTAGCGTCCTGTAGGGATAATCAAATGCTTTACTAGACATCCTGGATGAAGCTTAGACATTGTGAGTTAGATGATTTGCCAAAAAGGTATCCAAAGTGAGCAGATAACCACGGCTGAGATAAAGTAAAGACCCTCACACATTCCCCCAGTGTTCACTGACCCCCCTCTCACATACCCACAAAGATCAGAATAAAAAAGTACATACCTGTCTCCAGAACATCAGCACCTGGTATAGGAAAGCCTAGTAGAGCTGCACAGAGATGTCTTAAATAGCCTAGGGTTGGGCTAGTGAACCATAGAGAAGAGTAGAAAGTCCCATAAGACACTCTAACCACTACATTCATGGTGGAAAATGTGAGCCCACCAAAAAAAACAACCCCAAACCCTACTCTATTGCCATATAGGTGCCACCCATAAGGGCTATTGGGGTTGTAGACAGGTGGGTATAGTGAGTTTTGTGGGCTCACCATAACCTATAAGGGAGTTCTTGTCAGATGTTTATGTGGCACCCTTTATGTGAAGTTCACAGCAGTGCCCTGTAAAGTGCCCCACTAATCTGTTGCCGTGTCTGTGTGGCCAGTCCATTTCAGGACTGGCCCCTCCCACTTCCAAATGGTCTTGTTCTGGGCATTTGCGACATGGACAAAATTTTGGTTAAAATGTGGTATAAAGATAGATGTCCTGGCAGTCTGAGTGACCTGATGGCCTGGACATCCAGACAATTAAAAAAAAAAAAAAAAAAAAAAGACGCAATTTTGGAAAATGGGCATTTTTCCACTGCCGGCTTTGGGCGTCTAGCGCCATACATCTAAATTGGACTTAGAAGTATGTTTTAATTATGCTTCTCTATGGGTCTAATTTGAGTCCTGTAAAGCTGAATGTTGATTATCTGAAAAACATTATTTAAAAGCATCAAAAAAAGTTATGATTTCTCATTTTTGAACTTTAATTCCTACAATGGATTTGCCATCTTTTGACTTATACTATAGAGCTGAAGGCCAGTGTGCAGGATGCTTTAATTATCCACCCTTTGTCTACTGTTTTCTGTATTATAATTGGTTAGGTATTGCGCTGTTTCAGATGGGTGGTATGAGGTTTCTATTCCAGTATGAAAGTTATGGCATATGGCATGGCACTCTGTTTTTTAACACTTCTAGCTGACAAATTGGTGTCCAATTATTGGCTCAGTAGCTGTACTACACACAGGTCTTCTGTTCCCCAGGCTCTGTGAAGCCAAGACCCATCACTGCAATGACTGAACTGAGTGAGTTTGGTGACAAATCCCAGCTCTGGTTCCAATTGAGCTAGAGAAAACTGCTCCCAACACCTAAAAAAATAATCCTTCTACAAAATGAGCTGAACAAAGAAGTCATGGTTTGATTAATCAGTTATTTTCTGTTTTTCAAAAGGTATTTTTTATAATTTGTAGATAACATCTTTAGAAAGTGGGATCTTTAACATCAGTCTTCGGTGTATCTGAAGTTTTTTTTTTTTTTTAAATGGTTCTCATCTTTATCCCAAAATGTACCCCTTGCCCCACCAAGCCACTATTTTAGGCTAGTTTAAAAGATGCATACCATTTGTGGAAAATATGAGTGATCCTGCAAAACACCATTCTATAATTTAGAAATATTAGTCAGGTGAAGCTATTTATCTTCATACAATTATGCATGTCCTTTTAATCATCACGATAACCGAACTCACACAGATTGCCCTGACCAAAGTTTACATACACTTGAAAGCTTGGGATGATAATATACACTCAAACTGACACACACTGGTTGAGATGGCAATGTAGGGTAAGTATCCACACTTGTGCCTTGCTTGATTGTAATTGGTGTCTGTGTATAAATAGTCAATGAAGTTTTTAGCTCTTGAAAAACCCTTGTACATTTCATCCTGGGCTGCACTGACATTGCAGGTCACCGAAGCATGGGGAAAGCAAAAGAAAAAGGATTTGTGTTAAAAAGTAATTCAACTTTATAAATCAGGAGAAGGATCTAAAAAGGTATCCAAAGATTTGAAAATGCCAATCAGTACTGCTCAAACTCTGATCAAGAAGTAGAAAATTATGGGTTCTATTAATATCAAGCCACATTCAGAAAGATTTTAGGCACAACTTTCAGGAAACTTTCTACGAGGGGCTGCTGAAAAGTTCTCAGCCCAACCAAGAAGAGAATGATGTGGAGCCTTGAAATAATTCATTATTCCACTTCTTGACACTTTTCAATTTAATGATATGATATGATATGAAATGAAAAGTGTGGAATAATTTGTAAGTTTCATGGCGCCACATCATTCTCTTCTTGGCTGAGTCGAGAACTTTCCAGTGGCCCAGCTGGTTTTAAGAAGGGTTTGCATAATTTCCTGGAGGAAAACATGAGAAAAACATGGGGGAAGCTTCTGCTTGCCCTGGATTGGTAGCATGGAATGTTGCTACTCTTTGGGTTTTGGCCAGGTACTAGGACCTGGATTGGCTACTATGAGAACAGGCTACTGGGCTTGATGGACCATTAGTCTGACCCAGTAAGGCTATTCTTATGTTCAACCCCCCCCCCCCCATCAGCTATCGCATAACTAAACACAATTTTTTAAAAAAATCTGTCATGCACATATCCCAAAACTAGCATATTCACAAGGCATCTACATAGGATCATGCAACTACAAGCAACCATAAACGTAAAATATGTAGATAAATATTAAACTTAAACCTCAAGAAGCCATATGCTGAATGCAGTGCAACACTAGAGAAAGTGAAATACAGTAGAAGCAGCACTCTATACTTTGGAAAATAAAAAGAAAGCAATGTAAATTTACTGTAAAACTGCATTTTCTGTTCATGAAATTAAAAATAAAATTCTATTTTTTTCTACCTTTGTTGTCTGGCCATTTTATTCATATATGTCTCAGTTTCCAGTTTCTGCTTTCTTCTGTCTTTTCTTAATTTTCTTTCCAGGGTCTTCAATCTATCTGACAATTCTCTCCTTTCGTGTCTTCTTCACTTCCTCTCCTACATCCATCTCTGACTTTAATTTTTCCTTTCAATTTATCTCCATGTATTTTTCTGCATCTCTAGCTGCTTCTACTTACAGCTTTCCATCTCTCTCATCCTATTATTCTTCAGTGTTTTGCTTACTTTCCCCTCTCTCCCCCTTTCAACATCTTTTTCTTTCTCTTTCCCCCCTCTAATTTCACTCTTCTGACTTGTTTCTCCTCTTTTGTCCCCTCCATCTAGCATTTCCTCTCTCCTGTTTCCTCCAACACCTCAGCTCTCTCTCTCCACCTCCATCCAAGATTGCTCCTATCACCTTAGTCCTCTCTCATATGCAACATCCCTGTTCCTCTCTTCCTCTTGTCTCCTATCTGCCTATTGTTCCTATATCCAGAACCCCCTATGTCTTCTTACTGCCTCCACCCCATGCCCAATATCTCCTGTCTTCCCACTCACTCAATGCCCGTTTTTTTTCCTTCACCCTACAATCGCAATGTCCAGCATCCTCCCATGTTCCTTTTTCTTCCTTATCTGATCTAGAAGTTCCTTTCTCCCCTTTCTCCCAGCCAACCAGCCCACCATCTTCCCTCAACCCATTCCAGTGCCTCCCCTCTCTTCCCCATCTTTTTTTTTTCAATAAATTTATTGCATTTGCAAATTAACAAGAAAAGTATATTAACATATATACATAACAATGTAAAAACAGTTACACAAGAGTAGGAGTACTTATAAAGAAATATATAATGTACTAGTTTTTTAGCCCGTTACATTAACGGGTGCTAGAATAGATGTGTATACTTAGGCATTTCTTTCTTTCTTTCTCCCTGGCCCCCCCCCCCGTCTGTCTGTCTTTCTGTGATTCTGTGTTTCTCCCTCCCTGCTGTCTGTCTTATATACATAACAATGTAAAAACAGTTACACAAGAGTAGGAGTACTTATAAAGAAATATATAATGTACTAGTTTTTTAGCCCGTTACATTAACGGGTGCTAGAATAGATGTGTATACTTAGGCATTTCTTTCTTTCTTTCTCCCTGGCCCCCCTGTCTGTCTGTCTGTCTTTCTGTGGTTCTGTGTTTCTCCCTCCCTGTCGGGGAGGGAGAAACACAGAATCACAGAAAGACAGACAGACAGACAGGGGGGCCAGGGAGAAAGAAAGAAAGAAATGCCTAAGTATACACATCTATTCTAGCACCCGTTAATGTAACGGGCTAAAAAACTAGTACATTATATATTTCTTTATAAGTACTCCTACTCTTGTGTAACTGTTTTTACATTGTTATGTATATATATGTCTTTCTGTCTCTCCATGTCCAGCAGCACTCCTTTCCTGTTCCCCCTGTCCAGCAGTAGCCCTTCTCCCTTACTTTTACCTCCCCCTGTCCAGCAACACCCCTTCACTGCTCCCCCTGTCCAGCAGTAGCCTTTCTCCCTTACTTTTACCTCCCCCCCTGTCCAGTAGTACCCCTTCTCCCTTCCCTGTTCCCCCTGTCCAAGATTGCTACTTGTTCCCAACCAATAACACCCCTCCCCCCTAAAGTTAAGCAAGATTGTTCCCTGTTCCCAATAAATCACACCCCTCTTCCCAAAGTAAAGCGAGATTGCTCCCTGGGCCCCTTCCCAGCACACACCCCTTTACCTAAACCAATGCAAGATAGTTCACAGCTCCCCAGCACATATCCTTCCCTCAAAACAAAGCAAAATAGCTGCCTTCCGCAAGCAGGCTTATCTGAGAAGTGTCGCTTGTTTTCTGAGGCAGCTGGGGCAGGGCCCACTGCGGGCTCCTTTTTTAAGCTGTGGAAACCGCCGCACGAAAAGCTCCATCTCCACCGCCGCAGACTGCTTATTTTGTAAACCGCAACCAAAACAAAACCGTTGCTGGGGAAACCGCCACGCGGAAACTGACACAGGTTCTTTCTAATGCGCATACGGGGGCATGGCACCATGGAAGCATAGAGCCACAAAGATTGAAGTGCGCATGCACGCTAAGGGGCTCATAATCGAAAGAGAAAAATGTCCCAAAACAGGCCTAAGTCGGCACTTGGACGAACATTTCTCAAAAACGTCCAAGCGCCGATAATAAAACCGGGTTTTGGATGTATTTAAAAACGCTTAGGCCTTTATAGTGCCGCTCAACGTCCAAAGCTAAACAGGGCATTTCAGGAAGCGTGTTGAGGGCGGGAGTTGGGCGGGACGTGGGCTGGCTTAGACTTAACCGAAAGTTTAACAACAGAGCCTAGATGGAACTTGGACGTTGTGATTTAGACCATGTAAACCATGATCTAAGTCACAAAAACCCACCTAAACTCACCAGATAAGCAGTGCAAACACATAACACAGACCCCCCACACACTACCCCAGTGATCACCAACCCCCCTCCATAAAAATTTTATTCACAACTTTAAATTTCAGCCTCCAGACCATCATCACCTGGCCGCCTGGCATAGGAAAGCCTAGTCGTCCAGCCCAGAGGCAGCTTAAGTCATCTTGGGGGTGGGTTAGGGACCCATAGTGAGGAGGACCCATGCCCATAAGCCCCTGTAATCACTGCATTGATACTGAAACATGTGCAATGCCCTATACAACCTCAAAACCCTTTTTTACTGGCATATAAGTGGCTCCTGCAGCCATACGGGCTATTGGGGTGGTAGATAAGTTGGTCTAGGGGATTCTGGAGGTGGTTGTGGGGGGCTCACCGTCACCTATAAGGGAGCTGTAGTGAGGAGAAGCCATGGCAACCTTTTTGTGAAGTTCATAGTGTGACCAGCCAGGTATCCTCCCTGCCCCGGTCTCAGATAGGAAAATAGAAAATGGAGGAGAAAAGAAATCCCGGAGAGGAATTGGGAAGGGACAGGTTGTTTCTGAGCTAAAGAATGACATTGACCACCGGGGGAGCCCAAGAGGGCCTTGGAACACTGCCAGGGCTGACAAAGCAGGGTGTCGCCCTGAGGTATTTAAACCTGTCCCAGAGAACAGGCAGGGAAGCAAGCTAGGGAGGAGGTTTAATCCTTTTCTCCCTAGGGAGTCCCCTCAGCCAAGCAGGAGCAGCAAACCAGTTCCAATGGAGGTGTTGGAGGCGGGTCAGGCTGAGGAACCAATGTTTCCAGGAGAACAGCCCATGGAATATGAAGAAGGTTTGGCAGAGTTTGCTCCTGAGGTTGCTGAAGCCATGCAGGTGGACTTTGCTTCCACCCGCAAACAGTGAGTGGAGTTTGTTGGTGCTGGACTGTGTGGGGAACATTTTGTTTGCAAGCTAGGGAGTGATTTTGGGGGAGGTTTTGCTGATATCTTGGGAGGGAATTGTGAAAGTCAAATTAAGGACTTTAGTGTGCAAAACCTGTCACTCCCCTTTACCTGGCAGTGAGTGAAACTGGCCAGAGGCTTGGAGGAACTTTGAAACACTTGTGCTGTGAGATAAGTGCCTTGAACTGTTTGGGTTTTTTTTTTTTTGGTTTTTGAAACTGCCTGCTGTGGAGCAGTCAGTGCTAGTGCTGAGTTGGGCTGAAACCCTCAGACACAGCTGAGGTTACAACATTGCTGAATGCAAGGCAAGGACTTTATTGTATGCTGGTTTTTGCTTGCTTGGTTTGCTATTTTTTTTTCTTTGTGCTGCTGTGTAGAACATTCTGACAAGCTTAGCAGCTATTTTGAAAAGACTACTTACCTGGATACAAAAAGGAATAAAACGATATTATTTCTTTGAATGGTAATTGTGGTGACTTTGTTTTGTTTTGATTCCGGTTTGGAATCCGGTCCTGCAGGGTGGTTCCATTTCGGGCCACACGTCAAAGTGCTATATTGGGGTTTCCACTGTAGGAGCTATAAAGTCCTGTTCTGCACTACAGTGGGCCACAATAGCGGTGCCCTGTAAGGTATCCCACTATTTAGATGGCATGTCTGGGTGTCCAGTCCATCACTTTGCAGACCCCTCCCACGTCCAACAGGGCTTGTTCTAGGCATTTTGGACTTGGACAGAATGTTGGATGAAAATGTGATATAAAGATAGACGATTTAGTGGCTTGGACATTCAGATCGGCAGACGTATAATTAGACGATTTTCGAAAGTAAAAAAAAGTTGGACGTATCTTTCAAAAATGTGTCTTAGGCTCTTTTTGACTTTGGACGACTTGCGATATGGACGTAAACGGACTTAGACGTCCCTTTCGATTATGCCCCTCTAAGGGTTTTATTATAGCGGATACCACGGTATATAATCAAGCTGTAGTTAATACTTAAAAGATAGACAGTCAGGAATTGTTGCAAAAATTATCTAAAGGTGCCCAAGTTTTACAAAAGTGTGTTAGTGTACAAATTTTTATAGCGATAATGTTTTTGTATTTACATATGGAACACACATGACTCCACCATTCACTATAAGTGAGTTTGGTGTTATCTTTTTAATTACAAATTATAAGGTGTGTGGCGGAAGCAAGCAGGATGTTAAGAAGTTTCTTTTGTATATCAGGAATATTAATAATAGGATTTGAGGATAAGAGGATAAGATTTTCATAAGAGAAAGATTTAGAATTGTCAATGTTCAATATATTCATAATTCTGTGCCATATTGAGTTCCAATAAATTTGCACATTAGGGCAATACATTAAAAGATGAGCAAGCGTACTAGGTTTTCTATTACAAGACCAGCATAGATTTGAAGAGGATTATGATGTAATTCTAGCAAGCTTAATTGGGGTCCAGTAAGATCTACGAATGATGAAAAAAGTTGATTGACAAAGTGAGGCTGACATAGTAGGTCAGGCAGAATGTGCTCAGAATTCAGACCAATTAATAGTATTAGCATCTAGATTAAGCTCAGAAGACCAGGTTTCAGTTCAGGAAATGTGATTTGTAGTATATTCTTGCAATTTTTTATATATCTTAGACGGTTTCTTTTTATTTAAAAGAAGAAGGTTAGCAAAGTCTGAAAAATTCAACATATCTCTATTCAGAGGCAGTACAACCCTTACAATCAAATCATATAATTTATCATATATAGATTTAGGTAAAGGTGATTATATTGTATGTAGATTGTAATGCATCAATGTTTAGCGGGATGTCCTGTAATATCAATTGATGAATAGACCAAATATGATTAAGTTGCCATTCTTCTAGCTAAGGTAATTTGAATTTTGTATTATTCCAAATAGGAAAATTATTGGGAGTAATAATTTGTAGAAATCATTTATTAGAATTGCAGAGGATTTTAGAAGACGTAGATGTTCATGATATATATATTCATCTATAAAGGGAAGTAGATGGATAGAATCAACGAGCTCTCCAATGTTAACCATCTAGAAGTATCAGAATTGTTTGACAAGGAACACCATTGTAATGCTTGGGATAACCTAAAGGCAGAATGGTAATCCTTAAAATTGGGTATATTTAGTCCTCCTTTAGTTTTGGGGAGTTTATATTTTTTGAGTGCGATTCTTGGGGATTTACCTTTCCAAAGAAACTTATTCATTAATACATCTAGTTTTTTATCAAGACTATTTGAGAAGGGGTATCATACTCTTCCAGAGGCTGTTATAGGGGAAAGCACCTTCAGGTATTCAAGACAAGGTTGGATAAGTTCCTACTGGAACAGAACATACGCAAGTAAGGCTGGACTCAAATAGGACACTGGTCTTTGACCTAAGGGCCGCCACGTGAGCGGACTGCTGGGCACGATGGAACACTGGTCTGATCCAGCAGCGGCAATTATTATGTTCTTAATATGTAGTTTATTTTTGGAGCCAATATAATTTTAATAGCTTCAGCTCTGTCCCACCATGAAAAAAAAGTGGAGACCAAGAAGATAAAATGGAAGTAGTTAATCTAATGATAAAGTTGTAATTTAGTTTCATAGTTTTCAAGTTTATTTAAAATTTGTTATACCGCCCAATCAAGCCTTCTAGGCGGTGTTCAAAAATGCCAAAACAATGTGCCAAATAAAATACATAAACAGACCAGGGGACATGACAATTTTTAAAGGGTTAGAACTACAATTGATAGAGAGAAAGAGAACACACAAGGGGAAGAATAACAAAGGGAGGGGAAACTGAAAGTAAGAACCGTTCTTGAATCTAAGCTGCCCTTAAAAGGACAGTTTAAGTTGCAAAAGCATCGAGAAAGAGAAATGTATTTAAGTTAAAATTGGTAAGAGTTGATTTTTCACTCAAGTAATTTGGAATACTGTTCCAAAGAGAGGGGGTGCTAACAGAGAAAATTGTAGTCCTCATTGTGCTTATATGTTTCAATGAGGGGATGGTAAGAAGGTTGTGAGCTGTAGATCTTAAAGTCCTAGTTTGATTATATGGGATAAGTAAGTTATTAATAAATTTGGGCTGGTTATTTACTCTGGTTTTAAAAGTTAGTAGAATAATTTTATAGGTGATCCTATGTTCTATTGGTAACCAATGAGCTTTATGTACAAGAGAGGTAACATGGTCGTATTTTTTTGCATTAAATATAATTTTTACTGTAGTGTTTTGTATTATTTTGAGTCTTCTTATTTCCTTTTTTGTTATTCCTTTGAGGAGGGCATTGCAGTAATCTATGCATGAAATAACAAGGGAATGGATTAAAATGTTCAGGGACGCAGGCTCTAACAATTTTGCTAAAGCTTTAATCATGTGCAAACAATAGAAGCAGCGTTGGACCACTGTACTAATATGTAAGTGATAGGTAAGTCTACAGCCGGATGTGACTCCCAATAATTTTATAGAGGGTACCACTTTGATAGGTAGATTTTTGAGTTTGGGAGGGGTTTGGAGAGAAAGGCCATCTTTGAATGGAAAAATCATTAATTTTGACTTATCTATGTTCAAGGAGAGCATATGTGCGTCAAGCCAAGAGTTAATCTTTTCTAGTTTTTGGTTAATGAGTGTAATTTCATTCAAGTTGTTTAAGTCTATCGGATGTACTAGTTGGACATCATCCGCATAGGCGAATGTTGTAAAACCAATAGATTGGCCTAGAGTTAGGAGAGGGGCTAAGAAAACATTAAAAAGTAAAGGGGATAGAATTGAGTCTTGTGGAATACCATATTCAGTTGTTATAGAGTCTGAAGATGTTGAATTGAAAACAACCTTGGAGATCCGATCAGTAAATTTTATTTAAGAAGAAAATCAGTCAAGAACTTGGTCTGTGATACCAATGTCATATAATTGCGACAAAAGAAGTTTATGATCTATGGTATCGAAGGCTGATGAAAGATCTAATGAAATGAGTAATACGGACTGATGATGGTCTAGATGATAAAGGATTTTAGTGGTTAACCCAATAAGTGAAAGTTTTGGTTATGGAAGTCTGTACCAGATAACTAGATATTTTATTTTATGAGATTTCCACTGGAATGGAAATTGAGAAACTTGGTGCTTCAACACATGTGGGGTAAGGGACATAATAGATGATTTATTCCCCATCTTAATCCAGCATTTCCAGTCTATAACCCAACTATCTCCATGATAAGTGGAATTGTTCAAGAAGTGATAATGTTTTGTCTTGCAAATACATTGAAAGGCATGGATGAAATTAATGGATCACTGGTATTAGTTTGCAAATATATTTTTTAAAAATACACTATTTTCCTTCTACCCCTCCAAGCAGGCACATTCCCTTTCTTTCCATCCCTTATTCAGCATCTTATATCCTCCTCCATTCAGCATCTTCCTCTTGTCTCCCTACTCCCTCTACCCATGTCCAGCATCTCCCTTCTGTCTTCATGCTCCACCACACTCTTATGTCCAGTATTTTCCCTGTTGCAAGGTCCAGCATCTGCCTTTGTGTCCCTATTATTCCCACTCCCACCCAGTTCCAATAACTGCCCTCCCCCAAGCTGATCCATCATTTCCCTTCTGTCACAATCCCCACTGTGTCTACCAGCCCCCTTCCTTCCTCCTTCCCATAACAAGCATATCACTTTTTTTTTCCTCTTCCCACAATCCAGCATCGGCCCTGGTCCTGCTAAAACCGTGGAAATAACAAAGATAGAAGCTTTCCTTTTGCCTGCATCACTATAGGCTCTGCCAGTCTCGATTCCACCCCTCGAAAACAGGAAGTCACTTCAGATGGAGGTGGGATAGAGAGTGGCATAGCCTATAGTGATGCAGGCAAGAGGGAAGGTCCCATGACTTCTGTCTTTGTTTTTGCCACCTGGTTTAGCAGGACTGGGGCCGTCAGCAGAGCTGATGGCACCTAAGTGAGATGCCCAGACTGCAGGGCCCCCTGGAGCTGTGGGGCCCAGGGCAGCTGCCCTGTTTGTCCCCCTAATGCAGGTCCTTGCTATCATTGATGCAAAAGGGGGCAATTCATGATATTAAGAACTAGGGTATGTAAACTTTTGAACAGGGCAATCTGTGCGAGTTCAGTTATCATTATGATTATTAAACGACACACACAATTCTGTGATAAGTAGCTTCACCTAGCCAACATTCCTAAATTAAACAATGGTGTTTTGCAGGATCACTCATATTTTCCTAAGTTCCCCTAGACTTAGGGGTCTTTTTACTAAGCTGTGGCAAGAGTTAGCATGCACTTACTACAGGTTAAAATAGCATACCACAGGGCACGCTGAGGCATCCCATGTAAATTGTCAATCTGCATGTGCAAGCTTCATGCTATAAAAATATTATTTTTCAACGGAAGGGCATGACAGCTTGAATCAGTTAGCAGTAGCACAGCTACGGTACCATGTAGAGAATGACACGGGGACAAATTTTTCCCCCGTCCCTGCAGGAACTCAATTTCCCCACCCGTCCCCGTGAGTTTTGTCACTTCCCTGCCCCATTTCTGTAAGCTCTGCCTTAACTGCACAAGCCTTGGACACTTATGAATTTAAAGTGTTTGAGGTTTGTGCAGATGAGGACGGAGCTTGCAGGAATGGGGCAGGAACAGGAAAAGAACTCACTGGGATGGGACAGAAAAATGAGTTCCCGTGGGAACCGGGAAAAATTTGTTCCTGTGTCATACTCTATGCTTTAACTGGTTAATACAAGATTATTACATGAGTCCTTACCGCCTACGAAATAGGTGTCGGTAAGTGCTCGTGTGCTAATAATTGTGATGGGCTTGTGCTAATGGAAAAATTTGCATGTGGCTATTAAGTTTGAAAATAGAAAAATCAACCATTTTCCTGCTGCAGTAAAAATGGCCTTAGCACATGGGAAGGACCCAATGAAAGAGCAGGCTAAGGCCACATTTTACCTGTTTACTATTTTTCCACTTAATTCCCTGTCATGAAACAGGTCAGAGAGATTTACGAGGGTGGTTTGAAAAGTCTGGTGAAAAAGCAAGTTAAACAATATAGTCTCCATTGAGGGCTATACACTCAGGGATCCTTTTACGAAGGTGCGCTAACTGTTTTAGCGCACGCACCGGATTAGCGCGCGCTAGCTGAAAATCTACCGCCTGCTCAAAAGGAGGCGGTAGCGGCTAGCATGTGCGGCAATTTAGCGCGGACTATTCCGCTTGTTAAGGCCCTAGCGCGGCTTTGTATAAGGAGGCCTTAGTCCAGCAAGTTTCCTGATTTTTTTTGTATCATAGGAAAAGTTGCTTACAAAAAAAAACTTGGAAACTCACTGGATAGCTCTCAATGAAGACTACATTGTTTAACTTGCTTTTTTAAAAAAAATTTTATTGAAAATTTCCAAACCAACTTCATAGAGCACATTAAGCTGCCCTGCCCTTGGCTGGTGCTCATAGGGTCCCTTATCATATGTAGCAACATGCCAGAAGCAACCTCTCTGTGAAAGAAGGAAAAGAGAACTTGAACTCTCATGGAGGTCAGAGCACATTGTGATGTCATTGAGTATTTTGAACATTGATTAGAGTCAGTCACATTTATGCACAAGAAAAGGTGTATATGTGTGTGTGTGGGGGGGGGGGGATGGATGGGGGATAGATATTATGACGTGTTGTACATTGGTTGTTATAGACTCTACTTCTCTCTTTTTAAAGCTGCATTCCTCCTCTCTCATAATGAAAGAGGAAGCATGCCATAGTTGACAAGGTGATTGGTTGCATTTTTTTCATCACTGGCATATGTGTTAGTATGAGATATTTGGTGGGGGGGAATTCATCAAAGGGCACTAAGCGAGTTAGCGCATGTTAACTGCTAAAGATACGCATAGGAATATAATGGGAATCTTTAGCAGTTAGCATTAGCACCTTTTGAAGGTTGAGGATGGTGATATAATTGTTATTATGATTATTATTTTAGATTATTAGATGGGCCCATAATAAAAATAGGAAAATGGAGAGCTGAAATATCTGAATTGGGCTTTAATGGGCTCTTTTACTAATTTTACTGCACCAGCACAAATATTACTCTAGATCTGGGTTTTTCCGCTTAGTCCTCGAGATGTACCCAACCAGTCAGGTTGTCAGGATATCCACAATGAATATGCATGAGATGAATGACATGCACTCCCTCCATTGTATGAAAATCTCTTTTATGCCTGTTCATTGTGGGACCCCCCCAGATCTAGATTTATGAACCCAAAACATCCCTTTGTTTTCAGTGCAACACATGCTGTATTTTAAGACTGATCTTTGTTGCAAACTAATTCACTGTGTCACTGTATTTTAGATTTCTGAATTCTAAGTTCCTTTTCCGTGCCTAATATTAAAAACTTGAGGGCTGTTTAAAAGCCTTATTTGAACAGTAAATAAATTTCAGGCAATATGCAATACAATTCTCTGAAGCACTACATAATGCATCTCTTATTATAGAGAACTTTAAGCACTACAGCGATGAAACAGCTTATCTCTAACCAATCCCATATGCTTAATTTCACAGTGTCAGATGCCTTTGCAGTCACTGTGACATCACAGAACCATTCTGACAGTTACAAATAGCCTGGCATAGGCATAATTTAAAAATGAAGCAGAATACAGGGCTTTAAACCACTGTTCTCTAGATGTAATGTCTATTTCCATTGTTCTCCTTAGCACTGTTGCTGGCTATTTGTTTCCATAATAGTACTGAACTACAGAAATATTTTCCTTTACTCCTCCTGCTCTGTGAGAATGGAGCCTATAACTAAATGACAGCCTTAAGGTATTTTCCATCTGTACAGCTGAACAGGAGATTGCACTTCAGTTTCAGTAAATGCAAAATGAGTTGTGTGCTGCAGTTAAGCCACAGCCTAAACTGGCCCTTAGATGAACACTGTGACACCATGCCGGCTGTTACTAACCATGCCAATGGCACAGGGAATAGTGGACAATATGGGTGCAGTGCTTTTTCACAAGCAAGCATATGCCAATTAGCAAGTCACATCTGCATCCTGGAGTATCACCGAAATAGATTTCCCAAGAGAGCGTCCTTTCTATTGAACAAATCCTTTCCTTCTAAAACTCCAGGAAGATTGATGTGAAAATCGAGACAATTTGCAACCCACAGGAAAAAAAAAAATGGAATTCATCCTGAACTTTCTATTTATTTTCCATCCTCTCAGAGCTTTGTCGCCATTGTTCCAAAACCTTCTGGACACACCATCTCTGAACAGGATGGAAAACTAATGGAAAATTTAGGATTAATTTCATTTTCCTGTGGGATACAAATTGTCTTGATTTTCATATCTATCTATCTATGCAACTGCACATACAAATATATCAATGATATCAATTAATTCTGAGCATCATTTTGCCACCTTAGCTGAAAAGAGTGTTATCTTGGTGCCAATTTCCAGAAACAAAATTCTGTTTTTATGACATTGTTTAAGATCATGGATTGAAAACATGTTTATTCATTCTTTCTTGGTTGGGCTGAGAACTTTTCATCACCCTTTTTCTATCTTGAAAAATTGGTACCCTTTAGGAAAGTATATAGAGAGCTTCTGATTATTGCTAAAGCATTTTTAATTGAGGAGAAAATTGAAAAGATAT
Organism: Geotrypetes seraphini; assembly: GCF_902459505.1. NCBI lineage: Eukaryota > Metazoa > Chordata > Amphibia > Gymnophiona > Dermophiidae > Geotrypetes > Geotrypetes seraphini. Next base: position 205,751,352 of record NC_047085.1, on the reverse strand, counting down.
TTTCCTGTAACCAGGGCTCATTGTACATTATTCGCTCACGATTAGCCATCCCCAATACCTTTCCACATCTGTGTTTCAACTAGACTGCCACACTCTTTCATTCTTTGCCCCTTTTCGGTTTCATTAACTTATTATTAAAGTAGCAGAAGCCATCTCATGACCAGGATGAAAACGCATCAAGCTAGCTAGATATACTTTGCTTATGTCAAAATTCACTTCCAAATATATAGCTTTGGTTGTGGTTTGGCACTGTTATTTTAAACTGGCGAGAAGGGGTAATCGGTAAGGTGAACCAAACGCCGAATTCTCCATGGTATTATACTGTTTTTGTGGCTTAAATAGCCAGACCTTCCAGTACTGACAACGTCTGACTCCTGCTCCGAGACGCATTTGTTGCTGGGATTCAATCCATTGGGGAAATGTAGATTGGACTGCAACCCGTTGTTTGATTTATGAATTGCTACAATTCCTAGAGCTTACACATCACATTTAAAACTATAAATGCTAAGGAAATGGACGCAGCTAAGAAAATAATAAATATTACGCATTTGATCCTTAGAAATATTCTATTTAATTGTAAACCTACTGAAATATTCTATTGAACTGTAAACCTACTGAAACAGCTCCCTCCCTCCCCATTTTGTTTTCTCTCTTTCCTGCCCCATGAAGGATCTGTTAGCTCTTTCATCTATTTATAGGATTTCCATGTCTGTATCTAGACAAGGGGGTCCTATAAATAGAAAAGGTTACAGCACTCTCTGCTGCCAAATCAATAGGACCTGTCTCCTAGCCCTCTCTGCTGTGTCGTCTTATTAATTATGAAATGACTCAACAGATCCTAAGCTCAGCCAGTTTTCTCTTGGTCGTCTGCAAACTAAATGGAAAAGGGCTTTTAGCTTCTCCGTAGTTGCTTTTTACTTTATTTTTTTTACACCTGATAGGGGATTTTTTAAAAAAAATCATTGCTACTGTAAATGATCGGCCCAGCATATATTTAATAATACAATGATTGTTTTGAAGGCAAAAATCATATGTTGGTGGAATGCATTATGTATAAGGGTCACTGTCAGCAAGCGTTCGTCTCTACATACTGCAAGCTGCGTCTTCACCGAGCTCCTACAGTTTCTCCCTTGTGCATTCAGCTTGTGATTTTCCAAATGGAGTGTGCTGGCTCCATATTTTTACCCCAAATAAAATTTAACTTAAATTCACAGAGAATTATAATGAGCAATGTTCAAAAGTTAACACTTGTACATTTTCCCCTAATCGTAATGAAATTTTTAAAAATAAATAGAAAGTATACTGCACAAGAAAGAAATAAGGAAAGGTTAAAGAAAACTGTAAAACAAATGTAAGGCAGCCACATTTTTTTTTTTGGGGGGGGGGGAAACAACAACATCTTCCTTTCAAACAATAATTTTTATTTAGTACTTTTTACTATACTTTGTAGCAAATATTTTTTGCGTATTTATCATAAACCTTTTTTTAAATTACATTTTTTTAAAATCAAAGATCTTGTTTATGTCAAAACTGTTATTTGTTTTATTGTTAGATTACACATGTAAGCTCCCTTTCTGAAGTATTCTGTTGGATATTTAAGTATATGTGTGACATCGGAAATAAAAGAAAGACAATAAAGGCAACGAACTTGGAAATGTGCCTTGGCCACATCAGGTAAAGCTAAACTTCCTCAGGAATCCTAGTAACGTTCACTCAAGGTTTAGTCATTCATTCACTATTGGGGCATATCATCGCTTTTTCTTTACCCAATGTCAGTTGCGTTACGATTATGATGATTATTATTTTTTGCTTCATAATCTGTGCGTTGTAATGACCAACATGAAGGTGTTTCGAAGGGTTGATGACATAAGATGAGCTGTGAATCATTCATCGCGTTTCTGGACAGCATCTATTTCCCGTAGCTTTTCCTCGATGTTTCCCTTCTTCTTTTCTTACAAGATGAGCCCAGTCTTCTTATTTCCCCAACTGACATTGTTATAAGTATGGCCCAGCGCCGTTCCTGAGTTTCATTTGCAAAGAAAGGGACTGAAGGTTTCCATTGTGTTGGAAAAGATAGTAAAGCTGAGTTTCTGTTTTGGCTGTTGTTGCAAAGTGTTTGGTAACATTTGGCAAATAAAACACGAAGATAAAAGGTTATAACTTTTCCACAATCCTATATGGACGTTTTTCAGTGTCACAAATAATCACAACCTCCCCCAAATGGATGGATAATTCCTCTATTAATCCAGATGGCATGTCAAGCATGTGTGCTGTGTTGTGTGTGCGTGCGTGTATGTCTACTAGGAGTTGAGTATCAACCTAGAACGTGAACCAGGTCACCATAACTGAGAGAGACGCCAGCAACAAGGGGAAGAAGGTCGGCAGGAGGTGAAGTACAGAAGTAGCTGACCCATTGTTTCCTCCGCAAAGTTCAAATAAGCTGCCTTGAATATCAAGATTTTTGGATTCTCTCTTCAGTTTTTCCCAAATTTCTGTGGCCCCTTCCTGGCAATCCGCGAGGGCTGTTATAGTGCAGACGTGGAAATCGTTCCAGTATCTGGCGAGGAACAGAGAAACAACAAAAGCAAATTCATTTTATGCTGCAATGTCTAGTAAACACTCCTAAAATGATCACCCTCTTTCCCCCCAACTATATATCCAATCTAAGATAGAGTCTTAGAATTCTATAAACCCTTACAAACCACAGCTCTAAGCTAGTTCTACCTCTGACCCAGTCTCCTATATGCATTCAGCAACTCCAAACACAAACCTTAAATTAAATACACCAAACTTGATTTTTAAATTCCTTGTTCAGACACAACTTTCAAAACCAATTGCTCCCTAAATCCTAGCTTAATTACTATATGTACCCTTTTACTCCAAGCCTGAGTCCAACCTCCATGCACTTCATTTAACATAATTTGAAAAGGCAAGTCTATCTCAACGATAATCTAATTTTAACATTTATATCCTAGATTCAGCCATAACTCTTAACATGAAATGAAAATGAGTTCCATCTCTCACACAGTATCCAACTCTACATATCCAACTTCAGACACCAGCAGCAACTGTGCTTGACTATAATAGGGGGAGTCCGATGGAAGGGGAAACTATGGGAGAAGCTAGAAAAGGTATTTCAATTCCCTGACGGTCTAGGGCAACCAACCATATATAGGAAAAGGGTAAAAATCACTTAGATCGAATAAAAAGGCATTTTCTATAATCTGTTGTGATTTATACAATATCTGAGATCTTTGGAAAGGAATATTCCATTGAACGATTGTTCATTGAACATCTGGCTTGCCATTTAGAACAAATATGTTAAAATGTTATTCTATTAAATATTTAATAGGTCTCTTCTATTCCCCGGGAAGGCACTGATGGCACCAAGTGTATTAATCACCTCTCTGAACAACGTATTCTGTCTAGCTTCCATACCGTTTTGAAATTAGTGAACTAACCATTTCTGTAGTCTACTTTTTTTTTCATTCACAAAGGTAGAAATATTAATAAATGAAATATAAATACAGATGATCACTGGCTTATTCTTTTTGTTTATCCCATCTCTCTCCCCCTCCCCTTCCCCCGTATCCTCCTCCTTTATCCGGAATTAGTGGCACTATTTTGGATGTTACTGGTGTTCTTCCAGTCAGGCGCTTGATTTTTAAGTAGTCCTGCAGACTGTAATTTATGAGCACTCTCAACTGGTTGTAGACTTCAATGTTTGCTACATTTGTAATAAATAATGAGATATTGAGGTGCCAGGACGACTGAGAGCGTGCCTCTCCTGCAGTATTTCTGCTGTAATTGCTTCTCCCACAGGAAAACTAAATCTTTCCTGATCCCATACACACACAGGAAGAGGAAGCCCCCCCCCTCTTTAAAGAAATCGGCCATATTAAAAAGGGTACTGAAAATGGAACAAAAACCTGAACTGGATTTGGGACAAAGTCTTGCTTATATTTTTACATTACGTGTATAGCTCAAAACTGCATTGGATGAAGCACAGGTGAAAAATAAAATCAATATTTCTACTGGTCCTCCAGTCCTTAACGATCTGTACAAGAATGACAATGCCTACATGTACATCTTGCACAGCATTTTGTTATATTTTCTTACATTATAGGTGTCAAACAAATATAGTATCTCAAATTCAGTGTATGTCATTTGTACAGAAACACGTCTAGGAAAACATTACTTACAGAGGTAAGGACTTTTAATTATACTTTTTTTTTTCCATTTGGATATAGGATAAACTGTTATGATTAATATTCCATGATAAAGCGAAAAACAGTCATGTTTTTTTGTTTTGTTTTAATCATTATAGTTAGGGATTCGGAAAATTATGTAATTCAAATCTTTGCTATCTTTTAATTCAAGGCAAAATATTGACGTTGTGCGAGACCCATGCTAGAGAGGGAACCCAGAAGGAATTAATGTACTTTAAACAGTTCAAAAGATAAGACAGAGCTATAGGGGCCTTTGGCTGCAAGGCTTCTGTTTTGCTCATTTTCAAATAAACCCCAACCAACCATTAAAAGCGAGCTGTACAACACCCTGGTCTTCAGATATAATTAGTCAAGAATGTGCCGTTCCTCCAATTCCCAATAAAAATTTATGCAAGTCTGAGAAAATCGTTCATATGCATTTTCCACCTATAATTAGCAACAAAATACTTAAGGGGAAAAAAGAGCCACACGTCTTAAGAGTCAGAATACCAGCGTTGCTCTTGCCAAAACGAATTTGGCACAATTAGCAAATGGCTGTCTTCTGATATGTGCTGTTTCAGGTTGGATAAACAAAGAAATTCAGAAAATAAGAGAAGAGGGTTACAGGCAGGAATAAGAAAAAGGAAATCTCTTGCATAGTTTCTGATTTATAATAGAAAAGGCATTGATTGATGTATGCTCTTTGTTCTTAAGGTCAAACGAGGTATTTTAAAACACAGCGCATTAAATACAGCACATTTATGCCTAACTGCTGGCTGAAGGAAAATTCTTATGCTGTATATATGTTACTCTCATACAACCAAAATATATTCCTCCTCCTCCACCTCCTCTTCCCTAGAGTTATAGCTGTATCCATCTGGCGAATCAATAGTCTGCTCCTAAGCTTTTTTTTTTTTTTCCTGTTTGTTTTTAGTAGCAGAATTTCTAGAGAAGGGAAACTTACGAGCAGATGGTTTTGAGGTTTCTCTCGTCGTCCAGGTCTTGCGGGTAGTTGGCCATTTTATCGCCAAGCGAAAGCAAACAGTCCGAGAAGCCCTTAAACACTGCATCGCACTTTCCTGCTGCCCTTACCGCCTGCACCAGATACGCTGCGAATAGACAGATCAGCACCACATCAACTGGACAGGTCTTTCAAACCAGCACCACTGTATATATGTAGCCTCTATCCCAGAAGGAATACCAACATCTTTTGGACCACCCTTCCCCTCGGGATTTATGACAAAATTCACTTGTTTTTTAAGAATAAAAGGGGGGATATCAGTTGGAAATAAATAAATCCACTTTAATTCTTGCTGATTATTTTCATTTAATATTTGTTAAAATGTTTTTACTTTCTCCAATCATTTTTACAGTGGCTATCTCTATTATTTATCCTCACTCCTACTATAGTACAGCTTTGAAAAGCAATTTCATCATCATGAGTCCCAAATGGAGGACTGCAGCTACAGAGAACCTGAACAAGTCACCCAATAAACGTATGATACACTTGATTATAATAATAGTAATAATAATAATATAATCACCTGGCTTTAACAAAAAAAAAAAAAAAAAAAAAGCTCAGGAAAAAAATCAGTTTTCTTCATTAATTAATGTAACCATGCATTTATAGAGAAACAGGTTACTCATTTAAAAAAAGTATATTTCCCGTTTTGTAACCTATGGAAAACATTTTTTTAAAATTGAATAAGCTCTTAAGGATCCTGCGTTGAAATTATTTTACTATAGTAACAGACGATAATATATGCAAATACCATTTATCTTGCTTTATATTATTGAAACCTACTTAACACACCTAAGATCCTTATTTTCAAAAAAAGCTCTATGGGTGATTTCTCTATTCATATGCCACCAGGTAGAACAGCAAATAAAGACAAAACTACATACACACGCCTGCAAAAAGGGCAAAATATTTGGGGTTTCACTGTGTACCAAACACTAATAGAGACAACTTAAAGCACTGGATTCCAGCACAAAGAGAAAGTCTACATCGCAGTATTCTGCCTGAATCGTTGCCCAACTCATTCCAAATGAGAAAGCTTTTCTGGCATAGCTGTTTAGTAAGGGATGAAATCCTAGAGGCTGAGGTAAAAGCAATAATTACAACCCAGGGGACCAACGAAACCGATCAGAGACCAAGGTGCTGTATCCTGTAACAGCAGGGCTCGCATCAAATAGTGCAACATTTGAGATTTGGAAATGGCCAGCTATAATTATTTTAACGATTCTGTTAGTTTTACATGAGAAAATCATTTTACATTGCTTTAGATAGAACCGGATTTACAGATTATTTCACATTTGGAATGTTTCTTTATTGTAAGGTGTTAGGAAGTCTCCAGTGATTACACGTTTGCATCTGTGATAACCAATCAGAAGCTAGTACTATAGTATATGACTTTTTAGTGCCTAATATTAGTTTAAATGTTATTTTTCTTTTCTTTTGATTTCTTTATATCAGTTCACAATTCAGTTTCGTGTAGACTAAGGATTTAGGGTAAGTGAAAATTCACATTTAATAACAGAAACAGCTCAAAAATTAAACAACGCAACAGCTTGCAATTCGATTTTTCTATTTTTTTTTTAATGCAGTCAAAGAGTAGAAATATAGAATTTAGTATATTCTACATACAATCCACCATCTCGGAACCGTGGAAGAATGGCAAGGAAAATAGATTATAATATTGTAAAAATTAGCTTAGAAAAAAAAAATCAACACCAAAGTGAAATGCACTTTTTATTTTTAAATGTCCCTTGATAGTACACCCAGTATGAATAAACTGAAACGTGGAAGGTAAATGGAATGGAAATTATACCTCTTGATACAAGTTCCACCTTTAAGATTTTGCTATTAAATATTCAGCTGAGTCGAGAGGACCATGAAATGCAGCAACATTCGTACATAAAACAATTCTAGAAATATTCATTTTATGCCGTGAATACCCTAATTAACTCGGAAATGGAATCATCCAAGTCTTATAGTGATGGGTTTTTTTTTGTTTTTTTTTTTTATTTTCATTTGATGCTATTTCTCCCTCCCTATTGAAATGAGTGAGTATCTTAGTTCCTGCTTGTCTGCTTGTTTAAACATGTCTGTTCCAAGCGGCCGGGATTCCTATTCATTTTATGGCAAAGAAAATGGAATTGGAAAGTTGTCGGTTTAATTGGTTTCGAACTTTGATCCTGATCAAGAGGACTCAGGGGAGACAGAGGAGGTTTGTTTTTGGGGGGGTTTCCACTTCCACTGGTGCCGATGCATTTGTTTATTATCCGCGTTCATTTGTAGCAACATTTGATGGCCGTTTCATAATGTAATATTTGAGAACAAGACGTTTGTTGAATGAAAATAGCATGTTTATTGTACATTTTAAAAAAAAAACCCTTACTCTTTCATGCACGTTGTGTTTATATATATGAGTAAGGGATAATCAAAAGTGGTTAATGTTCTAATTGCATAAGGAAGTGTAGAGTCGATAGTTCTGCTGTTTCTTGCCTGTCATGTGTTCAGCTGAGATAGTAGAACGCAGATGACAGCAACAAGGGTTATCGAGGTCATGTTCTGAGAGAGACACTAGTATCAAAAAAAGGCAAATAGCGCTCTGCGCGTGTGCGTAACGAGAGAAGGAAAGAGGCAGTTCGCCATGTACAGCTCTCTGATTACTGCAGAATGCAGACGTTTTGCCGTATTCTTGCGTGTTAATAATGAGGCAAGATTTGCAGATGCTTCTTTCGTTTTCTGCATTAAAAACAACAACCCAGTTTCGTTGTTTGAAAAAAATACTCTGAGACAACTGTGGCGCCAAGCTGAACGTCACCGAGGTAAAATTCAAACACAGGTCCATTCTGCCATTATAACCTACATTTCTAAATGAAGAAAAAAAAGAGAAGGCTAATTGGAAAGGTGAGGCTGCCGTTTTCTATTTGAAATATTTCTTTCTAACAAAAAGAGAGAGAGAGAAAGCAACCTGGGAAAAATAAGACATCCATGGAGATATAAAAATATAAATATTTCCACTTGTTTTAAATCCCAGATTTCATGAAATAGTAGAGCTGAAGCTATACCAGTCTCATGGGGGGGTTTTCCCCCATTCTTTTCTCTTTTTTTTGGATAAAGTAGTGTGATTGCCCTTAGTCCACTTTAAAGGTAATAAATAAAAATAGAAAAAGATGAAACTTTTTTTTTTTAATTGGACTAACTCCATTGATTCCCTCTTATGTTCATTTGCAGCTTCTCCTCCCCCACCTCCTCCAAGTGATAGGAGGGGGTGCTGAAAAGTTCTCTGCCCAACCAGGAAGAGAATGCCGTGGATGTGGTTCAATCAATGGTCTGAAACAATGTCAAAATATAGAATTTGGTTTCTGTAAAATGGCACTTACAGAAATAAGAAACACTCTTTTCAGCTACAGTGGCAAAATTATGCTTAGAATTTAGGAAGTTGGTTGACTGAGCTGAGAACTTTTCAGCACCCCCTCGTGGAGTGGGCAGTTTTCCAGCCAAAATTCCTTACTAAACCCCAGAATTACACAGAGTATGCACAGGCCAGTTTCAAAGGAGCAAAATCCTATCATGTTACTTCTAAAATACTAGCCCACTTATATTGATGCAGCAATTTTTTTAACTATTTAATTCGGAAGCTTCAATATTTAAGTCCCAAATATAAAGCTCTGCATTATATCCTTGCTTGGGTTATTACGAAAGCCTCAGCCCTACCACTCCACAGCTAAAATTAGTTTTGACAGCGGGAAGAATTACATGGTTCTCATCACCGGCTTCCAATCCTATATGTTCAATTTATATTTAAATACTCTTTATTTTATTCATAAGTTCTATTAAAACTGATGTAACCATTATGTATAGTTTAAGTCACTTATCTTTACGCTAACATGATTTTAATCTAATATACATGTGAGCATTTGAGTGATCAACATTTTAAAAGCATTACTGCAGGATCTTACACATGCTCTCCACTGGCTATGGCACCAGATATATATCTATATGTTTTCCAAATCCCAGTATTGTTTTCTGTACTGTAAATCTCCTTTTATTCCAGAGATTTCTGGTTAGAGATCCTGAGCAGCAAACCCCAACAGCTAAGGGGGGAGGGGGGAATGTTTAAGAGCGATAATCAAAACTCTAGAAAAATGGAGAAGCTGTTGTCAGGCTTGAAATAAATACCTTCACTAACATTTGCCAATGTTGCCCGTCCTTGGCATTCATTCATAGCTCTTCCATATTGTTTTCTTCCCAGGAAAGCGGTGCATATTGAAAACATAATCTTAGATCTAGAGCAGGGGTGTCAAAGTCCCTCCTCGAAGGCCACAATCCAGTCACGTTTTCAGGATTTCCCCAATGAATATGCATGAGACCTATTAGCATACCATGAAAGCAGTGCATGCAAATAGATCTCATGCATATTCATTGGGGAAATCCTGAAAACCCGACTGGATTGCGGCCCTCGAAGGACTTTGACACCCCTGATCTAGGGTTACCCTGATTTCACATCTTTATTTTGGTGACAGGCGACAGTAGAACGGGAGGAGAGAGTAAAGGAAAGGGAGAAGTGTTTTGTATAGTTATAATTGGGATACTGATGCCTTTTTATTCCCTTAGCTCGCTAGAACAAGCTTTTATGCTCAAGTCCCCCCCCCCCAAAAGATGATACTAAGGCACGCTCTACAAACATCGATTCCCCGATATTGACAGGACATTTCCTAAATAAATCGTTCCAGTCATGAAACGTGAATTCCATTTGAAGCAAGATTACAGAAGAGGGGGTGCTACCTTAAAAAAGCAAATCAGCTGTGTTGCAAAGCCTGTAAGAAAGCGGGCTGAGGGGCTGGTCAGGCTTTACAAGTCACTAAGGAATAACAATGCCTTTGAGATATCAGGGGGATAAGTTATCCCCACCCAAAATAAGCAGCAGTAAGAAACCTTAAATGGTACTGAGACAATCTACCTTCATTAAGAATGCACTATAATACTCTCCCCTCCCCCAACATACACACCAGATTAAAAAAAATGACATCTGGCATTGGTAGTTTCTTCAGTGCACCAAATCGAATATTTTTAGCACGATGGGAACACGTATAATTTTGCATGCCACAAATCTGCGGTTTGGAAGTGCAAATAGAACGATCTGCTTTAGAAACGCCGCAGAAGTGAGTGCGTTGGTGCCCACTCCCCCTTTCAAAACCTAAATTTACAAGTGACTTCACGATTAGGTCAAACCATTGTTAATGCTGTCCTCCTCGTTGCTTATTTTTTTTTTCATGTTTCACAAATTGTTGTCTGCCTCTATTTTTCTAAATGTGTTGAAAATAGGACAACGTAGGAGTGCGGGGAAACGCTGCATATGGAATTTCATCTGGTCAATCATTGCTTTATAATCCGTATTTAGCAAATTCTTGTAGAAAATCCCATTTTTTATTACATTGGTGTAGTATTTTCCTAAATGGAGGTCAGTCAGTCATTACTCGTTCAGGCAGGTACACCTTTCGCAATATCATCCCTCTTCCCAGTTTAATTTGGGAAACACAACACGCACAGAAATTAGAAGAATAGTCATGTGCTTTCCCCCTCCTTAGAGTAATGCATAGGATATGTTTACGTTCTGGCCTACATTTGAAAGGACATCAAAATTGTACGTATTATAGTGATCCGTACATTTCTCAACGCTGCGATCAGCCGAAGAAATGGCTGAAATTTAACATTGCATATCTTCACATCTAAACTTTATAGCTCTGCTCCGAACCATATTCCGTTTTCCATTCATCTAGCATCCTTTACCTTGCAAATTCCATTGCATTTTACATAGAAACATTGTACAAAGCAATGGAGATAACACTCTTAATTACTAGAACTATTCAAGTTCAATGTTTTTTTTTTTTTGTTTTTTTTGCAGTTTTCACTAATGCAGAAGGAACCTCAAGCTTAATAACCTCACATTTGAAATGGCCCTGCTCTTTATATTCGATATACAGTATATCAAATAAGGAAAGGCATGCCACAAAAAGTCTATGGCATCTCGTCTTTTCAACTTTGAATAAATTCAACATCCAGGTGCACCAACTGAGATTTAGAGTATAAAACTCGAGAGCATATATATATATATTTTTTTTTTTCTAGTCCACTTACCTAGCTGCACAGCAAGGATAATTGAAATATATCTGCAGTTCAACTTAAGTCCCATCCTACATTTAGTAAAACCATTGGAGAGTGCTGGATCTTAAAAAAACAGTTGGGGAAACGCGGAGAAAATACGAAAAACAGGCATTGCCAACAAGTTCCTGCGGCGAAGACTTTGCAGACAGGGAGAGAGCAGGAGAAAGATGGAAAGAGAGAGAGAGGAGGGAGAACCAAGTGGTTCACGCTAACGGTGGAGGGGCGGGGGTATCCTTCCCCCGCCCACCACTCTTCCGTGACGTTGAACTCAAGAAGGGATGGGGGGGAGGATACTAGAAAATGGATCGCTCTTTGTAATCAATACAAGCTGCAATTGTCATATACCTCCTCCTTAATGGGCAATTGGACTGAAATCCCCTGACCTCGTGATAATGTACACATCACAGTGACCTCCAAAGCTCTTCACTAGCTCCTTGCATCAGGAAAGGGATCCTCGCATCATTGAAGGATCAGAGGCTGAGCGTCCACACCTCTCTGCCTACTACAAGCTGAATAATGAGAGAAACATTCCAATATAATATCGTACTACTTTTATGTTAATTGCACATTTTAAAAATACAATCAGAACTCATGAGATAAAAGGAAAAAGCAAACTGGCTTAGGTGGTAAAATCAGAACAATCATATTGGTGCAATAGATGTGAATAGTCAGGACGCATTCGGGGCCTGGATCCCGCTCTCCTCTACCTCAGTTCTTTTTATTTATTTAATTTAATTTTTTTTTTTTGAGGGGGGGGGGGGCAACCATTGCAATCATACACCCTGCTTCCTAATTTGTGATCCTTGCAAGCAGTTGTATACTTTGGGAGTGCATTCTGTATAAAAGACAATCAAAATTATAGATCATATTTGTAAATCATATTTGTAAACCTATAGGCCGTGTTACATTTTTATGGCACACGTAATTTTGATTGTTTTTATACCTAATACACTGCCAAAATGCGTGAACACACACACACACTCTCTCTCTCCTCTTCCATATCCATATCCATCTATTCATCCAGCTATATTATTTAGAACACGCTAATGCACTTCCGTGTATTTTCCAGCTCTGGCATTCATTTCCTTTAATTGCGTTTCATAATTTAACTCTTAGATGTGCATGTCCAGTCGCCTCTCGCCACGAAACATGTGCTCAACCCTTCTTTGCACTCCTGCGCCACTGTGTGACACGGTCAGAGTGCCACAGAAGTGGCACACGCTTAAACGCCTACCTGCACCAAGTAACCGCGCAGTCGACACCGGGGCTGGGGCTGAAAATAGTGCACTGAACTGCGGAGGGACCTAAAATAGTCATTTGTGACTATGACGAAGATAGGAGCACGCGTGGTTCTGGAACAGAAATATGCTGTGGGGATGCTGGCCGCATGTTTAGTTTTAAGCGTGTAAGTGTGCATCTTGTGGGTGCAGATGTGTCTAAGTGTGGCTATGTGACATCTGCTTAGGTATGTGCGTCTATATTTACAGCTGCAGGTAGGTCGTCAGGGGTGGGCGTGTAACTGTGGATGTAAGTATATACGTATGAGTTTCGCAAACGGGACTCGAAGTGGATAGCCTGCGGGCAAGCACGTCTTTTCTTTGGGATTTCCGCCGCCGAGCTTTCTCTGAAGGCTCTCGTCCAGTCGACAGGCGCGTGGCCGGGCTGCCGCTCAGCTCCCCACCCGCAGAGTTAGGGGGCGGAGAGGGCCTTGCAGTTCCCTTTCCCAGCCCCCGCCATGACGTCAGAGGGAGGCGTGGCGCAGCCGACGAGAGGTGGAAGGAAACCACAGCGAGTGAGGGGGATCTCCAAGCGGCCTGGAGGCGGGGCAACGGGAAGGAGGGAGGGGGAGGGGGAGCCAGGCCTCCCTGCGGATCACTTTGTTCTGCCTGCTCTGTGACGTCACGCTGCAGCACCGGCAATGAAGAGGAGCCAGAATGCCCTTGAGCCTCGGTGGTCCTCTTCCTCCTCCTTTTCTTGCAAGCTCCTGCTGCCTTCCCTCCTCCTCCTCTTGCTGACTAATTAAGTCCCCAGATAGTTTGCCTGAGCCCTAGCAGCTGGGTTCGCCAGGCTGTGCTCTGCTGCGCTGGCAGGGGTGAATGGTAGGAGATGATCTGTCCTTGGTAGGAGCTCATAAGCTGCAGCTTGACCTGACTGGCGCTGTCTCTTCCATACCTGGCAAGAACTGTAAAAAAAAAAAAAATCATTTTTGTAAGGGACTAATATATAAAAAAAGCTTTTTTAAAAATGCGCGGATATAATACAAGTTTCTGGGGGATGAAATATGGCTGCCCAAGTCCGGTCCTCGAGATCTACTGGCAGGCCAGGTTTTCAGGATATCCACAATGAATATTCATGAGAGAGATTTGCCTGCACTGCCTTCTTGGTATGCAAATCTCTCTCATGCATATTCATTGCAGATATCCTGAAAATCTGGCCTGCCAGTAGATCTCGAGGGGTCTTGGGCAGCCCTGATCTAGAAGATCGTAATGCAGTATTGTTCTGCAGCTAATTAGTGCTGACTGTTAGATCCTGTTTGCTACAATTTTATATGTACTGCCTAACATCGTACCTAAAAGAATAGACATCCAGCCCTCAAAAAATATTGAACCAATAAAAGCAAAGCTTGCATACCCTTTCCGAAACTAAATACAGTAGTAGGTTTAAGATTTGCAAGAGTAAAAGAGACAGACTGGCTTTCCACTACATCAGCTTAAACTGGGCTACAAGGGGAAAAGGTGACAAAAATGTGGATTTATTTTTTTTTTTTTGACAGAAACTATCTGTAATCATTAGGTAAGAGCCACTGATTTCTGAATGCTATAAGATTCAGAAATACCCAAGTACTGAATTAAAGATAAGAATTTTGATGATGATGTGATAGTGCTGGTTTCATCTAGTGAAAAACATATGGAGCCCCATTTTAAAAAAGGAGGCAGAGATCAGAATTGTGATGTGTAAGTCAGGAGTAGTTCCATTCTGGTGGTATTTTAGAAAAGGCTCTGCTGAGGTTGAGCATACTGTATGAAGCCTGCACATGCAGTGAGAGTACTCATTGTACACACTGAAAAATTGAATGACATGAACTAGCACTTAAACATACTGTAGATGCGATGTTTTCATAGCTTAAACAACAATGTATTCAGGATCACACTAATACCTGAAGAAATAAATTGCAATTCTCAATCACCAGTGGAGAAAAGACCTCAGTGTCACCTTGAATCAAAATTCAAAATCCTCCAGACATAACATCTTCAAATAATAATCTGAACGTGTGAACACATCCTTGGTCTGAAAAACTCCACATTCATTCATTCCATGTTTGAGTAAAAATATTACATTAATCAACTGTTTTTCAAATTGGCTGATCAGCAGAAACATACAAAACTCAAAACAAAGAAATAAATTGAAAGACTTATCTGCTGCAAAAAATCTTCTTAGTATAGTTTGTAGGCAGACGCTAAAGGTAAATGGAAGGTCTGGAATTTATTCCATCGTCAATGATGTTTATCTGCACAAGCCTCAAACACTTTAAAATCATAAGTGTTCACGGCTTGTGTGGTTTACAGGAATGGGGACGGGATGGGGAAATTGAGTTCCCGAGGGGGGGGGAGGAAATAGTCCCCATGTCATTCTCTAATTTGGACGTCCAGCCATTTGCCATTCAAAAATGGCCTTTTTTTGTTACTCCAACTTTGGATGTTCAGCTGGAAACATCCAAATTAGAGTTCGACTTTTTTTTGAAAATGCCACTCCACGAGTGCTTGTGAGCTAGTGTAAAACCAGATATGGAAAAAACCTCCCCCCCATGCATGTGTATTCCTTAATTCTAAAGTGGATTATACACATGTAGATTTTAATCCTGCTGAAACTATGCTCCTTTGAAATCTCTGTGAGGTGTGGAACTCCTCGCACATGTACATAGTAGCTTTCTGAAATTGGTATTTACAGAGGAGAGAGAGAGAGATGGTGGGCAATGGGATGGAGGGAGGGAACAGAAAGAGAGAGAAATTGGGCACAAGGGATGGTGTGGAGGGGGGATAGAGATACTGGATAGGAGGGTAGTTGGGAAGAGAAAGGGAGAGCTGGTGGACCCTGAGGTGGTAGGGAAGGAGGGAGAGATGCTGGATGAATGAGTAGTTGAGAAAAGGAGAGATAGTGGATCTGGGGATGGTGGGGTCCATTGCTGCAGGATGGAGATGAAGAAAGGAAAGATGCCAGACCTCCGGGGGAGGGAAGGGGAGGACAGAGATGGAAGATGGATGGTTAGCATGGAGAAAGAAAAAAATGACAAATGGGCAGGAGACCCTGGCAAGCAAGTTATCTGAAGACAACCAGAGCCTGGGACCAACATGATTTGAATAATGATCAGACAACAAAAGGTAGAAAAATAATTTTATTTTCTGTTTTGTGATTACAATATTTATTTTGTTTACACCACAGAGCCGGTGTGGGGTTGGAAATGTTGTAACCCTATACTTCTACTAAGACTAACCCCCTCTTTTACGAAACTGCGCTAGCGCTTTTTTAGCGCAGAGAGAGCACAGAGAGCCACACTGAATGGCCCACGCTGCTCCCGATGCTCATTGAGTTCCTATGAGCATCGGGAGCAGTGCAGGCCATTCAGCACGGCTTCCTGCACTAGAAAATGCTAGCGCAGTTTCATAGAAAAGGGGGTAAGCCTTAGTCAATTAGGGGTCCTTTTATTAAGTAGTACATTTAGTGCGCGCTAAATCGGTTAGCGTACCTTAATTAAAGGATCCCCTAATTAGCTTAATTAAAAATTCGGCCCACGACTTAGCCTTTTTTTCAGATTTCGGCCCCTTATGTGATTGAGTTTGACACCCCTGGCCTAGGGTGTCCCAACTAGGATCCCAGTTTCAGCAAATATAGATGCCTTCATCAGGGGATGAATAGAGACTGCCGTGAACGGTTCTGGACACAAACAGGCACGCCATACAGATGGCGGTGTAATGTTTTCGGAGGCAAATGCACGCCAATCTAAAGGAGGGAAGAGGTGAAATGAAATTACATTGTAGCTAGGAAAGGGAGCTAAGGAAAAGAGATGCAGTCAAACAGTGATTTTCCTCCCAACCACCCTACCGGGGATAAGCAGAAAGGAGACATTAGGTATGGCTAGCCAAACTATATATTGTATATAGGCATTTTACAATAGAAAAATACCTTCAGTCCCTCCTTAAACATTCGGAGGGAACATTCTAGCCAATGGTACAGCCAGAGTTGATCCTGTGACAGACAATGCAAAAGCTAGGGACCAAGAGACGGACCTGTTTGGATGTTCAAAATGATTTTGTTTAGGTATATGGAATATAAACAGGTGGGCCAGGCAGGAAGCAATTCTGAAATGGTGCACCTTAAAAACCAATCTTATGTGAGATTGGCAACTAGTGTTACAAATCAAGCAAATGTATTATGTGATCATATACGTATATATATATTTTAATAAAAGGTATTTTGTACAATTTGAAGTCTTATGATCAGAAGTGTGAATTCTGTTGAATACGAGGGCATTATAATAATCAAGATGAGAAATCACCAATGAGTGGATTAATATATGAAGTGCAGATTTAGTGAACAAATTTCAAACAGCTTGAATAAGCGACATTGTACAAAGTTAGACACATGAGATTGGAAGCTCGGGTGTTGGTTTAATGCAGGGGTAGGCAATTCCGGTCCTCGAGAGCCGGAGCCAGGTCAGGTTTTCAGGATAGCCACAATAAATACGCATGAGATAGATTTGCATCTCAAGGAGGCAGTGCATGCAAATCCATCTCATATATATTCATTGTGGATATCCTGAAAACCTGACCTGGCTCCGGCTCTCGAGGACCGGAATTGCCTACCCCTGGTCTAATGTAACAATACCCAGAGCTGGTGTACTAGTGTTCTCAATCAAAATTGGAGCAGATAAGGATGGAATTCTTTATCTCAAAAACAGACCTTTTGACTTATTGGAATTCATTTTTAATCTACTGGTCCATAACCATTCCACAATAATGTTCATTTAAAAGTTGAAGGTGGATGTAGCATATTGATCTGCATAGGCTAGAGGTCTAAGAATCTGGCTATCATCTACATAGAAGAAAGATGTTAATTCACAATAGAGGAGCAAAAAAAAAAAAAAAAGTTACAAAGGCTTGGGTAAGCACGGACCTCTGTCGAACTAGAATTTTGCCAAAGGACTGTGTTAGAATCTGCTGTCAGACATGATGGTGGAGAGGGGAGGAGTCAAAATGGTGGCTGGATCTTGATAGCATTTAGCACTCCAGCTTGAAATTTTATCTTAAAGTTGTTGTGGTGAGTTTTCAGCAAATAATTTTCTTATGCTTTGATGCCACATTCCAAATGAAAAGGGATGATTAAGGCTGTTCCCTTACAGCTGACAATTCTACAGGTGCTGGATCGCATCGTCACCAATTTCCAGACCAGTGCTGTGTGAGGATCCTGCTGTGGAGCCAAAGAGAGGAGCATTTGATTCCCTGGGAAACAATGTTTTCTTATTTCCCTCCCCCACCCACCCAAACTG
The DNA here is from genome assembly GCF_902459505.1 of Geotrypetes seraphini. Classification (NCBI taxonomy): domain Eukaryota; kingdom Metazoa; phylum Chordata; class Amphibia; order Gymnophiona; family Dermophiidae; genus Geotrypetes; species Geotrypetes seraphini. The sequence goes on along the minus strand of NC_047085.1, from coordinate 205,733,423 downwards.
GCTAACACCCCTCCGTGCCCAGCAGAGTCAAGAGAATTGGTTTTTAAAAGATAGTCTTCTAAATGAATCAATAAAAGAGATTCAAAAAGTTTTGCGATGGGACAGAAATTTGTTACATCTAAGATACCAACCTGATGATCTTTCATATGTGGGCGGATGCAATCGTGTTTTTGGAGGCGGGGACCATGTTGTTATGGACAGGCTACCTGCCCCCTAAACTTCCATATATTCCTCAGTTCTTTATTCTATTTCTGGGAAGATCTATTATCCAGCTATAATATTAGTGTCTTTTAAAGCCCTAACTAAAAGTGTATCTAGTATATATATTGGTTATAGGGGCCATATTAGTTATGCCTCCCCCCTTATATTCTAGTCATGGGGGAGGGGGGTTCATTGCACTTGCCTTTGTGCCTGTCTCTAAAAAGTACTGTAGCACAAAATGTTCTACAGCAGGGGTCTCAAAGTCCCTCCTTAGCCACAATCCAGTCGGGTTTTCAGGATTTCCCCAATGAATATGCATAAGTTCTATGTGCATGCACTGCTTTCAATGCACATTCATTGGGGAAATCCTGAAAACCCAACTGGATTGTGGCCCTCAAGGAGGGACTTTGAGATCCCTGTTCTACAGTGTTTAATACTACTACAACTTCTATCCATTCAGTCATGTCCAACCCTTGGATACTCTGTAGGCCAGTCCTCGCCTTGCTTCCCTGTTTCCATGGCTTCTTTCAATTGCTTGATATTCATTCCCATGTCATTCTTAATGGTATCCCGCCAACGGGTCTGTGGTCTCCCCTGCTTCCTTTTACCACCGACCATTCCGAGTAGCACCTCCTTTTCTAGTGAATTCGCCTTCATCACATGTCCACTGTTTATAGCTCATACTAAAATTTTTAGTTTGGCATTGAAAAGACTGTTTGCAAGAGACTGAACTCTGCTACTGGTACAGCTGCTTACTCTTATGGCACTGCTCGTACTGAAACACTGTTCCTTCCTTGAGGAGCTTACATTCTAATCAAGATATACAGTGGAACCTTGGTTTACGAGCATAATTCGTTCCAGAAGCATGCTCGTAAACCAAATTACTCGTATATCAAAGTGAGTTTCCCCGTAGGAAGTAAGGGAAACTCACTTGATACAATCAACCCCCCCCCCCCCGAGGCCAGCGGCGCTGCTCCACCCCCCCCCCCCCGAGAACCAGCATCGCTCCCCCCGCTTGCAAACGCCCCCCTCGCGTGAACCGGCACTGCCTGCCCAAACAGCATTCAGCCTTACCCCATCTGACACCGGCACGCAGCCCACAGGACGTGTCGGTGCCAGTGAAAGAAGTTCCTGCCTCTTGCCTGGGCCTTGAGCGAGAACCAGAAAGCCTTGAGCATGCACAGATACTCAAGGCCCAGGCAAGTGGCAGGAACTTCTTTTACCGGCACCGGCATTTCCTGTGGGCTACGTGCCAGTGCCAGATGGGGTAAGGCTGAATGCTGTTCAGGCGGGGGCTGCCGGTTCGCACGGGGATTTTGCGAGCGGGGGGGGAACGATGCCAGTTCGTGGGGGGTACTCGCAAAAGTGAATCAATGCTTGGTTTGCGAGACAAGATTTGCGAGAATGTTTTGCTCATCTTGCAAAACACTCGCAAACCGTCTTACTCACAAACCAAGGTTTGACTGCATAGGCAAGACCAATAAGATACCCCAGTACATGTACTTTCTGTAAAAAAAATAGTTGAAACCGAAAAGGCCTTGATCAGGGGGAGCCAGGGTTTAAGATTGAAAAACAACTTCAGAAAAGTGGGGTTTGAATATAATTTGAGAGGGAGCAGTTCAGGGAGATTATTTTGGGAATAAAGTGACAAATGGAAAGAGCATATGAGCTGGCGATGGAGAAAAAGGGTATGAAGGATATATGATATTTTGGGAACATAGAAAGGTATTTTTAAATGTCATAGCCATGATCAGTGTAGAGTTGTTAGAAACAGGACCAAATGTGTAAATGAAAAGGAAATGAATCTGTGGAGGAGAGGTGGGTGGGCTGTAGTTTGTGTAAAGGAGGATCTGAGCTGTCATTCTCCTCTCCCCCAAAATCCAAAATATAAAAAAACTGCATAAGTGCTGGCAGCTAGCTCCTGGCCAGCCATGGCCAATAGTTTTCAGTTATTACCACTTAAAAAACACTGACACTACTAGCTGAATATTAACTAACCACTTTTTATGCCCTTAAATTTAGGAATTTAGTGACATTTTGAGTATACTATAAAGTTAGGCACTCAACTCTAGTCAATTTCCCAAGACAATTTAGGAGTGTGTTTACTATGGCAAAAAAAGAGCTTACCATGGGGTGCACTCAACCATGCCATGGTAATTTTTGCATTTGCGTCTGCTACATTGTGGGACAAGGATCCTGGTTAGGTCTAGTGGCTCTGCTGAATCCTAGTCCTGGAGTTAAAGGTAGTGGAACATAGATTCTTTAATGTCTCCCAGAAATTGCACGCTAAAATGTCCAGGTTGTTCAAACAAAACACTTTTAATGGAACATCAAAAGTTTCAAACAAAAATGTCAGAATTTGGCACGAGTGAAAACAAAACTTCCAAAAATCCTCTTTACTTCTTTTACCAAACAAATAAGTCTTACTCCTAGCACCAGCCGTGCTTCCAGAGTCAGTCCAAACTAATAACAGCAAAATCCTCAGTTTAGCCTTCTGGCCACATTCAGGGTATGACAGAATAGTCCAAGCATCAAGTAATAGCTTTTGAGTATAAGGCTCTTGGGTACTGGCTCTAATTGTGTCCCTGTTAGGTTGAGCAAAAAAAATAACCCCCAACAGTTTGAGAGGAGAGAAGCCTGTTCTCCACAGATGTTACTACTCTCCCAACAGACAGGCTTTTGTGTAACTTCTGCAGCTTCCAGCACAAGTCAGATCAGTGCACAAACTGCTCTCAAACATAGATTCAAAAAAACTCTTCAAACAAAAAAGAAAACCCCGGGCTTATCAGCCTACTCACATTCCATGGGGTGCTCTTCACCTTGGGGTAAACATAGTCCTCCAGCCATTCCATGTCACAAACCTTGGGCTGGACTTCAGGTTCCTCCATTTCCCAATCCATAGGAGAACCTTCTTGTGCTGGCCATGGGTTAGCTGCCAGAGCTGGCTTCCTCCTCAGCTTGACTTCAGCTTCCAGTCCCAGCTGTCTCTCCCCACCATCTGATGAAGAAAGCTCAGAAAAAGGAGCCTCGGCAACAGGCCATGCCCCCCCCCTAGCAGGGTTAGCAAAATTGTTAAAGAGCCCTGTCCTTTCAGTCACTGCCTGAGCTCTGGGAACTTTTAAAGGGGCAGGCTCATTCCTAAAGCTGTGCACAGGATTTTTACTATACACAGGATGTTTCCTAAACCTGGTCATAGGATCTTTAGTGGGGCTTACAGGGACTTTCTCCTTGGATTTAGTAGGACTAGCCAGATCTCTATCACATTCCCCCACCCTCAAAATCTTACCCCGGGTAAGATCTACCTAGGTCGAAGAAACTTCTAAGGTATCAGCACAATGAGGTGGGACCTTTCTTCTTCCTTCATCCCTTATTGAGTAAGGGAACCAGCGGCCCTGTTTGGAAGTCCTCGGGCCAATTGAGAATAGGGTATTCAGAACTTTCAGCAAATCCCCCTTCTCCTAGATCATCTGGGTGTTCTAGCCCCTCAGTTCTTTCAGTCAGGGCTCCAAGGGATTCCTTTAATTCCCCCATATTTATATTCTCTAAAGTTTCCATTCTCTTAGTCAGAGCCTCCATGCCTATTAAAAACAATTAAACCAATGAAGTTAGGTGGCAATAGGGCGTCTACTGCCACTTAACTTACAGCACCATTAACAGAATCAGGCCCTAACACATCTCTGTAACCTAGGTTTAGTTTGGGGTGAGGTCAATAGTGAAGGCCTAATAACAGTTGGTCTTCAGTACTTGGAGAGACCCTCCAGGAAAGAGACTTGGGAGTACTAGTGGACAAGTCAATGAAGCCATCCGCGCAATGTGCGGCGGTGGCAAAAAGGGCGAACAGAATGCTAGGAATGATTAAGAAGGGGATCATGAACAGATCGGAGAAGGTTGTCATGCCACTGTGCCGGGCCATGGTACGCCCTCACTTGGAATACTGCATCCAGCACTGGTCGCCGTACATGAAGAAGGACATAGTACTACTCGAAAGGGTCCAGAGAAGAGCGATTAAAATGGTTAAGGGGCTGGAGGAGTTGCTGTACAGCGAGAGATTAGAGAAACTGGGCCTCTTCTCCCTCGAACAGAGGAGATTGAGAGGGGACATGATCGAAACATTCAAGGTACTGAAGGGGATAGACTTAGTAGATAAGGACAGGTTGTTTACCTTCTCCAAGGTAGGGAGAATGAGAGGGCACTCTCTAAAGTTGAAAGGGGATAGATTCTGTACAAACGTAAGGAAGTTCCTCTTCACCCAGAGAGTGGCAGAAAACTGGAACGCTCTTCGAGAGGCTGTTATAGGGGAAAACACCCTCCAGGGATTCAAGACAAAGTTAGAGAAGTTCCTGCTGAACCAGAACGTACACAGGTAATGCTAATCTCAGTTAGGGCACTGGTTTTTGACCTAAGGGCTGCCACTTGAGCGGACTGCTGGGCATGATGGAACACTGGTCTGACCCAGCAGCGCAAAGTCTTATGTTCTTAAGTAACATAACATTGTGCTTCTTAACCGCGTAACCATAAGTTCTACGCGGTTTACAAAAGATTATAAACTAAGAACAATTTAAGGATGACAAGAGAGAAATTATTTGACCAAATATTTTGAAAAGAGATGAGTTTTCAGTTGAGTTCTGAAATGTTTATAAGATCAGGCTCCAAGCAATAACAATCGAAATTCTCTATCATGGAAAGCCGCTCGGAATGCTAAAGTATGATCGTTAAATTTCTTGCTTTTAAAGCTCTGTTCTGACGGAAAAGTAAACAAGGCGTGAGATTTTCTACTATATTTATTTGATGCTAAAGAAAATCTATTAACCGTGTTAAATGGAGCGGTACCATGCATAACCTTATAGCAGAAGCAACCCAGTTTAAACAAAACACAAGCCTACATTGGCAGCCAATACAACTCACAATAAAATGGAGTTACATGATCTTACTTTTTAAGACCATAGATCATTCTAACCGCTCTATAAGAACATAAGTTGCCTCTTTTCATTTGTTCTGTACCATATTGGGAGGGTCTGAACAACATCCTAAGGGGCCCTTTTTACTAAGGACTCCTTTTACTAAGCTACGGTAGCGTTTTTAGCACGCGCTGCAAATTAGCGCTATGCCAAAAAACTAACACCAACTCAATGGAAGCGTTAGCGTGTAGCGTGTGCGGCAATGTAGTGCGCGCTAAGCCCACTAGCGCATCTTAGTAAAAGAAGCCCTAAGCTGCATTAACAAATAGCCTGTGTTATGACTAGTGCGTCGGTTTCCCAAGTGCTGAGGCCACTTTTAGCGTGGCTGCAAAATGGCTGCAATTTACATATTTGCAATAATGGCCACGTGCTAATTTTCCCATTTGCCTTTAACTACACCTACAGGATAATTCTATAAATGGCGCCTAAACTTAGGTGCCAGAAGGCGTCCTACCGGCGTCTAAGTTAATTCTGAAATACCATTTGAAATGGCAATTAATGTTAAATTTAAAGTGCCTATCGGCGCCTAAACAAAAGGCACTGGAATCACACCTCCGGAGGTGCCTACCATTGCCTAACGCCACTATAGATGTGACTAATGCTGGAAGCAGCGTTAGGCACTATAAAGTGCCTATGTAGGTGAGATTCATAGTAAAGACTAGCATCATAAATGCAGACCTTGAACCCTGGCTTACATTTCTGGTGCCTATCTTTCCCAGAGGCACGATTCTCTACACCGCACTGTTATATGAGTGACATGCGATCAACGGCTGTTTTTTAGGTGGCTTCTGATATCGGCATTTAGAAAATCCAGGCCCAAATTGTCTAGGCGGTAAGGGTTCCCATACTAACCACATTAATAGGTTAACATGCAACAATGCCTATACGCTAACCAATTAGCACAGCCATGCCTACTCTCTACCCCGAAACATGCCCCAACACTAAAAAATAAATTTCCCTCCTTTTACTAAATGCTTTAAACTTGTAGGGAAATACTATTATTAATCTGTGATGATACTATGAATATCAGTCTCAAAATCACAGCTCTGAATTTCCTATATATAAATAATAATGTGTTTAACAAATATTTGTAAAGTGCTCAGACCTGTAACCATTTTAGTTTGTGGTAACACAAGACTATGGTTAATATGGGACCATCATCGCTCTTTATGGTCCCATTACCACTTGCTGTAAATCATCAGTATCAGTAAATATATATAACTGCTTTACTTATCTGAACTGGCGAGTGGTTGCTAAAAGCTGGTATCTGTAACCATAGTCTTGTTTAAAGTGCTGGTGCTCAAACGTGCATTAGTGTAAAACTATAGCCATGATAAAATCGATGACCCCCCCGACTCGAGTTTCGTAGGCTCTTCCTCAGGAGGGGAAACTGTTGGTTAAAATCATACATTCATCTTAATGTTAATTCAGTACTATTACTAATCATGAGTGTTACCACATATTCATCTATCAAATCACTAATTAAATTTTTTCTGTACCTAATCACCTACCCGTTACTGGCTACTACCAACTCGGAAGGCAAGGAAATCAAGACTGAAAGAGGAGCGCACCTGACTACTACTCTATATACATGCTACCACCAAGAGACCTCATAGAAACATGGAAACATAGAAATAGACGGCAGATAAGGGCCATGGCCCATCTAGTCTGCCCACCCTAATGTCCCTCCCCTACCTTTGCCCTCCCCCTGGAAATGACATCATTTAAAGATCTTATACTGATAATGACAATGGGGAACCCTATGGAAGATCATAATAGGAACCAATCGATCTCCAAAAGATTTTGTTCTACAATAATACCTTTCAAGTATTTGAACATCTGAATCATATCTCCCCTGTCCCTCCTTTCCTCTAGGGTACATATATTCAGGGCTTCCAGTCTTTCCTCATACGTCTTCTGGCACAAACCTCCTACCATTTTCATTGCCTTTCTCTGGACTGCTTCAAGTCTTTTTATGTCCTTCACCAGATACGGTCTCCAAAATTGAACACAATACTCCACCAAGCTCAACCAGCCTCTGACGCTGGGAAGGAGAAGCAACCACCGGAAGTCCAGGAAGAAAGGATGAACCAATAAGGGTAGAGCACCCCAGGGAAAGGAAACAGCCCTCAAGCCCAGGGGCCTCAGAGGGAGGCCTGAGCAAAGGAGGTTAGAACCCAGAACCTACCCATCCAGGTGGGGCCAGAGACGAGATTTGAACACTCTTATCTGCTTTAAGTGTGGAGCCAAGGTGCATTTGGCAAGGGACACCCTTGGGAGAAGCGAAGATGCTATCGATGTGAATGTGGTGGAACCACATGACTGCAATATGGTAGAGGCCTCTCAACCAGGAGGCAGGAACTATCTGATGGAAGTAGAACTGAATGGGAACCCTTACCAGGCATTGATATATTCTGGCAGTGTCAAGATTCTTGTATGAAGAGAAAGTGTTACCTGACGGTAAGTAAATTATGAGCAGACTGTGGTGCTATCATGTATGCATGTAGATCGCAGACAGTATCCTACAGCCCAGGTTACACTCAATACTCCAGTTGGACAATCCCATCTTGTTAGAAGTTTTGCCATGGCTTCCCTACCCAGCATAACTGTCACTGGCTGCACTCGTCATTGATTCCCTTTTTTTCATTAAAGGGTTCTTTTATATACATTTTTGCTCTTCATAAACCCCCACAGTATTATTATGGATTTCTTTTTTCTAACATGATCGTAATGACTGTAATAGTTAACTTATCTTTGCAATGGCAACGAGTGAATCCAGTGAGAGTTATGCTACTCTGTTGGCATTCTGAAGATCCTCTTGGACATTGATATTGTTACTGTTGTCATCATATACTTTGGAAGGTAGTACGTTTTCAATCTATTGAAGAGGGTGAGAGTCATATCAGAGTGGAGTGACTTGTCAAATATCATGTTAAAAAGTAGGCATGGTTATGAGTGGAGAATAAGCTTGGTTGCGTTAGGCATCTTGAAAATAGATGGTGGTAGGAGAGTTATTGGACAAAAAAACTTTCTAATGTTGTAAGGTTTGATGTATTTTTAGGCTAGAAGACCTCAAGTATTCACAGCTATCTGGGTCCGGAGATGAACCTGCCCAGATGGCCTATCATGAACTGTCACTGGTCTTATTTGCCTTTATTTTGTTTGAACCACTCTTTGTTTTATATTTTTTAACTCATTAGTCAATTTAACCTAATATTTGTAATAATAGAAATCTATCAGCTAGCTCTCAGAACAGTATCGCTAATTTTTTATCCAGGTTTGCTTATGAAAACTCATGGTACTTAGCTTGTGTAGCGCTGCTGAGACACTAGTGCTGATGTTTTTTGATTGTATTGGAAAGTGGTTGATAGTCATGTGCTCTGCGGAGCGTCTCCATTTCACTCTATTAAGAGCTTCATGAGGAGATATATTGGAATAGATGTCTTATTATTCTTTCCTTTTAGCAATCAAAGCGGCATGCGATTGACTTCTTATGAAGTGAATTCTCTAAAGAGAGATGCAGCTTTCTTCCTGATACTGAAAAAAACGTTCTTTATCTTCTAGCAGGTTCATCTCCAGACCCAGATAGCTGTGAACACTTGAGGTCTTCTAGCCTAAAAATACATCAAACCTTACAATATTATATTAGAAGGTTTTTTTGTCCAATAACTCTCCTACCACCATCTATTTTCAAGGGATTGTTGTCTTAGACTTTATATACGGAGGATTAGTGAGTTAGGCATCTGACATAGGTACCACCAAGTTAGGCGAATGAAAAGCTGGCCTAATGGAACAGATTCTATGTCTAGGACAGGGGGTAGGCAATTCCGGTCCTCATGAGCCGGAGCCAGGAGAGGTTTTCAGGATATCCACAATAAATATGCATGAGATAGATTTGCATCTCAAGGAGGCAGTGCATGCAAATCCATCTCATGCATATTCATTGCGGATATCCTGAAAACCTGAACTGGCTCCAGCTCTCGAGGTCCGGAATTGCTTACTCCTGGTCTAGGATGCCTAGCGACACCTAAGTCTGCTTAGGCACCACTAGGCGTGATTCTATAAATGGCACCAATTTTTTTGATTGACAACCGCGCTAAGGCACCACTTGGTGCCGTTTATAGAATCTGGCCCTTAGATGCTAACTTATAGAATAGCACCTAACTAACTCAAAAATAAGCACAGTCTAGTGCAGACATGGGCAATTCCAGTCCACGAGGACCGGAATCCAATCAGGTTTTCAGGATTTCCCCAATGAATATGCATGAGATCTATTTGCATGCACTGCTTTCAATGCATATTCATTGGGGAAATCCTGAAAACACGATTGGATTCCAGCCCTCGAGGACTGGAGTTGCCCCTTGTCTGGTCTAGTGAATGATATCAGATTGTGTAATGAGGAAAAAAGACATCAAATACCCCAGTCAAAAACAAGGTTTTTGCAGATGTGGGACAAAGGATACTATCATAGGTCAAAAAAATTCTCATTTTAACAGATATGTGCAAAAAAAAAAAATCTTTTCTAATTATGTGCTCCAGTTCTTTTTATATTAATTTTTTTACTGGGTATTTGAGGTCTTTTATCCTCTGATATCATTCACTAGACTAGACTGTGCTTATTTTTGAGTTGGCCAGGTATTGGGGACCTGGATTGGCCACCATGAGAATGGGCTGCTGGGCTTGAAGGACCATTGGTCTGACCCAGTAAGGCTATTCTTATGTTCTTATGTGTTATAACACAGCTTGCTTCCACATTTTGTTTTGTTAGGCACCTAACTGCTATTTACCGCTCCCCTCCCCCCCCCCCCCATTTGAACACTGTTCATATGAATGCCTAAAATTAGGTGCACAACTTGTGGTGCATTATGTAGAATTAGAGGGATGAGTTTTTTAAATTTTTATTCAGGCACTAACTGTGATTGATTTTTATAATTTATCCTGAGTACTATCTGAGACCTGTGACTTATTTCTGTTGTGTAAAGACAACATAAGATCTTTTTTGGGGTATGTCACTATGAACATAAGAACATAAGCGTTGCCTCTGCCGGGTCAGACCAGGGGTCCATCGTGCCCGGCAATCCGCTCCCGCGGCGGCCCCCTAGGTCCATGACCTGAAAGTGTTCCCTACCTAACCTAAAATATCCATACCCTATTCGCTCAATGTCCTGTAAGGTAAACCTCTATCTGTACCCTGTTATCCCCTTCGCTTCCAGGAAGTCATCCAGTCCCTTTTTGAACCCCAGAATTGTACTCTGTCCTATCACCTCTCCGGGAAGCACGTTCCAGGTGTCCACCACCCTCTGAGCGAAGAAGAACCTCCTTGCATTCGTTATGAATCTGTCTCCTCTCAGTTTTTCTGAATGACCTCTTGTTTTAGTTGTCCCTGCTAGTCTAAAGAATCTGTCCCTCTCCACCTTCTCTATGCCTTTCATGATTTTATAAGTTTCTATCATGTCCCCTCTCAGTCTCCGCTTCTCCAGGGTATGGATACAGTTTTTCTTCTTGTCAGGTATGCTGCTGCTGTGGCATCTCCTTTCCTGGGTCTATTTTAGTGAAAAGAGCTCTTCTTCCAGCCAAGGTCTGCTGTAGTGGAGATAATTCCTCTTGGTCCCAGCCCACCACAGACAGTACAAGTGGCTTTTCTTCTGACCCACCCTACTGCAGTGGATCTGGGTTTTGAGAACAGCTAAAGCTTTTTCTGAGCCAGCACCAGGTGCCAAACACTAGTAGGTGTCCTAATGATCCAGTAACCTGAATTTTCTACCCCCACTGTATATCTAGATGACTGGCAGGGTCAATTGAATATGTTTGTGTATGTGTGTGTCAATTGAATATGTTTGTATGTGTGTGTATGCGCCTCATACAGAAAAGAAGCGTCCATTTGGAAAAATATGTATATTTGATTAATGTATTTATTTTTAATTGAACACATTAATTTGGATTTTTCCTTAATTATAAACAAGTTAGTATACTTCTACAACTAAAACTCTGTCTCAACTGTTTTTTTTTTGTGGTTTTTTAAATTAAGTTTCAAGACTCTTTATTGATTTTAAATCAAAAACAGTGTCATACAAATGAAAGAATAGTAGATATTACATACATTACACTAATATCTGTACAGGTAACATAGATATCATTCAAGAATTTCATATAATAATAGCACAATATAACCTTATATATAATACAAATAAAAAATAAAGTTACCCAAATGACACTATCAATATTTACTCCCCTCCTTCAACCCCCCCCCCCCCCCCCCACACACACACACACGGATGTGTAAAAATAAATGAACCAAAGGAAGGATATGATAAATATACATTATTATATTTTTATATTTTTACAAATTTAGTCAATGGGCTCCAAACTTTATTAAATACCTCACTAAACCCCTTACACTCTGCGTTAATTAGTTCATATCTTTACGTAGTATACACATTCATCCACCAAAAAGTATAACTTATTCTATCATGGTTCTTCCAGTTATTTGTAATCAATTGAATGGCTATTCCTGTTAGGATCATAAATAGACGACTCTTAAATTTATCTAGAGTGGGTTTCACATGTAAGATCGTTCCACAAATAATAGCCTCATATGATAGTGGAACATTTGAATTACATTACATTACATTACATTAGGGATTTCTATTCCGCCATTACCTTGCGGTTCAAGGCGGATTACAAAAGGTTAATTTAAAAAAAAAAAACAGAGTTACAATGATTAGCAAGAGAGGTAAGTTGTAGATCTTATAAACATTTAGCGGGTTGTTGAGGGTGAGGTGGTTTGTAAAAGAGTTAATAGGTGGTCATAGTGGAAGTTCTTTTGTTATTATTAGTGCAGTAATGGGTAGATCAAATGTCAGTTTTAGAGTTACTAAACGGTCGTGATGTTATTGCTGCTTCAGGAATTTCTTGAAGAGTGTGGTTTTTATTTCTTTTCTGAACGTCCTATAGTCTGGGGTGGTCATCAAGAGGTTGGAGATCTGGTTGTCCAGCCTTGCGGCTTGGGTGGCTAGGAGGCCGTCGTGTAGTTTTGTTCTTTTTACTTCCTTGATTGGGGGGGGTATGAATGGGGAGTGCGTTTTTCTGTGTCTTGTAGTGGGTGCTTGGATGAGGCGATTGTTCAAGTATGATGGGCTGTCTCCGTGTAGGGTTTTAAATAATATGCAGTAGAATTTGAATTGGATTCTTTCTTGGATTGGAAGCCAATGTGAGTTGATGAAGGCTTCAGTGATGTGGTCATGTTTTTTCAATGAGTAGATGAGTCTCAAAGCTGTATTTTGGATTGTTTGGAGTTGTCTGATCGTAGTTGCAGGGCAAGGAAGGAAGAGGATGTTGCAGTAGTCCAATATACCTAGTATTAGGGATTGTACTATAAGTTGGAATTGTGTTCTTTCAAAGAATTTTCGGACTTGTCTCAGATTTCTCATGATTGCGAATGATTTCTGAATTGTTTTATTTATTTGCGGTTGCATAGTGCAGCATCTGTCTATGGTCATGCCAAGTAGTTTTATGGTGGTTTGGATGGGATATTTGATTGCGTTTATGTCTAAGTTGGTTGTGGTTTGGATCTTGTCATTTTCGAGAAGGATGAATTTTGTTTTGTCTTGGTTGAGTTTAAGTTTGTGATTTTTCATCCAGGTTGTGACTGTTTCAAGTGTTTGGTGAAGTTTGTCTGTCATGGTAGGTTTAGAATGATCGTATGGGATGAGGATGGTGATGTCATCAGCATAACTATAGGTGGTTATGCCCAGATTGTCCAGATGCGTTCCTAGAGAAGCAGTGTAGAGATTGAAGAGGGTGGGGGATAGTGGAGATCCTTGTGGTACGCCGCAGGGGTTTGACCAGGATTCTGACTTTTCTTTGTTTGATTTTACACTGTAGGTTCTGAGTTTTAGGAATCCTTCAAACCAAGAGTATACTTTATCTGAGATGCCTATTGCGTCTAAGATCTGTAGAAGGATGTTGTGATCCACTAAGTCGAATGCCGCAGTTAGGTCCAGTTGTATGAGAAGCATTTTTTTCCCTGTACTAAGGTGTTGTCTGAATCTAAAACTAAATTTATTTGTCCCCAAATTGACTTCCAAAATATAATTATAAACGGACAAAAATATAGCAAATGATCCAAAGTCCCTATGTCAATATGACAATGCCAGCATGTCCATGTTTGTCTCATAGATGCTGACGCTGTACATTTCAATCTCCAAGTCCAAATTCGTGGCCACCGAGACACAGAAATATACTGTTTTATCTCGATGCTCTTGCTCTTAATTTCCATCGAACTGGGCCTCTATAACAGGGGTCAATATTCAGGGGGTCTTTTACTAAGGCGTGCTAGCCAATTTAGCACATGCTAAATATTAGCACGCATTAAATGCTAACACGCCCATTAGATTCTATGGACACGTTAGCATTTAGCACGTGCTAAGTCAGCTAGTGCGCCTTAGTAAAGACCCCTTCAGTGCAGATATGCTGTTCAAATTAGATGAAAGGGTTATCTGATTTACTCTAATTGGGATAGCCAAAATAACTAGTAATTTTCTGATTTTGAACATACCTGGTGAAAGTTTGCCAAATATATTTATCTGCTTAGCTTTAGGACACATATTTGCCCCAGTCATGCTTTTTGTCCTCCTCTTTGGGCCTGTGGGCCTGAAATGTGCCTTGGTATGTGAAACGGACCTGGTCCGGTTCTGGTCCCAAAATCGCCCTGCACACACTCTGTCACCTCTCAGATATCTGGAGAAAGTCTCTTTAGGAAGAAAGGATGCTCAGGCTCAGGTTTGTCCCAAAGAAATTGTCCATTTATTATGAATTTTTCATCCATTTTTATAGCATTATACATGGGTCAGTTTTTTTCAGCATATGACTGTAGGAAAGACCATATTTGGTAACAGGATACATAAAAGCAACTAAAAAGAAGCAGCAAGCATAAGGGGGGCTCTGGTGGGAAGTTTCATAATACTGTCTTTTTGTCTAAGGTTTGAGCAAATGTTTCATTCTTAGCAAAAGTTACTTATCTACAGGAGAAGCAGGATCGCTCAGCTAGAACATGGGCTGTGGGGGGTTCAGGACATGAGGAGGAATGACCTTGGCACAAGTAGCTAGCTTCAGAACAGGATGTAAAACACAGAGCTCAAAACACAAAGAGAAAAATGACCTTGTTCTTACTTAGCAAAGTGAAGTTTCTTAGCAAAGTGAAAACTTTCTATTTCAGCACAAGCATGAATAGAAAAAATTACTTACAGAGAAAATTACTTACAAAGAATATATATGAAGGAATATATATATGTGCCCCTTCAGTATGCCCCTCCTCCTGGTCTATGGGCCTGAAAACTGAAATCATGATTTATCCACTTAATTTTCAGAGATAACTGAACAATGTCATTTCCCTTCCCGATCTATAATAAAAAGAGGAAATTTTCTATCTTACATTGTCTAATCTAATCTAAAACAAAATTTCTGAATCACTCTAATACGAGATAGTTCAAGGCGATTTACATTTTAAGAAGACGTACACAATCTATGGGAAGATACAAGGCCAATCTTAACATTTTAAATCACAATAAGACAAAATTTTTAAACACTGATAACTTGAAAAGTTTTTGCAGCTTTTTACAAAACCTCAGATAGTTAGATTCAGTTCTTGTGTACACAGGAAAATGATTCCAGATAGTAATAGCAACATTTGTAAATAAGGTATTAAACTGGTGTTTAAACCGTACTCCTCTAGATTTTGGAAACTGCAATAATAATATACTACATAGAGCTCCTTTTACAAAGGTGTGCTAGCGTTTTTAGCGCACGCACCGGCTTAGTGCGCGCTATATTGCGTTAGACGAAAAACTACCGCCTGCTCAAGAGGAGGCGGTAGTGGCTAGCGTGTGCTATTCCACGCGTTAAGGCCCAAACACACCTTCGTAAAAGGAGCCCTTAGTTTAGTAGCATAGTGTAACTGAGTTAAAAACAGAACAAGGTATTCAGAAGAACCGTTTGTAGAGTAATAAATCAAAGAAGCAGATATAAACATAATACGCGTCTTCTTTTTCAAGTGAATAGTTTCCTGAAGAATAATTCTAAGAATGGATGCAGCCTAAGATCACATGATTTCAATGGAGAAAAAGCAATTAGGAATGCTTGAAGTCATCTACATATACAGTAAAACCCTTATGATTAACTCTGTTATAGTAAATTCCCAAATGCAGCAACCTTTTCCTGTGGCAGTTCTTTACTATGTATTTTGTGAGTGAGAAAAGTCTGTTGTAGTGAACAGTCAATGGTCCAAATAGACTGTTTTAATGGAAACATTATGGTACACTATGGGACTCATTTATCAAGCTAGTGTGATCCATGTCAGCACAGGTGCTAAATAGTCATATGCCATGGTAGCATGAGTAGCTTAGCATTGGACAAATTGATCATCCAGCATCACATTAATGATACATCTGGCTTTTCAGGAACAAATGTATAATTAGCATCTGATGGCACCGTAGGGGAGAGGTTTAGCTGGGATCAATTCAGCTGGACAGACAACCTTAGACAGCTCTAAAAACACAAATCTGCTCATAAATAAGAAAGAAAGAAAACAAAATGGAGATGAAAGCAGGGCATGAACACAGATTCTCCTCATGTAGTTCTTTATAAAGATATGTCATGGCCTGTTTAGACATTTTTTAACTATTTAACTTTCTTTTCTTTTTTTAAACTTTCGTAATTTTCAAAACTAATACAAAGTGCCAGGAATTATACAGACATTAATAGTCAATGTAAGCACTTAAATTCCATCAATAACAATACAGAAGAAAAATATCCCTCCCCTCCCATCCAAGAATTTACCAAGAGATAAACCAAAAAGATATCCCCCCTCCTGCTCCGTCCTGGATATGTATAGAAATAAACAAAATAAAATAAAAGACAACTATGTTGAAGTAACTATTTAATTTTTATTATTGAACTATCTGTGCTCAGTGACACCTCAACTTTTTGAATTTTTTGGATTTAATTCTGTTTTGTTTTGTTTTTTGGGGGGGAGGGGAGGTTGAGAACTTTTTCTCCTTTTGAGAATATAATTTTTTCTTCTCAAACCTTTTTTCCGGTTCTGAGCCAATGGAAAGACTTGACTGTGGAAGGAATGGTGTTCTTCCTGTTAGGTCTGGATCCTGTTGGATTTTGAGGTCTGTTTTGATTAAATGATATATATATGGTGCCACTGAGAACAAATTAAGGGTGGACACAGTTTATTATTATTTTTTTGCTTGTACTTGAGGGTATAATTGTACAACGCTTTGAATGTTTAATCAAATTTTTAATAAACTATGAATATATATGGTTCAAAGACATGACTTTATGAGATAAAGTGTCCAAAGTTGTGTTTGATAGTAAGTAAGCTATGCAAAGTGGTTTATTTCTATGCAGCAAATTATTTGTTTTCCTAATAAACATTGCTTGCATCTTGTACATCTATCTGCAGTTCTTTTTTTGGTTTTGGTTTTGATAGTAAGAAAATATCTATTTTCAAAAGGAAAACCATCATACATCTAGAAATATATATATATATATTTTAAATCCTCTTATCTAGATGTCCAGGCCATTGGGACGCCCAGACTGCCATGACATCTATATTTATACCTCATTTTGGACAAAAATTTTGGCCAAGTCCCAAATGCCCAGAACAGGACCATTTGGACATGGGCGGGGCCAGTCCTGTAATGGATTGGCCTCCCAGACATGGCAACAGCACCTTAGAGGGCACTGCTGTGTACTTCACATAAAGGCTGCCAGATAAACATCTCATCAGAGCTCCCATATATGTTATGGGGAGCCCCTCAAAACACCCCCGAAACCCACTATACCCATCTGTCTACAACTTGAATATCTCTTATGCTTGCAAGTGGTACCTACATTACAGTAGAGTAGGGTTTTGGGGTTTTTTGGTGGGATCACATTTTCCATCATGAATGTAGTGGTTAGAGTGGCTTATGTGACTTATTACTCCTCTCTATGGTTCACTAGCCTGAAATTTTCTTATGGATGAATTTTTGAATGATATATATTTTCATATATAAATTCATTTACATATATTTTTTATATTTTTCTGTTTTTTTTGCACATGAAAGCACTTAGCACTTTTTGATCAATGCACTTTATGGGCGGGGTTTTGTGAGTTTCCTTTTTTGCCCTCTTATTATTTTCTCTTAGAATTTTTCACTGACCGATTTAGTATATTTATTACTTATGGTAATTGAAACCACATGATGTACGGGGCAGAGCTTGTTTAGGTTTAAAACCTGGTGCTGGCCACCTATGAGTTGCTGCCCGGGGCCTCAAAAAAATGCCACTCGATATACATCCAGGCCCATACTGAGGTGTCTCATATTTACTTATTTATTAATTCTTTTACTATTTGGCCTGTGGACACTCTATGAGAATCTAATATTAGATACTGTCAATGCTTTTTTGTTCACTAGCCCACCCACCAAGCTACTTAAGCTGCACCTGTGTGCAGCTCTACTAAGCTTTCCTATACCAGGTGCTGATGTTCTGGAGACAGGTATGTTCATTTGTTGTTGTTTTTTTAAATACTTTATTCATTTCATATCTTAAATCAAGTACAATAAATACAAATATCAATTTCACTTTCAAATACACTTGACATCTTATAAATAACCTTTATAAAATATAATAATAATCCCCCTTCCTTATATAATTATGATAAATATATTCATTCTAGGTATGTTCATTTGTATTCTGATCTTTGTGGGAGTGAGGGGGTCCATGTGCACTGGGGGAGTGCAGGGGTGTCTATACATGCAGTGGTCATCTTGTCAGTTTGGATACCTTTGTGACAGACATTTCTATAACAGGTTTAGTTCCAAATGTATAAGTTCCACCCATGATGTCTTGCAAAATGTTTTAACACTGCTGGAATGACCTTTTCAGATATTCTTCCTCTCTGGTAATACCTAAATTAACACCTATTTAACTCAGTATCAGAGTTTTCTCATTGTTTTGCAAGGAAAATTGCCCTTTCTGTTTACGGCAGTTCTACACTTAAAATAAACTAATAAAGTATTTGTTTGCATTTAAATGAAATTAAAATACAATTTATCAATAAGCTCTCAAATCTCTCTTCTAAGTAATCAAATTTCCTAGAAAAGCAATATTCACTTTGTCTGCTCTTAGTACTCCCTCAGGAAAGTGCACCTAACATTTGCTCTATTAACAAATCACAAGGACAAACATTCAAAGTTCATGGAGCAGATTTGCAATTTGATTATTTCGATCACGGTCAACAGTACATTGATACTTCAAGAGCTGGAATAGGGAAAAGAAAGAAAAACGAAAAAAAATAAGCTGGCTGGTATTCAAAGCAAGCTTTGGTAGTTATTTTGGAAGTTTATTCATCATTGCATCATGTACGAGGGTAGTTTGGAAAAAAAAAAAAAAAAAAAGCAAGTTAAACAGTGTAGTCTCCATTGAGGGCTATACACTAACCCCCTCTTCTACAAAGCCGCGCTAGTGGCTGCCGCACAGTAACGGCCCTGAAGCCCACAGAGATTTAAAGGGCTTCAGGGCTGTTGCACTAACGCGGCTTTGTAAATAAAACAGTGGGTAAGTCCAGCCAGTTTCCAATTTTTTTGTAAACTAATTTTCTTGCGATACAAAAAAAAACTGGAAACTCACTGGACTAAGTATATAGCCCTTGATGGCGATTATGCTCATTAATGTGCTTTTTTACCAAACTTTTCAAACCTACCTTGTAAATTGCATATGTGTCTAAATCCTGATTTTGGAAAGTCAGCATATAAATATCCAAAGTGGGAATACATGCATATAGCAAGGGGTTATGGTCTGGGCATATTTTGTGCTTCATTTCTTTGAAGGCATGAATAAACGCGTGGATAAAGGTGAGCTGTCTGATGTAGTGTATCTAGATTTTCAGAAAGCTTTTGATAAAGTTCTGTTTGAAAGACTCCTGTGAAAATTAAAGAGTTATTGGATAGTAGGCAATGTTCTGTTGTAGATTAGGAATTGGTTATTGGACAGAAAACAGAATAGGGTTAAATGGCCATTTTTGTCTATGGAAGAGGGTGAATATTGAAGTGCTGCAGGGATCTATACTGGGACACGATGCAATCTAACATATTTAAAATCAGTGTTCTTCAACCTTTTTACACCCGTGGACCGGCAGAAATAAAAGAATTATTTTGTGGACCGGCAAACTACTAGGACTAAAATTTAAAAACCCCGTTTACGCCCCATCTCCGTGAACTCGGTCCCCGCAAACCATCTGATCCCATCTGCACAAGCCGCAATTATGATTTTATATTGAACGTATTTTATTAAAGTATAAAAAGAAACAATATTCTGAAATCGATAGGATTAGGAGACACTCTAACTACATGGGTTGGGGATTGGCTGAGCGGTAGACTTCAGAAGGTGGTGGTGAACGGTACCCCATCCGAAGCATCGGACGTGATCAGTGGAGTGCCGCAGGGCTTGGTCCTGGGCCCGATTCTATTTAACTTATTCATACGAGATATGACGCAAGGACTTAGAGGAAGGGTATCACTGTTCGCCGATGACGCCAAACTTTGCAACATAGTAGGCAAAAGCTTATTACCTGATAATATGACACATGACCTACTGTTGCTGAAACAATGGTCAACTACTTGGCAGCTAAGCTTCAATGCTAAAAAATGCAAGATAATGCACCTGGGTAAGAGAAACCCGCGTAGAACTTATGTACTAAATGGTGAGACCTTGGTTAGGACCACGGCGGAACGCGACCTAGGGGTGATCATTAGTGAGGACATGAAGGTTGCCAATCAAGTGGAGAAGGCTTCCTCCAGGACAAGACAAATGATGGGGTGTATTCGCAGAGGTTTCGTTAGCAGGAGACCTGAAGTTATGATGCCGTTGTATAGAGCCATGGTGAGACCTCACTTGGAGTACTGTGTTCAGTTTTGGAGACCACACTACCAAAAGGACGTGCTGAGGATCGAGTCGGTTCAGCGAACGGCCACCAGGATGGTCTTGGGGCTCAAGGATCTCATGTATGAAGAAAGATTTAAAAAATTGCGGCTGTACTCACTTGAGGAAAGAAGAGAACGGGGAGATATGATTGAAACATATAAGTACATCAGGGGACGCATCGAGTCAGAAGATGATATCTTCTGGCTCATGGGACCCTCGACCACCAGAGGGCATCCGCTGAAAATCAGGGGAGGGAAGTTTCATGGCGACTCCAGGAAGTACTTCTTCACCGAAAGAGTAGTGGATCATTGGAACAGACTCCCACTCCAGGTGATAAAGGCCAGCAGCGTGACGGATTTTAAGAGAAAATGGGATACTCACGTGGGATCTTTAAGGGAGTAAATTCAGGGGAGGGGATACTTGGAATGGGCAGACTTGGTGGGCTATAGCCCTTTTCTGCTGCTTTTTTCTATGTTTCTATGTTTCAAATATACAGAGCACGGACCAGCAAAACCCCTGTCTCCCCTCCCCTTCACATATATCCCCTCTACTATCAAGAAAACTGAAAAACCAAGTTATTATAGAATGCTACATAGAAATATCATGCTAACAGAATACTGCAGTCCCCAGTTATGTCTCTAGCAGGATATATATTTCAAATCTGATATATTCTAATGACAAAATAGAAATAAAATTATTTTTTTCTACCTTTTGTTGTCTCTGGTTTCTGCTTTCATCTTCTTTTCACTCTTTTCCTTCCAGCATCTGCCCGTTTCATCCAATGTCTGCCCTCTCCCCCTTCCATATGTATCTGACTTCTTTCTATGCCCCTCTTCCCTGTCCATCCAGCCTGTTCCTCCTCTCTCCTTTTTACATCATTCATTCCAGCTTCACTGCCTTCTTCATTTTTATCTCTCCTACACCAGATCTAGCATCTTTATCCCTCTTTCATTTCTCTGCTGACCCCCTTTCCAGCATCAATGTCTCTCTACTTTCTCATTCCTCTCTCTCCCCTTTCCCTCATCTGATCTTTCCATTCCACCCTGACCCCCTTCCCCTCCTATAATCTCCCTGCCAGCTGTTTCCTTCCTTTTTCTTTCTCCCTTCCCTCCTTCCTTTTTTCCTTCTCCCTTCCCTCCTATCCTATCCAACATTAACTCTCTTCCCATCCTTTTGCCTCCTCCCCTCCCAGCAGCATCTCTCCTTCTTCTCCCTTCCCTCCTCCCTCTATCCAACATTAACTCTCTTCCCATCCCTTTCCCTCCTCCCCTTCCAGCAGCATCTCTCCTTCTTCTCCCTTCCCTCCTCCCTCTATCCAACATTAACTCTCTTCTCTTCCCATCCCTTTCCCTCCTCCCCTCCCAGCAGCATCTCTCCTTCTAACTCTCTCCAAGTCCAGTAACAGCTCCCCCTTTATCCATCAGCTTCCCTGCCTCCTACAGTGGCTGTCTCCCCTTCCAGCAGCTCTCAGTACTTGCCTGCAGGAAGTTGCCGGTAAATCACTGCCCTGGCAAGTAGGAGAGCTGTGGGAGGGGAGGAAGTCACTGTGAAGGCTCCCAGGATCTTGCTCGCACACGCTGACCATCTCCCTCCACCTGCACCTGTATCTGCAGCTCTCTCCATTCTACTTGTAACTTCCCCGCGGCCCTCTTCAGCAACTCGGCAGGGGCGGCGATCAAGACAGGCTGCTGACGTCGGGACTTTCACTCTCTGAGTCCCGCCTATTTTGTTTCAACTTCCTGTTTCCGAACAGGCGAGACTCAGAAAGGGAAGGCCCCGACGTCGGCAGCCTATCTTAATCGCCTGATGCTGGGAGGAACATTAATGAGCAGGAACCGCAGTCGGCAGGAAATTTAACTGCCGACTTGATCTCGCCGGCCCTGTGCGGACCGGCAGAAATTTTCTGCGGACCGGCACTGGTCCGCGGACCAGCGGTTGAAGAACTGTGTTTTAAATCATCCAGAAATTGGAATGACAATCGGGGTGATTAAATTTGCAGATAACACTAAAGTCTTCAAAGTTGTTACAACACATGCTGTGAAAAATTGCAGGAAGACCGGGCATCCGAGTGGTAGAAGCATTCATGCCAGCAAAGATTGTTCAGTGGTATCCATAGTGGACTGGTAGATACAGATGGGCAGAGCAAGTGGGGCATTTTCAAGAGTGCATCTAAGTCTGACTTTCGACGTATCTTGCAAGATGACCAAATATCGGGGCGGGGAAGATTTTCAAAACCACTAGATGTCCAAATTTGGTTTTTGAAAATTACCTGTTTGGACGTCTTGGCCCTTAGGAAGTCTAATTTTTTTTGGCCAATTTCAAATACAAAAAACATCCATGTTTAAAATGTCTAAATCAAGCCCATTTGGATGTGAGAGGGACCAGCATCTTAATAGACTGGCCACGTAGACATACCACAAGGGCAGTGAGGTACCTTAGAGGGCACTGCTGTGAACTTCAAATAAAGGGTGCCAAGGACATATTTCACGCTTCCCACCATAAATGTAGTGGTTAGAGTGGCTTATGGGACTGGCTACTTCTCTCCATGGTTCACTAGCCCACCCACCAAGTTACTTAAGACATCTGTGTGTACGTCTACTTGGCTTTCCTATATCAGGTGCTGCTGTTCTGGAGGCAGGTACGTACTCTT